>NC_142640.1:23975721-24291412 GCF_053813885.1 Theobroma cacao | reverse complement strand
AACATTTATATTCACTCATGCCTTCGAAAGCCTTATTACTTGCTTAAAATTGTTTTGAAATCTCATTATTTTTTGTAAAATGAATTTTCTTACATTTTTGGTTAAAACAAATTATATTTAAATGTTTGTCTCAGGAAACGTGAAGTGAAAGCCATCGATAGACAAGAAAAGTCCATTTATAGTCACTCATGCCTTCGGAAGCCTCATTATTCACTTTCAATGATTTTGTAAAGTCATTATTGATTTTATGTTGAATTTTCTTTCATTTTTAGTTAAAACAGACTATAATTGAATGTTTACCTCAGGAAACATGAAGCAAAAGCCATCGATTGGAAGAAAAGACCATTTATAGTCACTTATGCCTTCGAAACCCTTATTGCTCACTTTAAATGGCTTTATGAGTTGATTATTAACTTTAAGCTGAATTGTTTTACAGTTTTTGTTAAAACAGATTATGATTGATTGTTTACCTTGAAAAACGTGAAGCGAAAGCCTTCGATTGAGAGGAAAAGAACATTTATAGTCACTCATGCCTTCGAAAGCCTTATTACTTGCTTAAAATTGTTTTGAAATCTCATTATTTTTTGTAAAATGAATTTTCTTACATTTTTGGCTAAAACAATTTATATTTACATGTTTGTCTGGAGAAACGTGAAGCTAAAGCCATCGGTAGACAAGAAAAGTCCATTTATAGTTACTCATGCCTTCGAAAGCCTCATTATTCACTTTAAATGATTTTATAATCTCATTATTGATTTTATGTTCAATTTTCTTACATTTTTAGTTAAAACAGACTATAACTGAATGTTTACCTCAGGAAACATGAAGCAAAAGCCATCGATTGAGAAGAAAAGACCAATTATAGCCACTCATGCCTTCGAAACCCTTATTGCTCACTTTAAATGGCTTTAGGATTTGATTATTAACTTTAAGCTGAATTTTTTTACATTTTTTTGCTAAAACAGATTATAATTGAATGTTTACCTAGGGAAACGTGAA
Organism: Theobroma cacao; assembly: GCF_053813885.1. Classification (NCBI taxonomy): domain Eukaryota; kingdom Viridiplantae; phylum Streptophyta; class Magnoliopsida; order Malvales; family Malvaceae; genus Theobroma; species Theobroma cacao. The sequence goes on along the minus strand of NC_142640.1, from coordinate 24,290,413 downwards.
GCGAAAGTTATCGATTGAGAAGAAAAGAACATTTATAGTCACTCATGTCTTCGAAAGCCTTATTACTTGCTAAAAATTGTTTTACAATCTCATTATTTTTTTTAAAATGAATTTTCTTACATTTTTGGTTAAAATAGATTATATTTAAATGTTTGTTTGGAGAAACGTGAAGCGAAAGCCATCGATTGACAAGAAAAGTCCATTTATAGTCACTCATGCCTTCGAAAGCCTCATTATTCATGTTAAATGATTCTATAATCTCATTAGTGATTTTATGTTGAATTTTCTTACATTTTTAGTAAAAATAGACTATAATTGAATGTTTACCTTGAGAAAGATGAAGCGAAAGCCATCGATTGAGAAGAAAAGACCAATTGTAGCCACTCATGCCTTCGAAACCCTTATTGCTCACTTTAAATGGCTTTATGAGTTGATTATTAACGTCAAGCTGAATTGTTTTACATTTTTTGTTAAAACAGATTATAATTGAATGTTTACCTTAAAAAACGTGAAGCGAAAGCCTTCGATTGAGAGGAAAAGAACATTTATAGTCACTCATGCCTTCGAAAGCCTTATTACTTGCTTAAAATTGTTTTACAATCTCATTATTATTTTTAAAATGAATTTTCTTACATTTTTTATTAAAATAGATTATATTTAAATGTTTGTCTCGAGAAACGTGAAACGAAAGCCATCGATTGAGAAGAAAAGTCCATTTATAGTTACTCATACCTTCGAAAGCTCATTATTCGCTTTAAATGATTTTATAATCTCATTATTGATTTTATGTTGAAGTTTCTTACATTTTTAGTTAAAACAGACTATAATTGAATGTTTACCTCAGGAAACATGAAGCAAAAGCCATCGATTAAGAAGAAAAGACCATTTATAGTCATTTATGCCTTCGAAACCCTTATTGCTCACTTTAAATGGCTTTATGGGTTGATTATTAACTTTAAGCTGAATTGTTTTACATTTTTTGTTAAAACAGATTATAATTGAAAGTTTACCTCGAAAAACGTGAAGCGATAGCATTCGATTGAGAGGAAAAGAACATTTATAGTCACTCATGCCTTCGAAAGCCTTATTACTTGCTTAAAATTGTTTTAAAATCTCATTATTTTTTGTAAAATGAATTATCTTACATTTTTGGTTAAAACAAATTATATTTAAATGTTTGTCTCGAGAAACGTGAAGCGAAAGCCATCGATAGACAAGAAAAGTCCATTTATAGTCACTCATGCCTTCGGAAGCCTCATTATTCACTTTAAATGATTTTATAATCTCATTATTGAATTTTCTTTAATTTTTAGTTAAAACAGACTATAATTGAATGTTCACCTTGAGAAACATGAAGCGAAAGCCATCGATTGAGAAGAAAAGACCAATTATAGCCACTTATGCCTTCGAAACCCTTATTGCTCACTTTAAATGGCTTTATGATTTGATTATTAACTTTAAGCTGAATTTTTTTACATTTTTTATTCAAACAGATTATAATTGAATGTTTACCTCGAAAAACGTGAAGCGAAAGCCTTCGATTGAGAGGAAAAGAACATTTATAGTCACTCATGCCTTCGAAAGCCTTGTTGCTTGCTTAAAATTGTTTTGAAATCTCATTATTTTTTGTAAAATGAATTTTCTTACATTTTTGGTTAAAACAAATTATATTTAAATGTTGGTCTCGAGAAACGTGAAGCGAAAGCCATCGATAGACAAGAAAAGTCCATTTATGGTCACTCATGCCTTTGGAAGCCTCATTATTCACTTTAAATGATTTTATAATCTCATTATTGATTTTATGTTGAATTTTCTTTCATTTTTAGTTAAAACAGACTATAATTGAATGTTTACCTCAAGAAACATGAAGCAAAAGTCATCGATCGAGAAGAAAAGACCATTTATAGTCACTTATGCCTTCGAAACCCTTATTACTCACTTTCAATGGCTTTATGAGTTGATTATTAACTTTAAGCCGAATTGTTTTACATTTTTTGTTAAAACAGATTATAATTGAATGTTTACCTTGAAAAACGTGAAGCGAAAGCCTTCGATTGAGAGGAAAAGAACATTTATAGTCACTCATGCCTTCGAAAGCCTTATTACTTGCTTAAAATTGTTTTACAATCTCATTATTTTTTTTAAAATGAATTTTCGTACATTTTTTGTTAAAATATATTATATTTAAATGTTTGTCTTGAGAAACGTGAAGCGAAAGCCATCGATAAACAAGAAAAATCCATTTATAGTCACTCATGCCTTCGGAAGCCTCATTATTCACTTTAAATGATTTTAAAATCTCATTATTGATTTTATGTTGAATTTTCTTACATTTTTAGTTCAAACAGACTATAATTGAATGTTTACCTTGAGAAACATGAAGCAAAAGCCATCGATTGAGAAGAAAAGACCAATTATAGCCACTCATGCCTTCGAAACCCTTATTGCTCACTTTAAATGGCTTTATGATTTGATTATTAACTTTAAGCTGAATTTTTTTACATTTTTTGTTAAAACAGATTATAATTGAATGTTTACCTAGGGAAACGTGAAGCGAAAGTTATCGATTGAGAAGAAAAGAACATTTATAGTCACTCATGACTTCGAAAGCCTTATTACTTGCTTAAAATTGTTTTACAATCTCATTATTTTTTTTAAAATGAATTTTCTTAAATTTTTGGTTCAAATAGATTATCTTGAAATGTTTGTGTCGAGAAACGTGAAGCGAAAGCCATCGATTGATAAGAAAAGTCCATTTACAGTCACTCATGCCTTCGAAAGCCTCATTATTCATGTTAAATGATTTTATAATCTCATTATTGATTTTATATTGAATTTTCTTACATTTTTAGTAAAAACATACAATAATTGAATGTTTACCTCGGGAAACATGAAGCAAAAGCCATCGATTGACAAGAAAAGACCATTTATAGTCACTCATGCCTTCGAAACCCTTATTACTTGCTTAAAATTGTTTTGAAATCTCATTATTTTTTTTAAAATGAATTTTCTTACATTTTTGGTTAAAACAAATTATATTTAAATGTTTGTCTCGAGAAACGTGAAGCAAAAGCCATCGATAGACAAGAAAAGTCCATTTATAGTCACTCATGCCTTCGGAAGCCTCATTATTCACTTTAAATGATTTTATAATCTCATTATTGATTTTATGTTGAATTTTCTTACATTTTTAGTTAAAACAGACTATAATTGAATGTTTACCTCAGGAAACATGAAGCAAAAGCCATCGATTAAGAAGAAAAGACCATTTATAGTCACTTATGCCTTCGAAACCCTTATTGCTCACTTTAAATGGCTTTATGAGTTGATTATTAACTTTAAGCTGAATTGTTTTACATTTTTTGTTAAAACAGATTATAATTGAAAGTTTACCTCGAAAAACGTGAAGCGAAAGCCTTCGATTGAGAGGAAAAGAACATTTATAGTCACTCATGCCTTCAAAAGCCTTATTACTTGCTTAAAATTGTTTTGCAATCTCATTATTTTTTGTAAAATGAATTTTCTTACATTTTTGGTTAAAACAAATTATATTTAAATGTTTGTCTTGAGAAACGTGAAGCGAAAGCCATCGATAAACAAGAAAAATCCATTTATAGTCACTAATGCCTTCGGAAGCCTCATTATTCACTTTAAATGATTTTAAAATCTCATTATTGATTTTATGTTGAATTTTCTTACATTTTTAGTTCAAACAGACTCTAATTGAATGTTTACCTTGAGCAACATGAAGCGAAAGCCATCGATTGAGAAGAAAAGACCAATTATAGCCACTCATGCCTTCGAAACCCTTATTGCTCACTTTAAATGGCTTTATGATTTGATTATTAACTTGAAGCTGAATTTTTTTACATTTTTTGGTTAAAACAGATTATAATTGAATGTTTACCTAGGGAAACGTGAAGCGAAAGTTATCGATTGAGAAGAAAAGAACATTTATAGTCACTCATGACTTCGAAAGCCTTATCAGTTGCTTAAAATTGTTTTACAATCTCATTATTTTTTTTTAAAATGAATTTTCTTAAATTTTTGGTTCAAATAGATTATCTTGAAATGTTTGTGTCGAGAAACGTGAAGCGAAAGCCATCGATTGATAAGAAAAGTCCATTTACAGTCACTCATGCCTTCGAAAGCCTCATTATTCATGTTAAATGATTTTATAATCTCATTATTGATTTTATGTTGAATTTTCTTACATTTTTAGTGAAAACATACAATAATTGAATGTTTACCTCGGGAAACATGAAGCAAAAGCCATCGATTGACAAGAAAAGACCATTTATAGTCACTCATGCCTTCAAAACCCTTATTACTTGCTTAAAATTGTTTTGAAATCTCATTATTTTTTGTAAAATGAATTTTCTTACATTTTTGGTTAAAACAAATTATATTTAAATGTTTGTCTTGAGAAACGTGAAGCGAAAGCCATCGATAGACAAGAAAAGTCCATTTATAGTCACTCATGCCTTCGGAAGCCTCATTATTCACTTTAAATGATTTTATAATCTCATTATTGATTTTATAATGAATTTTCTTTCATTTTTAGTTAAAACAGACTATAATTGAATGTTTACCTTGAGAAACATGAAGCGAAAGCCATCGATTGAGAAGAAAAGACCAATTATAGCCACTTATGCCTTCGAAACCCTTATTGCTCACTTTAAATGGCTTTATGATTTGATTATTAACTTTAAGCTAAATTTTTTTACATTTTTTGTTAAAACAGATTATAATTGAAATTTTAGCTAGAGAAACGTGAAGCGAAAGCCATCGATTGAGAGGAAAAGAACATTTATAGTCACTCATGCCTTCGAAAGCCTTATTACTTGCTTAAAATTGTTTTACAATCTCATTATTTTTTTTAAAATGAATTTTCTTACATTTTTTGTTAAAATAGATTATATTTAAATGTTTGTCTTGAGAAACGTGAAGCGAAAGCCATCGATTGAGAAGAAAAGTCCATTTATAGTTACTCATACCTTCGAAAGCTCATTATTCACTTTAAATGATTTTATAATCTCATTATTGATTTTATGTTGAATTTTCTTACATTTTTAGTTCAAACAGACTATAATTGAATGTTTACCTTGAGAAACATGAAGCGAAAGCCATCGATTGAGATGAAAAGACCAATTATAGCCACTCATGCCTTCGAAACCCTTATTGCTCACTTTAAATGGCTTTATGAGTTGATTATTAACTTTAAGCTGAATTGTTTTACATTTTTTGTTAAAACAGATTATAATTGAAAGTTTACCTTGAAAAACGTGATGCGAAAGCCTTCGATTGAGAGGAAAAGAACATTTATAGTCACTCATGCCTTCGAAAGCCTCATTACTTACTTAAAATTGTTTTGCAATCTCATTATTTTTTGGAAAATGAATTTTCTTACATTTTTGGTTAAAACAAATTATATTTAAATGTTTGTCTTGAGAAACGTGAAGCGAAAGCCATCGATAAACAAGAAAAATCCATTTATAGTCACTCATGCCTTCGGAAGCCTCATTATTCACTTTAAATGATTTTAAAATCTCATTATTGATTTTATGTTGAATTTTCTTACATTTTTAGTTCAAACAGACTATAATTGAATGTTTACCTTGAGAAACATGAAGCAAAAGCCATCGATTGAGAAGAAAAGACCAATTATAGCCACTCATGCCTTCGAAACCCTTATTGCTCACTTTAAATGGCTTTATGATTTGATTATTAACTTTAAGCTGAATTTTTTTACATTTTTTGTTAAAACAGATTATAATTGAATGTTTACCTAGGGAAACGTAAAGCGAAAGTTATCGATTGAGAAGAAAAGAACATTTATAGTCACTCATGACTTCGAAAGCCTTATTACTTGCTTAAAATTGTTTTACAATCTCATTATTTTTTTTTAAAATGAATTTTCTTAAATTTTTGGTTCAAATAGATTATCTTGAAATGTTTGTGTCGAGAAACGTGAAGCGAAAGCCATCGATTGATAAGAAAAGTCCATTTACAGTCACTCATGCCTTCGAAAGCCTCATTATTCATGTTAAATGATTTTATAATCTCATTATTGATTTTATATTGAATTTTCTTACATTTTTAGTAAAAACATACAATAATTGAATGTTTACCTCGGGAAACATGATGCAAAAGCCATCGATTGACAAGAAAAGACCATTTATAGTCACTCATGCCTTCGAAACCCTTATTACTTGCTTAAAATTGTTTTGAAATCTCATTATTTTTTTTAAAATGAATTTTCTTACATTTTTGGTTAAAACAAATTATATTTAAATGTTTGTCTCGAGAAACGTGAAGCAAAAGCCATCGATAGACAAGAAAAGTCCATTTATAGTCACTCATGCCTTCGGTAGCCTCATTATTCACTTTAAATGATTTTATAATCTCATTATTGATTTTATAATGAATTTTCTTTCATTTTTAGTTAAAACAGACTATAATTGAATGTTTACCTTGAGAAACATGAAGCGAAAGCCATCGATTGAGAAGAAAAGACCAATTATAGCCACTTATGCCTTCGAAACCCTTATTGCTCACTTTAAATGGCTTTATGATTTGATTATTAACTTTAAGCTAAATTATTTTACATTTTTTGTTAAAACAGATTAGAATTGAAAGTTTACCTTGAAAAACGTGAAGCGAAAGCCTTCGATTGAGAGGAAAAGAACATTTATAGTCACTCATGCCTTCGAAAGCCTTATTGCTTGCTTAAAATTGTTTTGAAATCTCATTATTTTTTGTAAAATGAATTTTCTTACATTTCTGGTTAAAACCAATTATATTTAAATGTTTGTCTCGAGAAACGAGAAGCGAAAGCCATCGATAGACAAGAAAACACCATTTATAGTCACTCATGCCTTCGAAAGCCTCATTATTCACTTTAAATGATTTTATAATCTCATTATTGATTTTATGTTGAATTTTCTTACATTTTTAGTTAAAACAGACTATAATTGAATGTTTACCTCAAGAAACATGAAGCAAAAGTCATCGATCGAGAAGAAAAGACCATTTATAGTCACTTATGCCTTCGAAACCCTTATTGCTCACTTTCAATGGCTTTATGAGTTGATTATTAACTTTAAGCCGAATTGTTTTACATTTTTTGTTAAAACAGATAATAATTGAATGTTTACCTTGAAAAACGTGAAGCGAAAGCCTTCGATTGAGAGGAAAAGAACATTTATAGTCACTCATGCCTTCGAAAGCCTTATTACTTGCTTAAAATTGTTTTACAATCTCATTATTTTTTTTAAAATGAATTTTCTTACATTTTTTGTTAAAATAGATTATATTTAAATGTTTGTCTCGAGAAACGTGAAGCGAAAGCCATCGATTGAGAAGAAAAGTCCATTTATAGTAACTCATACCTTCGAAAGCTCATTGTTCACTTTAAATGATTTTATAATCTCATTATTGATTTTATGTTGAATTTTCTTACATTTTTAGTTAAAACAGACTATAATTGAATGTTTAACTCAGGAAACATGAAGCAAAAGCCATCGATTAAGAAGAAAAGACCATTTATAGTCACTTATGCCTTCGAAACCCTTATTGCTCACCTTAAATGGCTTTATGAGTTGATTATTAACGTTAAGCTGAATTGTTTTACATTTTTTGTTAAAACAGATTATATTTGAAAGTTTACCTCGAAAAACGTGAAGCGAAAGCCTTCGATTGAGAGGAAAAGAACATTTATAGTCACTCATGCCTTCGAAAGCCTTATTACTTGCTTAAAATTGTTTTGCAATCTCATTATTTTTTGTAAAATGAATTTTCTTACATTTTTGGTTAAAACAAATTATATTTAAATGTTTGTCTTGAGAAACGTGAAGCGAAAGCCATCGATAAACAAGAAAAATCCATTTATAGTCACTCATGCCTTCGGAAGCCTCATTATTCACTTTAAATGATTTTAAAATCTCATTATTGATTTTATGTTGAATTTTCTTACATTTTTAGTTCAAACAGACTATAATTGAATGTTTACCTTGAGAAACATGAAGCAAAAGCCATCGATTGAGAAGAAAAGACCAATTATAGCCACTCATGCCTTCGAAACCCTTATTGCTCACTTTAAATGGCTTTATGATTTGATTATTAACTTTAAGCTGAATTTTTTTACATTTTTTGTTACAACAGATTATAATTGAATGTTTACCTAGGGAAACGTGAAGCGAAAGTTATCGATTGAGAAGAAAAGAACATTTATAGTCACTCATGACTTCGAAAGCCTTATTACTTGCTTAAAATTGTTTTACAATCTCATTATTTTTTTTAAAATGAATTTTCTTAAATTTTTGGTTCAAATAGATTATCTTGAAATGTTTGTGTCGAGAAACGTGAAGCGAAAGCCATCGATTGATAAGAAAAGTCCATTTACAGTCACTCATGCCTTCGAAAGCCTCATTATTCATGTTAAATGATTTTATAATCTCATTATTGATTTTATATTGAATTTTCTTACATTTTTAGTAAAAACATACAATAATTGAATGTTTACCTCGGGAAACATGATGCAAAAGCCATCGATTGACAAGAAAAGACCATTTATAGTCACTCATGCCTTCGAAACCCTTATTACTTGCTGGAAATTGTTTTGAAATCTCATTATTTTTTTTAAAATGAATTTTCTTACATTTTTTGTTAAAATAGATTATATTTAAATGTTTGTCTCGAGAAACGTGAAGCGAAAGCCATCGATTGAGAAGAAAAGACCAATTATAGCCACTTATGCCTTCGAAACCCTTATTGCTCACTTTAAATGGCTTTATGATTTGATTATTAACTTTAAGCTAAATTATTTTACATTTTTTGTTAAAACAGATTAGAATTGAAAGTTTACCTTGAAAAACGTGAAGCGAAAGCCTTCGATTGAGAGGAAAAGAACATTTATAGTCACTCATGCCTTCGAAAGCCTTATTGCTTGCTTAAAATTGTTTTGAAATCTCATTATTTTTTGTAAAATGAATTTTCTTACATTTCTGGTTAAAACCAATTGTATTTAAATGTTTGTCTCGAGAAACGAGAAGCGAAAGCCATCGATAGACAAGAAAACACCATTTATAGTCACTCATGCCTTCGAAAGCCTCATTATTCACTTTAAATGATTTTATAATCTCATTATTGATTTTATGTTGAATTTTCTTACATTTTTAGTTAAAACAGACTATAATTGAATGTTTACCTCAAGAAACATGAAGCAAAAGTCATCGATCGAGAAGAAAAGACCATTTATAGTCACTTATGCCTTCGAAACCCTTATTGCTCACTTTCAATGGCTTTATGAGTTGATTATTAACTTTAAGCCGAATTGTTTTACATTTTTTGTTAAAACAGATAATAATTGAATGTTTACCTTGAAAAACGTGAAGCGAAAGCCTTCGATTGAGAGGAAAAGAACATTTATAGTCACTCATGCCTTCGAAAGCCTTATTACTTGCTTAAAATTGTTTTACAATCTCATTATTTTTTTTAAAATGAATTTTCTTACATTTTTTGTTAAAATAGATTATATTTAAATGTTTGTCTCGAGAAACGTGAAGCGAAAGCCATCGATTGAGAAGAAAAGTCCATTTATAGTAACTCATACCTTCGAAAGCTCATTGTTCACTTTAAATGATTTTATAATCTCATTATTGATTTTATGTTGAATTTTCTTACATTTTTAGTTAAAACAGACTATAATTGAATGTTTAACTCAGGAAACATGAAGCAAAAGCCATCGATTAAGAAGAAAAGACCATTTATAGTCACTTATGCCTTCGAAACCCTTATTGCTCACCTTAAATGGCTTTATGAGTTGATTATTAACGTTAAGCTGAATTGTTTTACATTTTTTGTTAAAACAGATTATATTTGAAAGTTTACCTCGAAAAACGTGAAGCGAAAGCCTTCGATTGAGAGGAAAAGAACATTTATAGTCACTCATGCCTTCGAAAGCCTTATTACTTGCTTAAAATTGTTTTGCAATCTCATTATTTTTTGTAAAATGAATTTTCTTACATTTTTGGTTAAAACAAATTATATTTAAATGTTTGTCTTGAGAAACGTGAAGCGAAAGCCATCGATAAACAAGAAAAATCCATTTATAGTCACTCATGCCTTCGGAAGCCTCATTATTCACTTTAAATGATTTTAAAATCTCATTATTGATTTTATGTTGAATTTTCTTACATTTTTAGTTCAAACAGACTATAATTGAATGTTTACCTTGAGAAACATGAAGCAAAAGCCATCGATTGAGAAGAAAAGACCAATTATAGCCACTCATGCCTTCGAAACCCTTATTGCTCACTTTAAATGGCTTTATGATTTGATTATTAACTTTAAGCTGAATTTTTTTACATTTTTTGTTACAACAGATTATAATTGAATGTTTACCTAGGGAAACGTGAAGCGAAAGTTATCGATTGAGAAGAAAAGAACATTTATAGTCACTCATGACTTCGAAAGCCTTATTACTTGCTTAAAATTGTTTTACAATCTCATTATTTTTTTTAAAATGAATTTTCTTAAATTTTTGGTTCAAATAGATTATCTTGAAATGTTTGTGTCGAGAAACGTGAAGCGAAAGCCATCGATTGATAAGAAAAGTCCATTTACAGTCACTCATGCCTTCGAAAGCCTCATTATTCATGTTAAATGATTTTATAATCTCATTATTGATTTTATATTGAATTTTCTTACATTTTTAGTAAAAACATACAATAATTGAATGTTTACCTCGGGAAACATGAAGCAAAAGCCATCGATTGACAAGAAAAGACCATTTATAGTCACTCATGCCTTCGAAACCCTTATTACTTGCTTAAAATTGTTTTGAAATCTCATTATTTTTTTTAAAATGAATTTTCTTACATTTTTGGTTAAAACAAATTATATTTAAATGTTTGTCTCGAGAAACGTGAAGCAAAAGCCATCGATAGACAAGAAAAGTCCATTTATAGTCACTCATGCCTTCGGAAGCCTCATTATTCACTTTAAATGATTTTATAATCTCATTATTGATTTTATAATGAATTTTCTTTCATTTTTAGTTAAAACAGACTATAATTGAATGTTTACCTTGAGAAACATGAAGCGAAAGCCATCGATTGAGAAGAAAAGACCAATTATAGCCACTTATGCCTTCGAAACCCTTATTGCTCACTTTAAATGGCTTTATGATTTGATTATTAACTTTAAGCTAAATTATTTTACATTTTTTGTTAAAACAGATTAGAATTGAAAGTTTACCTCGAAAAACGTGAAGCGAAAGCCTTCGATTGAGAGGAAAAGAACATTTATAGTCACTCATGCCTTCGAAAGCCTTATTGCTTGCTTAAAATTGTTTTGAAATCTCATTATTTTTTGTAAAATGAATTTTCTTACATTTCTGGTTAAAACCAATTATATTTAAATGTTTGTCTCGAGAAACGAGAAGCGAAAGCCATCGATAGACAAGAAAACACCATTTATAGTCACTCATGCCTTCGAAAGCCTCATTATTCACTTTAAATGATTTTATAATCTCATTATTGATTTTATGTTGAATTTTCTTACATTTTTAGTTAAAACAGACTATAATTGAATGTTTACCTCAAGAAACATGAAGCAAAAGTCATCGATCGAGAAGAAAAGACCATTTATAGTCACTTATGCCTTCGAAACCCTTATTGCTCACTTTCAATGGCTTTATGAGTTGATTATTAACTTTAAGCCGAATTGTTTTACATTTTTTGTTAAAACAGATAATAATTGAATGTTTACCTTGAAAAACGTGAAGCGAAAGCCTTCGATTGAGAGGAAAAGAACATTTATAGTCACTCATGCCTTCGAAAGCCTTATTACTTGCTTAAAATTGTTTTACAATCTCATTATTTTTTTTAAAATGAATTTTCTTACATTTTTTGTTAAAATAGATTATATTTAAATGTTTGTCTCGAGAAACGTGAAGCGAAAGCCATCGATTGAGAAGAAAAGTCCATTTATAGTTACTCATACCTTCGAAAGCTCATTGTTCACTTTAAATGATTTTATAATCTCATTATTTATTTTATGTTGAATTTTCTTACATTTTTAGTTAAAACAGACTATAATTGAATGTTTAACTCAGGAAACATGAAGCAAAAGCCATCGATTAAGAAGAAAAGACCATTTATAGTCACTTATGCCTTCGAAACCCTTATTGCTCACCTTAAATGGCTTTATGAGTTGATTATTAACGTTAAGCTGAATTGTTTTACATTTTTTGTTAAAACAGATTATAATTGAAAGTTTACCTCGAAAAACGTGAAGCGAAAGCCTTCGATTGAGAGGAAAAGAACATTTATAGTCACTCATGCCTTCGAAAGCCTTATTACTTGCTTAAAATTGTTTTGCAATCTCATTTTTTTTTGTAAAATAAATTTTCTTACATTTTTGGTTAAAACAAATTATATTTAAATGTTTGTCTTGAGAAACGTGAAGCGAAAGCCATCGATAAACAAGAAAAATCCATTTATAGTCACTCATGCCTTCGGAAGCCTCATTATTCACTTTAAATGATTTTAAAATCTCATTATTGATTTTATGTTGAATTTTCTTACATTTTTAGTTCAAACAGACTATAATTGAATGTTTACCTTGAGAAACATGAAGCAAAAGCCATCGATTGAGAAGAAAAGGCCACTTGTAGTCACTCATACCTTCGAAACCCTTATTGCTCACTTTATATGGATTTATGATTTGATTATTAACTTTAAGCTGAATTTTTTTACATTTTTTGTTAAAACAGATTATAATTGAATGTTTACCTAGGGAAACGTGAAGCGAAAGCCATCGATTGAGAAGAAAAGAACATTTATAGTCACTCATGCCTTCGAAAGCCTTATTACTTGCTTAAAATTATTTTACAATCTCATTATTTTTTTTAAAATGAATTTTCTTACATTTTTGGTTAAAATAGATCATATTTAAATGTTTGTCTCGAGAAACGTGAAGGGGAAGCCATCGATTGACAAGAAATGTCTATTTACAGTCACTCATGCCTTCGAAAGCCTCATTAGTCACTTTAAATGATTTTATAATCTCATTATTGATTTTATGTTGAATTTTCTTACATTTTTAGTTAAAACAGACTATAATTGAATGTTTAAATCGGGAAACATGAAGCAAAAGCCATCGATTAAGAAGAAAAGACCATTTATAGTCACTTATGCCTTCGAAACCCTTATTGCTCACCTTAAATGGCTTTATGAGTTGATTATTAACGTTAAGCTGAATTGTTTTACATTTTTTGTTAAAACAGATTATAATTGAAAGTTTACCTCGAAAAACGTGAAGCGAAAGCCTTCGATTGAGAGGAAAAGAACATTTATAGTCACTCATGCCTTCGAAAGCCTTATTACTTGCTTAAAATTGTTTTGCAATCTCATTATTTTTTGTAAAATGAATTTTCTTACATTTTTGGTTAAAACAAATTATATTTAAATGTTTGTCTTGAGAAACGTGAAGCGAAAGCCATCGATAAACAAGAAAAATCCATTTATAGTCACTAATGCCTTCGGAAGCCTCATTATTCACTTTAAATGATTTTAAAATCTCATTATTGATTTTATGTTGAATTTTCTTACATTTTTAGTTCAAACAGACTCTAATTGAATGTTTACCTTGAGCAACATGAAGCGAAAGCCATCGATTGAGAAGAAAAGACCAATTATAGCCACTCATGCCTTCGAAACCCTTATTGCTCACTTTAAATGGCTTTATGATTTGATTATTAACTTGAAGCTGAATTTTTTTACATTTTTTGGTTAAAACAGATTATAATTGAATGTTTACCTAGGGAAACGTGAAGCGAAAGTTATCGATTGAGAAGAAAAGAACATTTATAGTCACTCATGACTTCGAAAGCCTTATCAGTTGCTTAAAATTGTTTTACAATCTCATTATTTTTTTTTAAAATGAATTTTCTTAAATTTTTGGTTCAAATAGATTATCTTGAAATGTTTGTGTCGAGAAACGTGAAGCGAAAGCCATCGATTGATAAGAAAAGTCCATTTACAGTCACTCATGCCTTCGAAAGCCTCATTATTCATGTTAAATGATTTTATAATCTCATTATTGATTTTATGTTGAATTTTCTTACATTTTTAGTGAAAACATACAATAATTGAATGTTTACCTCGGGAAACATGAAGCAAAAGCCATCGATTGACAAGAAAAGACCATTTATAGTCACTCATGCCTTCGAAACCCTTATTACTTGCTTAAAATTGTTTTGAAATCTCATTATTTTTTTTAAAATGAATTTTCTTACATTTTTGGTTAAAACAAATTATATTTAAATGTTTGTCTCGAGAAACGTGAAGCAAAAGCCATCGATAGACAAGAAAAGTCCATTTATAGTTACTCATGCCTTCGGAAGCCTCATTATTCACTTTAAATGATTTTATAATCTCATTATTGATTTTATGTTGAATTTTCTTACATTTTTAGTTAAAACAGACTATAATTGAATGTTTACCTCAGGAAACATGAAGCAAAAGCCATCGATTAAGAAGAAAAGACCATTTATAGTCACTTATGCCTTCGAAACCCTTATTGCTCACTTTAAATGGCTTTATGAGTTGATTATTAACTTTAAGCTGAATTGTTTTACATTTTTTGTTAAAACAGATTATAATTGAAAGTTTACCTCGAAAAACGTGAAGCGAAAGCCTTCGATTGAGAGGAAAAGAACATTTATAGTCACTCATGCCTTCAAAAGCCTTATTACTTGCTTAAAATTGTTTTGCAATCTCATTATTTTTTGTAAAATGAATTTTCTTACATTTTTGGTTAAAACAAATTATATTTAAATGTTTGTCTTGAGAAACGTGAAGCGAAAGCCATCGATAAACAAGAAAAATCCATTTATAGTCACTAATGCCTTCGGAAGCCTCATTATTCACTTTAAATGATTTTAAAATCTCATTATTGATTTTATGTTGAATTTTCTTACATTTTTAGTTCAAACAGACTCTAATTGAATGTTTACCTTGAGCAACATGAAGCGAAAGCCATCGATTGAGAAGAAAAGACCAATTATAGCCACTCATGCCTTCGAAACCCTTATTGCTCACTTTAAATGGCTTTATGATTTGATTATTAACTTGAAGCTGAATTTTTTTACATTTTTTGGTTAAAACAGATTATAATTGAATGTTTACCTAGGGAAACGTGAAGCGAAAGTTATCGATTGAGAAGAAAAGAACATTTATAGTCACTCATGACTTCGAAAGCCTTATCAGTTGCTTAAAATTGTTTTACAATCTCATTATTTTTTTTTAAAATGAATTTTCTTAAATTTTTGGTTCAAATAGATTATCTTGAAATGTTTGTGTCGAGAAACGTGAAGCGAAAGCCATCGATTGATAAGAAAAGTCCATTTACAGTCACTCATGCCTTCGAAAGCCTCATTATTCATGTTAAATGATTTTATAATCTCATTATTGATTTTATGTTGAATTTTCTTACATTTTTAGTGAAAACATACAATAATTGAATGTTTACCTCGGGAAACATGAAGCAAAAGCCATCGATTGACAAGAAAAGACCATTTATAGTCACTCATGCCTTCAAAACCCTTATTACTTGCTTAAAATTGTTTTGAAATCTCATTATTTTTTGTAAAATGAATTTTCTTACATTTTTGGTTAAAACAAATTATATTTAAATGTTTGTCTTGAGAAACGTGAAGCGAAAGCCATCGATAGACAAGAAAAGTCCATTTATAGTCACTCATGCCTTCGGAAGCCTCATTATTCACTTTAAATGATTTTATAATCTCATTATTGATTTTATAATGAATTTTCTTTCATTTTTAGTTAAAACAGACTATAATTGAATGTTTACCTTGAGAAACATGAAGCGAAAGCCATCGATTGAGAAGAAAAGACCAATTATAGCCACTTATGCCTTCGAAACCCTTATTGCTCACTTTAAATGGCTTTATGATTTGATTATTAACTTTAAGCTAAATTTTTTTAAATTTTTTGTTAAAACAGATTATAATTGAAATTTTAGCTAGAGAAACGTGAAGCGAAAGCCATCGATTGAGAGGAAAAGAACATTTATAGTCACTCATGCCTTCGAAAGCCTTATTACTTGCTTAAAATTGTTTTACAATCTCATTATTTTTTTTAAAATGAATTTTCTTACATTTTTTGTTAAAATAGATTATATTTAAATGTTTGTCTTGAGAAACGTGAAGCGAAAGCTATCGATTGAGAAGAAAAGTCCATTTATAGTTACTCATACCTTCGAAAGCTCATTATTCACTTTAAATGATTTTATAATCTCATTATTGATTTTATGTTGAATTTTCTTACATTTTTAGTTCAAACAGACTATAATTGAATGTTTACCTTGAGAAACATGAAGCGAAAGCCATCGATTGAGATGAAAAGACCAATTATAGCCACTCATGCCTTCGAAACCCTTATTGCTCACTTTAAATGGCTTTATGAGTTGATTATTAACTTTAAGCTGAATTGTTTTACATTTTTTGTTAAAACAGATTATAATTGAAAGTTTACCTTGAAAAACGTGATGCGAAAGCCTTCGATTGAGAGGAAAAGAACATTTATAGTCACTCATGCCTTCGAAAGCCTCATTACTTACTTAAAATTGTTTTGAAATCTCATTATTTTTTGTAAAATGAATTTTCTTACATTTCTGGTTAAAACCAATTATATTTAAATGTTTGTCTCGAGAAACGAGAAGCGAAAGCCATCGATAGACAAGAAAACACCATTTATAGTCACTCATGCCTTCGAAAGCCTCATTATTCACTTTAAATGATTTTATAATCTCATTATTGATTTTATGTTGAATTTTCTTACATTTTTAGTTAAAACAGACTATAATTGAATGTTTACCTCAAAAAACATGAAGCAAAAGTCATCGATCGAGAAGAAAAGACCATTTATAGTCACTTATGCCTTCGAAACCCTTATTGCTCACTTTCAATGGCTTTATGAGTTGATTATTAACTTTAAGCCGAATTGTTTTACATTTTTTGTTAAAACAGATAATAATTGAATGTTTACCTTGAAAAACGTGAAGCGAAAGCCTTCGATTGAGAGGAAAAGAACATTTATAGTCACTCATGCCTTCGAAAGCCTTATTACTTGCTTAAAATTGTTTTACAATCTCATTATTTTTTTTAAAATGAATTTTCTTACATTTTTTGTTAAAATAGATTATATTTAAATGTTTGTCTCGAGAAACGTGAAGCGAAAGCCATCGATTGAGAAGAAAAGTCCATTTATAGTAACTCATACCTTCGAAAGCTCATTGTTCACTTTAAATGATTTTATAATCTCATTATTGATTTTATGTTGAATTTTCTTACATTTTTAGTTAAAACAGACTATAATTGAATGTTTAACTCAGGAAACATGAAGCAAAAGCCATCGATTAAGAAGAAAAGACCATTTATAGTCACTTATGCCTTCGAAACCCTTATTGCTCACCTTAAATGGCTTTATGAGTTGATTATTAACGTTAAGCTGAATTGTTTTACATTTTTTGTTAAAACAGATTATAATTGAAAGTTTACCTCGAAAAACGTGAAGCGAAAGCCTTCGATTGAGAGGAAAAGAACATTTATAGTCACTCATGCCTTCGAAAGCCTTATTACTTGCTTAAAATTGTTTTGCAATCTCATTATTTTTTGTAAAATGAATTTTCTTACATTTTTGGTTAAAACAAATTATATTTAAATGTTTGTCTTGAGAAACGTGAAGCGAAAGCCATCGATAAACAAGAAAAATCCATTTATAGTCACTCATGCCTTCGGAAGCCTCATTATTCACTTTAAATGATTTTAAAATCTCATTATTGATTTTATGTTGAATTTTCTTACATTTTTAGTTCAAACAGACTATAATTGAATGTTTACCTTGAGAAACATGAAGCAAAAGCCATCGATTGAGAAGAAAAGACCAATTATAGCCACTCATGCCTTCGAAACCCTTATTGCTCACTTTAAATGGCTTTATGATTTGATTATTAACTTTAAGCTGAATTTTTTTACATTTTTTGTTACAACAGATTATAATTGAATGTTTACCTAGGGAAACGTGAAGCGAAAGTTATCGATTGAGAAGAAAAGAACATTTATAGTCACTCATGACTTCGAAAGCCTTATTACTTGCTTAAAATTGTTTTACAATCTCATTATTTTTTTTAAAATGAATTTTCTTAAATTTTTGGTTCAAATAGATTATCTTGAAATGTTTGTGTCGAGAAACGTGAAGCGAAAGCCATCGATTGATAAGAAAAGTCCATTTACAGTCACTCATGCCTTCGAAAGCCTCATTATTCATATTAAATGATTTTATAATCTCATTATTGATTTTATATTGAATTTTCTTACATTTTTAGTAAAAACATACAATAATTGAATGTTTACCTCGGGAAACATGAAGCAAAAGCCATCGATTGACAAGAAAAGACCATTTATAGTCACTCATGCCTTCGAAACCCTTATTACTTGCTTAAAATTGTTTTGAAATCTCATTATTTTTTTTAAAATGAATTTTCTTACATTTTTGGTTAAAACAAATTATATTTAAATGTTTGTCTCGAGAAACGTGAAGCAAAAGCCATCGATAGACAAGAAAAGTCCATTTATAGTCACTCATGCCTTCGGAAGCCTCATTATTCACTTTAAATGATTTTATAATCTCATTATTGATTTTATAATGAATTTTCTTTCATTTTTAGTTAAAACAGACTATAATTGAATGTTTACCTTGAGAAACATGAAGCGAAAGCCATCGATTGAGAAGAAAAGACCAATTATAGCCACTTATGCCTTCGAAACCCTTATTGCTCACTTTAAATGGCTTTATGATTTGATTATTAACTTTAAGCTAAATTATTTTACATTTTTTGTTAAAACAGATTAGAATTGAAAGTTTACCTCGAAAAACGTGAAGCGAAAGCCTTCGATTGAGAGGAAAAGAACATTTATAGTCACTCATGCCTTCGAAAGCCTTATTGCTTGCTTAAAATTGTTTTGAAATCTCATTATTTTTTGTAAAATGAATTTTCTTACATTTCTGGTTAAAACCAATTATATTTAAATGTTTGTCTCGAGAAACGAGAAGCGAAAGCCATCGATAGACAAGAAAACACCATTTATAGTCACTCATGCCTTCGAAAGCCTCATTATTCACTTTAAATGATTTTATAATCTCATTATTGATTTTATGTTGAATTTTCTTACATTTTTAGTTAAAACAGACTATAATTGAATGTTTACCTCAAGAAACATGAAGCAAAAGTCATCGATCGAGAAGAAAAGACCATTTATAGTCACTTATGCCTTCGAAACCCTTATTGCTCACTTTCAATGGCTTTATGAGTTGATTATTAACTTTAAGCCGAATTGTTTTACATTTTTTGTTAAAACAGATAATAATTGAATGTTTACCTTGAAAAACGTGAAGCGAAAGCCTTCGATTGAGAGGAAAAGAACATTTATAGTCACTCATGCCTTCGAAAGCCTTATTACTTGCTTAAAATTGTTTTACAATCTCATTATTTTTTTTAAAATGAATTTTCTTACATTTTTTGTTAAAATAGATTATATTTAAATGTTTGTCTCGAGAAACGTGAAGCGAAAGCCATCGATTGAGAAGAAAAGTCCATTTATAGTTACTCATACCTTCGAAAGCTCATTGTTCACTTTAAATGATTTTATAATCTCATTATTGATTTTATGTTGAATTTTCTTACATTTTTAGTTAAAACAGACTATAATTGAATGTTTAACTCAGGAAACATGAAGCAAAAGCCATCGATTAAGAAGAAAAGACCATTTATAGTCACTTATGCCTTCGAAACCCTTATTGCTCACCTTAAATGGCTTTATGAGTTGATTATTAACGTTAAGCTGAATTGTTTTACATTTTTTGTTAAAACAGATTATAATTGAAAGTTTACCTCGAAAAACGTGAAGCGAAAGCCTTCGATTGAGAGGAAAAGAACATTTATAGTCACTCATGCCTTCGAAAGCCTTATTACTTGCTTAAAATTGTTTTGCAATCTCATTTTTTTTTGTAAAATAAATTTTCTTACATTTTTGGTTAAAACAAATTATATTTAAATGTTTGTCTTGAGAAACGTGAAGCGAAAGCCATCGATAAACAAGAAAAATCCATTTATAGTCACTCATGCCTTCGGAAGCCTCATTATTCACTTTAAATGATTTTAAAATCTCATTATTGATTTTATGTTGAATTTTCTTACATTTTTAGTTCAAACAGACTATAATTGAATGTTTACCTTGAGAAACATGAAGCAAAAGCCATCGATTGAGAAGAAAAGGCCACTTGTAGTCACTCATACCTTCGAAACCCTTATTGCTCACTTTATATGGATTTATGATTTGATTATTAACTTTAAGCTGAATTTTTTTACATTTTTTGTTAAAACAGATTATAATTGAATGTTTACCTAGGGAAACGTGAAGCGAAAGCCATCGATTGAGAAGAAAAGAACATTTATAGTCACTCATGCCTTCGAAAGCCTTATTACTTGCTTAAAATTATTTTACAATCTCATTATTTTTTTTAAAATGAATTTTCTTACATTTTTGGTTAAAATAGATCATATTTAAATGTTTGTCTCGAGAAACGTGAAGGGGAAGCCATCGATTGACAAGAAATGTCTATTTACAGTCACTCATGCCTTCGAAAGCCTCATTAGTCACTTTAAATGATTTTATAATCTCATTATTGATTTTATGTTGAATTTTCTTACATTTTTAGTTAAAACAGACTATAATTGAATGTTTAAATCAGGAAACATGAAGCAAAAGCCATCGATTAAGAAGAAAAGACCATTTATAGTCACTTATGCCTTCGAAACCCTTATTGCTCACCTTAAATGGCTTTATGAGTTGATTATTAACGTTAAGCTGAATTGTTTTACATTTTTTGTTAAAACAGATTATAATTGAAAGTTTACCTCGAAAAACGTGAAGCGAAAGCCTTCGATTGAGAGGAAAAGAACATTTATAGTCACTCATGCCTTCGAAAGCCTTATTACTTGCTTAAAATTGTTTTGCAATCTCATTATTTTTTGTAAAATGAATTTTCTTACATTTTTGGTTAAAACAAATTATATTTAAATGTTTGTCTTGAGAAACGTGAAGCGAAAGCCATCGATAAACAAGAAAAATCCATTTATAGTCACTAATGCCTTCGGAAGCCTCATTATTCACTTTAAATGATTTTAAAATCTCATTATTGATTTTATGTTGAATTTTCTTACATTTTTAGTTCAAACAGACTCTAATTGAATGTTTACCTTGAGCAACATGAAGCGAAAGCCATCGATTGAGAAGAAAAGACCAATTATAGCCACTCATGCCTTCGAAACCCTTATTGCTCACTTTAAATGGCTTTATGATTTGATTATTAACTTGAAGCTGAATTTTTTTACATTTTTTGGTTAAAACAGATTATAATTGAATGTTTACCTAGGGAAACGTGAAGCGAAAGTTATCGATTGAGAAGAAAAGAACATTTATAGTCACTCATGACTTCGAAAGCCTTATCAGTTGCTTAAAATTGTTTTACAATCTCATTATTTTTTTTTAAAATGAATTTTCTTAAATTTTTGGTTCAAATAGATTATCTTGAAATGTTTGTGTCGAGAAACGTGAAGCGAAAGCCATCGATTGATAAGAAAAGTCCATTTACAGTCACTCATGCCTTCGAAAGCCTCATTATTCATGTTAAATGATTTTATAATCTCATTATTGATTTTATGTTGAATTTTCTTACATTTTTAGTGAAAACATACAATAATTGAATGTTTACCTCGGGAAACATGAAGCAAAAGCCATCGATTGACAAGAAAAGACCATTTATAGTCACTCATGCCTTCGAAACCCTTATTACTTGCTTAAAATTGTTTTGAAATCTCATTATTTTTTTTAAAATGAATTTTCTTACATTTTTGGTTAAAACAAATTATATTTAAATGTTTGTCTCGAGAAACGTGAAGCAAAAGCCATCGATAGACAAGAAAAGTCCATTTATAGTCACTCATGCCTTCGGAAGCCTCATTATTCACTTTAAATGATTTTATAATCTCATTATTGATTTTATGTTGAATTTTCTTACATTTTTAGTTAAAACAGACTATAATTGAATGTTTACCTCAGGAAACATGAAGCAAAAGCCATCGATTAAGAAGAAAAGACCATTTATAGTCACTTATGCCTTCGAAACCCTTATTGCTCACTTTAAATGGCTTTATGAGTTGATTATTAACTTTAAGCTGAATTGTTTTACATTTTTTGTTAAAACAGATTATAATTGAAAGTTTACCTCGAAAAACGTGAAGCGAAAGCCTTCGATTGAGAGGAAAAGAACATTTATAGTCACTCATGCCTTCAAAAGCCTTATTACTTGCTTAAAATTGTTTTGCAATCTCATTATTTTTTGTAAAATGAATTTTCTTACATTTTTGGTTAAAACAAATTATATTTAAATGTTTGTCTTGAGAAACGTGAAGCGAAAGCCATCGATAAACAAGAAAAATCCATTTATAGTCACTAATGCCTTCGGAAGCCTCATTATTCACTTTAAATGATTTTAAAATCTCATTATTGATTTTATGTTGAATTTTCTTACATTTTTAGTTCAAACAGACTCTAATTGAATGTTTACCTTGAGCAACATGAAGCGAAAGCCATCGATTGAGAAGAAAAGACCAATTATAGCCACTCATGCCTTCGAAACCCTTATTGCTCACTTTAAATGGCTTTATGATTTGATTATTAACTTGAAGCTGAATTTTTTTACATTTTTTGGTTAAAACAGATTATAATTGAATGTTTACCTAGGGAAACGTGAAGCGAAAGTTATCGATTGAGAAGAAAAGAACATTTATAGTCACTCATGACTTCGAAAGCCTTATCAGTTGCTTAAAATTGTTTTACAATCTCATTATTTTTTTTTAAAATGAATTTTCTTAAATTTTTGGTTCAAATAGATTATCTTGAAATGTTTGTGTCGAGAAACGTGAAGCGAAAGCCATCGATTGATAAGAAAAGTCCATTTACAGTCACTCATGCCTTCGAAAGCCTCATTATTCATGTTAAATGATTTTATAATCTCATTATTGATTTTATGTTGAATTTTCTTACATTTTTAGTGAAAACATACAATAATTGAATGTTTACCTCGGGAAACATGAAGCAAAAGCCATCGATTGACAAGAAAAGACCATTTATAGTCACTCATGCCTTCAAAACCCTTATTACTTGCTTAAAATTGTTTTGAAATCTCATTATTTTTTGTAAAATGAATTTTCTTACATTTTTGGTTAAAACAAATTATATTTAAATGTTTGTCTTGAGAAACGTGAAGCGAAAGCCATCGATAGACAAGAAAAGTCCATTTATAGTCACTCATGCCTTCGGAAGCCTCATTATTCACTTTAAATGATTTTATAATCTCATTATTGATTTTATAATGAATTTTCTTTCATTTTTAGTTAAAACAGACTATAATTGAATGTTTACCTTGAGAAACATGAAGCGAAAGCCATCGATTGAGAAGAAAAGACCAATTATAGCCACTTATGCCTTCGAAACCCTTATTGCTCACTTTAAATGGCTTTATGAATTGATTACTAACTTTAAGCTAAATTTTTTTACATTTTTTGTTAAAACAGATTATAATTGAAATTTTAGCTAGAGAAACGTGAAGCGAAAGCCATCGATTGAGAGGAAAAGAACATTTATAGTCACTCATGCCTTCGAAAGCCTTATTACTTGCTTAAAATTGTTTTACAATCTCATTATTTTTTTTAAAATGAATTTTCTTACATTTTTTGTTAAAATAGATTATATTTAAATGTTTGTCTTGAGAAACGTGAAGCGAAAGCTATCGATTGAGAAGAAAAGTCCATTTATAGTTACTCATACCTTCGAAAGCTCATTATTCACTTTAAATGATTTTATAATCTCATTATTGATTTTATGTTGAATTTTCTTACATTTTTAGTTCAAACAGACTATAATTGAATGTTTACCTTGAGAAACATGAAGCGAAAGCCATCGATTGAGATGAAAAGACCAATTATAGCCACTCATGCCTTCGAAACCCTTATTGCTCACTTTAAATGGCTTTATGAGTTGATTATTAACTTTAAGCTGAATTGTTTTACATTTTTTGTTAAAACAGATTATAATTGAAAGTTTACCTTGAAAAACGTGATGCGAAAGCCTTCGATTGAGAGGAAAAGAACATTTATAGTCACTCATGCCTTCGAAAGCCTCATTACTTACTTAAAATTGTTTTGAAATCTCATTATTTTTTGTAAAATGAATTTTCTTACATTTCTGGTTAAAACCAATTATATTTAAATGTTTGTCTCGAGAAACGAGAAGCGAAAGCCATCGATAGACAAGAAAACACCATTTATAGTCACTCATGCCTTCGAAAGCCTCATTATTCACTTTAAATGATTTTATAATCTCATTATTGATTTTATGTTGAATTTTCTTACATTTTTAGTTAAAACAGACTATAATTGAATGTTTACCTCAAGAAACATGAAGCAAAAGTCATCGATCGAGAAGAAAAGACCATTTATAGTCACTTATGCCTTCGAAACCCTTATTGCTCACTTTCAATGGCTTTATGAGTTGATTATTAACTTTAAGCCGAATTGTTTTACATTTTTTGTTAAAACAGATAATAATTGAATGTTTACCTTGAAAAACGTGAAGCGAAAGCCTTCGATTGAGAGGAAAAGAACATTTATAGTCACTCATGCCTTCGAAAGCCTTATTACTTGCTTAAAATTGTTTTACAATCTCATTATTTTTTTTAAAATGAATTTTCTTACATTTTTTGTTAAAATAGATTATATTTAAATGTTTGTCTCGAGAAACGTGAAGCGAAAGCCATCGATTGAGAAGAAAAGTCCATTTATAGTTACTCATACCTTCGAAAGCTCATTGTTCACTTTAAATGATTTTATAATCTCATTATTGATTTTATGTTGAATTTTCTTACATTTTTAGTTAAAACAGACTATAATTGAATGTTTAACTCAGGAAACATGAAGCAAAAGCCATCGATTAAGAAGAAAAGACCATTTATAGTCACTTATGCCTTCGAAACCCTTATTGCTCACCTTAAATGGCTTTATGAGTTGATTATTAACGTTAAGCTGAATTGTTTTACATTTTTTGTTAAAACAGATTATAATTGAAAGTTTACCTCGAAAAACGTGAAGCGAAAGCCTTCGATTGAGAGGAAAAGAACATTTATAGTCACTCATGCCTTCGAAAGCCTTATTACTTGCTTAAAATTGTTTTGCAATCTCATTATTTTTTGTAAAATGAATTTTCTTACATTTTTGGTTAAAACAAATTATATTTAAATGTTTGTCTTGAGAAACGTGAAGCGAAAGCCATCGATAAACAAGAAAAATCCATTTATAGTCACTCATGCCTTCGGAAGCCTCATTATTCACTTTAAATGATTTTAAAATCTCATTATTGATTTTATGTTGAATTTTCTTACATTTTTAGTTCAAACAGACTATAATTGAATGTTTACCTTGAGAAACATGAAGCAAAAGCCATCGATTGAGAAGAAAAGACCAATTATAGCCACTCATGCCTTCGAAACCCTTATTGCTCACTTTAAATGGCTTTATGATTTGATTATTAACTTTAAGCTGAATTTTTTTACATTTTTTGTTACAACAGATTATAATTGAATGTTTACCTAGGGAAACGTGAAGCGAAAGTTATCGATTGAGAAGAAAAGAACATTTATAGTCACTCATGACTTCGAAAGCCTTATTACTTGCTTAAAATTGTTTTACAATCTCATTATTTTTTTTAAAATGAATTTTCTTAAATTTTTGGTTCAAATAGATTATCTTGAAATGTTTGTGTCGAGAAACGTGAAGCGAAAGCCATCGATTGATAAGAAAAGTCCATTTACAGTCACTCATGCCTTCGAAAGCCTCATTATTCATGTTAAATGATTTTATAATCTCATTATTGATTTTATATTGAATTTTCTTACATTTTTAGTAAAAACATACAATAATTGAATGTTTACCTCGGGAAACATGAAGCAAAAGCCATCGATTGACAAGAAAAGACCATTTATAGTCACTCATGCCTTCGAAACCCTTATTACTTGCTTAAAATTGTTTTGAAATCTCATTATTTTTTTTAAAATGAATTTTCTTACATTTTTGGTTAAAACAAATTATATTTAAATGTTTGTCTCGAGAAACGTGAAGCAAAAGCCATCGATAGACAAGAAAAGTCCATTTATAGTCACTCATGCCTTCGGAAGCCTCATTATTCACTTTAAATGATTTTATAATCTCATTATTGATTTTATAATGAATTTTCTTTCATTTTTAGTTAAAACAGACTATAATTGAATGTTTACCTTGAGAAACATGAAGCGAAAGCCATCGATTGAGAAGAAAAGACCAATTATAGCCACTTATGCCTTCGAAACCCTTATTGCTCACTTTAAATGGCTTTATGATTTGATTATTAACTTTAAGCTAAATTATTTTACATTTTTTGTTAAAACAGATTAGAATTGAAAGTTTACCTCGAAAAACGTGAAGCGAAAGCCTTCGATTGAGAGGAAAAGAACATTTATAGTCACTCATGCCTTCGAAAGCCTTATTGCTTGCTTAAAATTGTTTTGAAATCTCATTATTTTTTGTAAAATGAATTTTCTTACATTTCTGGTTAAAACCAATTATATTTAAATGTTTGTCTCGAGAAACGAGAAGCGAAAGCCATCGATAGACAAGAAAACACCATTTATAGTCACTCATGCCTTCGAAAGCCTCATTATTCACTTTAAATGATTTTATAATCTCATTATTGATTTTATGTTGAATTTTCTTACATTTTTAGTTAAAACAGACTATAATTGAATGTTTACCTCAAGAAACATGAAGCAAAAGTCATCGATCGAGAAGAAAAGACCATTTATAGTCACTTATGCCTTCGAAACCCTTATTGCTCACTTTCAATGGCTTTATGAGTTGATTATTAACTTTAAGCCGAATTGTTTTACATTTTTTGTTAAAACAGATAATAATTGAATGTTTACCTTGAAAAACGTGAAGCGAAAGCCTTCGATTGAGAGGAAAAGAACATTTATAGTCACTCATGCCTTCGAAAGCCTTATTACTTGCTTAAAATTGTTTTACAATCTCATTATTTTTTTTAAAATGAATTTTCTTACATTTTTTGTTAAAATAGATTATATTTAAATGTTTGTCTCGAGAAACGTGAAGCGAAAGCCATCGATTGAGAAGAAAAGTCCATTTATAGTTACTCATACCTTCGAAAGCTCATTGTTCACTTTAAATGATTTTATAATCTCATTATTTATTTTATGTTGAATTTTCTTACATTTTTAGTTAAAACAGACTATAATTGAATGTTTAACTCAGGAAACATGAAGCAAAAGCCATCGATTAAGAAGAAAAGACCATTTATAGTCACTTATGCCTTCGAAACCCTTATTGCTCACCTTAAATGGCTTTATGAGTTGATTATTAACGTTAAGCTGAATTGTTTTACATTTTTTGTTAAAACAGATTATAATTGAAAGTTTACCTCGAAAAACGTGAAGCGAAAGCCTTCGATTGAGAGGAAAAGAACATTTATAGTCACTCATGCCTTCGAAAGCCTTATTACTTGCTTAAAATTGTTTTGCAATCTCATTTTTTTTTGTAAAATAAATTTTCTTACATTTTTGGTTAAAACAAATTATATTTAAATGTTTGTCTTGAGAAACGTGAAGCGAAAGCCATCGATAAACAAGAAAAATCCATTTATAGTCACTCATGCCTTCGGAAGCCTCATTATTCACTTTAAATGATTTTAAAATCTCATTATTGATTTTATGTTGAATTTTCTTACATTTTTAGTTCAAACAGACTATAATTGAATGTTTACCTTGAGAAACATGAAGCAAAAGCCATCGATTGAGAAGAAAAGGCCACTTGTAGTCACTCATACCTTCGAAACCCTTATTGCTCACTTTATATGGATTTATGATTTGATTATTAACTTTAAGCTGAATTTTTTTACATTTTTTGTTAAAACAGATTATAATTGAATGTTTACCTAGGGAAACGTGAAGCGAAAGCCATCGATTGAGAAGAAAAGAACATTTATAGTCACTCATGCCTTCGAAAGCCTTATTACTTGCTTAAAATTATTTTACAATCTCATTATTTTTTTTAAAATGAATTTTCTTACATTTTTGGTTAAAATAGATCATATTTAAATGTTTGTCTCGAGAAACGTGAAGGGGAAGCCATCGATTGACAAGAAATGTCTATTTACAGTCACTCATGCCTTCGAAAGCCTCATTAGTCACTTTAAATGATTTTATAATCTCATTATTGATTTTATGTTGAATTTTCTTACATTTTTAGTTAAAACAGACTATAATTGAATGTTTAAATCAGGAAACATGAAGCAAAAGCCATCGATTAAGAAGAAAAGACCATTTATAGTCACTTATGCCTTCGAAACCCTTATTGCTCACCTTAAATGGCTTTATGAGTTGATTATTAACGTTAAGCTGAATTGTTTTACATTTTTTGTTAAAACAGATTATAATTGAAAGTTTACCTCGAAAAACGTGAAGCGAAAGCCTTCGATTGAGAGGAAAAGAACATTTATAGTCACTCATGCCTTCGAAAGCCTTATTACTTGCTTAAAATTGTTTTGCAATCTCATTATTTTTTGTAAAATGAATTTTCTTACATTTTTGGTTAAAACAAATTATATTTAAATGTTTGTCTTGAGAAACGTGAAGCGAAAGCCATCGATAAACAAGAAAAATCCATTTATAGTCACTAATGCCTTCGGAAGCCTCATTATTCACTTTAAATGATTTTAAAATCTCATTATTGATTTTATGTTGAATTTTCTTACATTTTTAGTTCAAACAGACTCTAATTGAATGTTTACCTTGAGCAACATGAAGCGAAAGCCATCGATTGAGAAGAAAAGACCAATTATAGCCACTCATGCCTTCGAAACCCTTATTGCTCACTTTAAATGGCTTTATGATTTGATTATTAACTTGAAGCTGAATTTTTTTACATTTTTTGGTTAAAACAGATTATAATTGAATGTTTACCTAGGGAAACGTGAAGCGAAAGTTATCGATTGAGAAGAAAAGAACATTTATAGTCACTCATGACTTCGAAAGCCTTATCAGTTGCTTAAAATTGTTTTACAATCTCATTATTTTTTTTTAAAATGAATTTTCTTAAATTTTTGGTTCAAATAGATTATCTTGAAATGTTTGTGTCGAGAAACGTGAAGCGAAAGCCATCGATTGATAAGAAAAGTCCATTTACAGTCACTCATGCCTTCGAAAGCCTCATTATTCATGTTAAATGATTTTATAATCTCATTATTGATTTTATGTTGAATTTTCTTACATTTTTAGTGAAAACATACAATAATTGAATGTTTACCTCGGGAAACATGAAGCAAAAGCCATCGATTGACAAGAAAAGACCATTTATAGTCACTCATGCCTTCAAAACCCTTATTACTTGCTTAAAATTGTTTTGAAATCTCATTATTTTTTGTAAAATGAATTTTCTTACATTTTTGGTTAAAACAAATTATATTTAAATGTTTGTCTTGAGAAACGTGAAGCGAAAGCCATCGATAGACAAGAAAAGTCCATTTATAGTCACTCATGCCTTCGGAAGCCTCATTATTCACTTTAAATGATTTTATAATCTCATTATTGATTTTATAATGAATTTTCTTTCATTTTTAGTTAAAACAGACTATAATTGAATGTTTACCTTGAGAAACATGAAGCGAAAGCCATCGATTGAGAAGAAAAGACCAATTATAGCCACTTATGCCTTCGAAACCCTTATTGCTCACTTTAAATGGCTTTATGATTTGATTACTAACTTTAAGCTAAATTTTTTTACATTTTTTGTTAAAACAGATTATAATTGAAATTTTAGCTAGAGAAACGTGAAGCGAAAGCCATCGATTGAGAGGAAAAGAACATTTATAGTCACTCATGCCTTCGAAAGCCTTATTACTTGCTTAAAATTGTTTTACAATCTCATTATTTTTTTTAAAATGAATTTTCTTACATTTTTTGTTAAAATAGATTATATTTAAATGTTTGTCTTGAGAAACGTGAAGCGAAAGCTATCGATTGAGAAGAAAAGTCCATTTATAGTTACTCATACCTTCGAAAGCTCATTATTCACTTTAAATGATTTTATAATCTCATTATTGATTTTATGTTGAATTTTCTTACATTTTTAGTTCAAACAGACTATAATTGAATGTTTACCTTGAGAAACATGAAGCGAAAGCCATCGATTGAGATGAAAAGACCAATTATAGCCACTCATGCCTTCGAAACCCTTATTGCTCACTTTAAATGGCTTTATGAGTTGATTATTAACTTTAAGCTGAATTGTTTTACATTTTTTGTTAAAACAGATTATAATTGAAAGTTTACCTTGAAAAACGTGATGCGAAAGCCTTCGATTGAGAGGAAAAGAACATTTATAGTCACTCATGCCTTCGAAAGCCTCATTACTTACTTAAAATTGTTTTGAAATCTCATTATTTTTTGTAAAATGAATTTTCTTACATTTCTGGTTAAAACCAATTATATTTAAATGTTTGTCTCGAGAAACGAGAAGCGAAAGCCATCGATAGACAAGAAAACACCATTTATAGTCACTCATGCCTTCGAAAGCCTCATTATTCACTTTAAATGATTTTATAATCTCATTATTGATTTTATGTTGAATTTTCTTACATTTTTAGTTAAAACAGACTATAATTGAATGTTTACCTCAAGAAACATGAAGCAAAAGTCATCGATCGAGAAGAAAAGACCATTTATAGTCACTTATGCCTTCGAAACCCTTATTGCTCACTTTCAATGGCTTTATGAGTTGATTATTAACTTTAAGCCGAATTGTTTTACATTTTTTGTTAAAACAGATAATAATTGAATGTTTACCTTGAAAAACGTGAAGCGAAAGCCTTCGATTGAGAGGAAAAGAACATTTATAGTCACTCATGCCTTCGAAAGCCTTATTACTTGCTTAAAATTGTTTTACAATCTCATTATTTTTTTTAAAATGAATTTTCTTACATTTTTTGTTAAAATAGATTATATTTAAATGTTTGTCTCGAGAAACGTGAAGCGAAAGCCATCGATTGAGAAGAAAAGTCCATTTATAGTTACTCATACCTTCGAAAGCTCATTGTTCACTTTAAATGATTTTATAATCTCATTATTGATTTTATGTTGAATTTTCTTACATTTTTAGTTAAAACAGACTATAATTGAATGTTTAACTCAGGAAACATGAAGCAAAAGCCATCGATTAAGAAGAAAAGACCATTTATAGTCACTTATGCCTTCGAAACCCTTATTGCTCACCTTAAATGGCTTTATGAGTTGATTATTAACGTTAAGCTGAATTGTTTTACATTTTTTGTTAAAACAGATTATAATTGAAAGTTTACCTCGAAAAACGTGAAGCGAAAGCCTTCGATTGAGAGGAAAAGAACATTTATAGTCACTCATGCCTTCGAAAGCCTTATTACTTGCTTAAAATTGTTTTGCAATCTCATTATTTTTTGTAAAATGAATTTTCTTACATTTTTGGTTAAAACAAATTATATTTAAATGTTTGTCTTGAGAAACGTGAAGCGAAAGCCATCGATAAACAAGAAAAATCCATTTATAGTCACTCATGCCTTCGGAAGCCTCATTATTCACTTTAAATGATTTTAAAATCTCATTATTGATTTTATGTTGAATTTTCTTACATTTTTAGTTCAAACAGACTATAATTGAATGTTTACCTTGAGAAACATGAAGCAAAAGCCATCGATTGAGAAGAAAAGACCAATTATAGCCACTCATGCCTTCGAAACCCTTATTGCTCACTTTAAATGGCTTTATGATTTGATTATTAACTTTAAGCTGAATTTTTTTACATTTTTTGTTACAACAGATTATAATTGAATGTTTACCTAGGGAAACGTGAAGCGAAAGTTATCGATTGAGAAGAAAAGAACATTTATAGTCACTCATGACTTCGAAAGCCTTATTACTTGCTTAAAATTGTTTTACAATCTCATTATTTTTTTTAAAATGAATTTTCTTAAATTTTTGGTTCAAATAGATTATCTTGAAATGTTTGTGTCGAGAAACGTGAAGCGAAAGCCATCGATTGATAAGAAAAGTCCATTTACAGTCACTCATGCCTTCGAAAGCCTCATTATTCATGTTAAATGATTTTATAATCTCATTATTGATTTTATATTGAATTTTCTTACATTTTTAGTAAAAACATACAATAATTGAATGTTTACCTCGGGAAACATGAAGCAAAAGCCATCGATTGACAAGAAAAGACCATTTATAGTCACTCATGCCTTCGAAACCCTTATTACTTGCTTAAAATTGTTTTGAAATCTCATTATTTTTTTTAAAATGAATTTTCTTACATTTTTGGTTAAAACAAATTATATTTAAATGTTTGTCTCGAGAAACGTGAAGCAAAAGCCATCGATAGACAAGAAAAGTCCATTTATAGTCACTCATGCCTTCGGAAGCCTCATTATTCACTTTAAATGATTTTATAATCTCATTATTGATTTTATAATGAATTTTCTTTCATTTTTAGTTAAAACAGACTATAATTGAATGTTTACCTTGAGAAACATGAAGCGAAAGCCATCGATTGAGAAGAAAAGACCAATTATAGCCACTTATGCCTTCGAAACCCTTATTGCTCACTTTAAATGGCTTTATGATTTGATTATTAACTTTAAGCTAAATTATTTTACATTTTTTGTTAAAACAGATTAGAATTGAAAGTTTACCTCGAAAAACGTGAAGCGAAAGCCTTCGATTGAGAGGAAAAGAACATTTATAGTCACTCATGCCTTCGAAAGCCTTATTGCTTGCTTAAAATTGTTTTGAAATCTCATTATTTTTTGTAAAATGAATTTTCTTACATTTCTGGTTAAAACCAATTATATTTAAATGTTTGTCTCGAGAAACGAGAAGCGAAAGCCATCGATAGACAAGAAAACACCATTTATAGTCACTCATGCCTTCGAAAGCCTCATTATTCACTTTAAATGATTTTATAATCTCATTATTGATTTTATGTTGAATTTTCTTACATTTTGAGTTAAAACAGACTATAATTGAATGTTTACCTCAAGAAACATGAAGCAAAAGTCATCGATCGAGAAGAAAAGACCATTTATAGTCACTTATGCCTTCGAAACCCTTATTGCTCACTTTCAATGGCTTTATGAGTTGATTATTAACTTTAAGCCGAATTGTTTTACATTTTTTGTTAAAACAGATAATAATTGAATGTTTACCTTGAAAAACGTGAAGCGAAAGCCTTCGATTGAGAGGAAAAGAACATTTATAGTCACTCATGCCTTCGAAAGCCTTATTACTTGCTTAAAATTGTTTTACAATCTCATTATTTTTTTTAAAATGAATTTTCTTACATTTTTTGTTAAAATAGATTATATTTAAATGTTTGTCTCGAGAAACGTGAAGCGAAAGCCATCGATTGAGAAGAAAAGTCCATTTATAGTTACTCATACCTTCGAAAGCTCATTGTTCACTTTAAATGATTTTATAATCTCATTATTGATTTTATGTTGAATTTTCTTACATTTTTAGTTAAAACAGACTATAATTGAATGTTTAACTCAGGAAACATGAAGCAAAAGCCATCGATTAAGAAGAAAAGACCATTTATAGTCACTTATGCCTTCGAAACCCTTATTGCTCACCTTAAATGGCTTTATGAGTTGATTATTAACGTTAAGCTGAATTGTTTTACATTTTTTGTTAAAACAGATTATAATTGAAAGTTTACCTCGAAAAACGTGAAGCGAAAGCCTTCGATTGAGAGGAAAAGAACATTTATAGTCACTCATGCCTTCGAAAGCCTTATTACTTGCTTAAAATTGTTTTGCAATCTCATTTTTTTTTGTAAAATAAATTTTCTTACATTTTTGGTTAAAACAAATTATATTTAAATGTTTGTCTTGAGAAACGTGAAGCGAAAGCCATCGATAAACAAGAAAAATCCATTTATAGTCACTCATGCCTTCGGAAGCCTCATTATTCACTTTAAATGATTTTAAAATCTCATTATTGATTTTATGTTGAATTTTCTTACATTTTTAGTTCAAACAGACTATAATTGAATGTTTACCTTGAGAAACATGAAGCAAAAGCCATCGATTGAGAAGAAAAGGCCACTTGTAGTCACTCATACCTTCGAAACCCTTATTGCTCACTTTATATGGATTTATGATTTGATTATTAACTTTAAGCTGAATTTTTTTACATTTTTTGTTAAAACAGATTATAATTGAATGTTTACCTAGGGAAACGTGAAGCGAAAGCCATCGATTGAGAAGAAAAGAACATTTATAGTCACTCATGCCTTCGAAAGCCTTATTACTTGCTTAAAATTATTTTACAATCTCATTATTTTTTTTAAAATGAATTTTCTTACATTTTTGGTTAAAATAGATCATATTTAAATGTTTGTCTCGAGAAACGTGAAGGGGAAGCCATCGATTGACAAGAAATGTCTATTTACAGTCACTCATGCCTTCGAAAGCCTCATTAGTCACTTTAAATGATTTTATAATCTCATTATTGATTTTATGTTGAATTTTCTTACATTTTTAGTTAAAACAGACTATAATTGAATGTTTAAATCAGGAAACATGAAGCAAAAGCCATCGATTAAGAAGAAAAGACCATTTATAGTCACTTATGCCTTCGAAACCCTTATTGCTCACCTTAAATGGCTTTATGAGTTGATTATTAACGTTAAGCTGAATTGTTTTACATTTTTTGTTAAAACAGATTATAATTGAAAGTTTACCTCGAAAAACGTGAAGCGAAAGCCTTCGATTGAGAGGAAAAGAACATTTATAGTCACTCATGCCTTCGAAAGCCTTATTACTTGCTTAAAATTGTTTTGCAATCTCATTATTTTTTGTAAAATGAATTTTCTTACATTTTTGGTTAAAACAAATTATATTTAAATGTTTGTCTTGAGAAACGTGAAGCGAAAGCCATCGATAAACAAGAAAAATCCATTTATAGTCACTAATGCCTTCGGAAGCCTCATTATTCACTTTAAATGATTTTAAAATCTCATTATTGATTTTATGTTGAATTTTCTTACATTTTTAGTTCAAACAGACTCTAATTGAATGTTTACCTTGAGCAACATGAAGCGAAAGCCATCGATTGAGAAGAAAAGACCAATTATAGCCACTCATGCCTTCGAAACCCTTATTGCTCACTTTAAATGGCTTTATGATTTGATTATTAACTTGAAGCTGAATTTTTTTACATTTTTTGGTTAAAACAGATTATAATTGAATGTTTACCTAGGGAAACGTGAAGCGAAAGTTATCGATTGAGAAGAAAAGAACATTTATAGTCACTCATGACTTCGAAAGCCTTATCAGTTGCTTAAAATTGTTTTACAATCTCATTATTTTTTTTTAAAATGAATTTTCTTAAATTTTTGGTTCAAATAGATTATCTTGAAATGTTTGTGTCGAGAAACGTGAAGCGAAAGCCATCGATTGATAAGAAAAGTCCATTTACAGTCACTCATGCCTTCGAAAGCCTCATTATTCATGTTAAATGATTTTATAATCTCATTATTGATTTTATGTTGAATTTTCTTACATTTTTAGTGAAAACATACAATAATTGAATGTTTACCTCGGGAAACATGAAGCAAAAGCCATCGATTGACAAGAAAAGACCATTTATAGTCACTCATGCCTTCGAAACCCTTATTACTTGCTTAAAATTGTTTTGAAATCTCATTATTTTTTTTAAAATGAATTTTCTTACATTTTTGGTTAAAACAAATTATATTTAAATGTTTGTCTCGAGAAACGTGAAGCAAAAGCCATCGATAGACAAGAAAAGTCCATTTATAGTCACTCATGCCTTCGGAAGCCTCATTATTCACTTTAAATGATTTTATAATCTCATTATTGATTTTATGTTGAATTTTCTTACATTTTTAGTTAAAACAGACTATAATTGAATGTTTACCTCAGGAAACATGAAGCAAAAGCCATCGATTAAGAAGAAAAGACCATTTATAGTCACTTATGCCTTCGAAACCCTTATTGCTCACTTTAAATGGCTTTATGAGTTGATTATTAACTTTAAGCTGAATTGTTTTACATTTTTTGTTAAAACAGATTATAATTGAAAGTTTACCTCGAAAAACGTGAAGCGAAAGCCTTCGATTGAGAGGAAAAGAACATTTATAGTCACTCATGCCTTCAAAAGCCTTATTACTTGCTTAAAATTGTTTTGCAATCTCATTATTTTTTGTAAAATGAATTTTCTTACATTTTTGGTTAAAACAAATTATATTTAAATGTTTGTCTTGAGAAACGTGAAGCGAAAGCCATCGATAAACAAGAAAAATCCATTTATAGTCACTAATGCCTTCGGAAGCCTCATTATTCACTTTAAATGATTTTAAAATCTCATTATTGATTTTATGTTGAATTTTCTTACATTTTTAGTTCAAACAGACTCTAATTGAATGTTTACCTTGAGCAACATGAAGCGAAAGCCATCGATTGAGAAGAAAAGACCAATTATAGCCACTCATGCCTTCGAAACCCTTATTGCTCACTTTAAATGGCTTTATGATTTGATTATTAACTTGAAGCTGAATTTTTTTACATTTTTTGGTTAAAACAGATTATAATTGAATGTTTACCTAGGGAAACGTGAAGCGAAAGTTATCGATTGAGAAGAAAAGAACATTTATAGTCACTCATGACTTCGAAAGCCTTATCAGTTGCTTAAAATTGTTTTACAATCTCATTATTTTTTTTTAAAATGAATTTTCTTAAATTTTTGGTTCAAATAGATTATCTTGAAATGTTTGTGTCGAGAAACGTGAAGCGAAAGCCATCGATTGATAAGAAAAGTCCATTTACAGTCACTCATGCCTTCGAAAGCCTCATTATTCATGTTAAATGATTTTATAATCTCATTATTGATTTTATGTTGAATTTTCTTACATTTTTAGTGAAAACATACAATAATTGAATGTTTACCTCGGGAAACATGAAGCAAAAGCCATCGATTGACAAGAAAAGACCATTTATAGTCACTCATGCCTTCGAAACCCTTATTACTTGCTTAAAATTGTTTTGAAATCTCATTATTTTTTTTAAAATGAATTTTCTTACATTTTTGGTTAAAACAAATTATATTTAAATGTTTGTCTCGAGAAACGTGAAGCAAAAGCCATCGATAGACAAGAAAAGTCCATTTATAGTCACTCATGCCTTCGGAAGCCTCATTATTCACTTTAAATGATTTTATAATCTCATTATTGATTTTATGTTGAATTTTCTTACATTTTTAGTTAAAACAGACTATAATTGAATGTTTACCTCAGGAAACATGAAGCAAAAGCCATCGATTAAGAAGAAAAGACCATTTATAGTCACTTATGCCTTCGAAACCCTTATTGCTCACTTTAAATGGCTTTATGAGTTGATTATTAACTTTAAGCTGAATTGTTTTACATTTTTTGTTAAAACAGATTATAATTGAAAGTTTACCTCGAAAAACGTGAAGCGAAAGCCTTCGATTGAGAGGAAAAGAACATTTATAGTCACTCATGCCTTCAAAAGCCTTATTACTTGCTTAAAATTGTTTTGCAATCTCATTATTTTTTGTAAAATGAATTTTCTTACATTTTTGGTTAAAACAAATTATATTTAAATGTTTGTCTTGAGAAACGTGAAGCGAAAGCCATCGATAAACAAGAAAAATCCATTTATAGTCACTAATGCCTTCGGAAGCCTCATTATTCACTTTAAATGATTTTAAAATCTCATTATTGATTTTATGTTGAATTTTCTTACATTTTTAGTTCAAACAGACTCTAATTGAATGTTTACCTTGAGCAACATGAAGCGAAAGCCATCGATTGAGAAGAAAAGACCAATTATAGCCACTCATGCCTTCGAAACCCTTATTGCTCACTTTAAATGGCTTTATGATTTGATTATTAACTTGAAGCTGAATTTTTTTACATTTTTTGGTTAAAACAGATTATAATTGAATGTTTACCTAGGGAAACGTGAAGAGAAAGTTATCGATTGAGAAGAAAAGAACATTTATAGTCACTCATGACTTCGAAAGCCTTATCAGTTGCTTAAAATTGTTTTACAATCTCATTATTTTTTTTTAAAATGAATTTTCTTAAATTTTTGGTTCAAATAGATTATCTTGAAATGTTTGTGTCGAGAAACGTGAAGCGAAAGCCATCGATTGATAAGAAAAGTCCATTTACAGTCACTCATGCCTTCGAAAGCCTCATTATTCATGTTAAATGATTTTATAATCTCATTATTGATTTTATGTTGAATTTTCTTACATTTTTAGTGAAAACATACAATAATTGAATGTTTACCTCGGGAAACATGAAGCAAAAGCCATCGATTGACAAGAAAAGACCATTTATAGTCACTCATGCCTTCAAAACCCTTATTACTTGCTTAAAATTGTTTTGAAATCTCATTATTTTTTGTAAAATGAATTTTCTTACATTTTTGGTTAAAACAAATTATATTTAAATGTTTGTCTTGAGAAACGTGAAGCGAAAGCCATCGATAGACAAGAAAAGTCCATTTATAGTCACTCATGCCTTCGGAAGCCTCATTATTCACTTTAAATGATTTTATAATCTCATTATTGATTTTATAATGAATTTTCTTTCATTTTTAGTTAAAACAGACTATAATTGAATGTTTACCTTGAGAAACATGAAGCGAAAGCCATCGATTGAGAAGAAAAGACCAATTATAGCCACTTATGCCTTCGAAACCCTTATTGCTCACTTTAAATGGCTTTATGATTTGATTACTAACTTTAAGCTAAATTTTTTTACATTTTTTGTTAAAACAGATTATAATTGAAATTTTAGCTAGAGAAACGTGAAGCGAAAGCCATCGATTGAGAGGAAAAGAACATTTATAGTCACTCATGCCTTCGAAAGCCTTATTACTTGCTTAAAATTGTTTTACAATCTCATTATTTTTTTTAAAATGAATTTTCTTACATTTTTTGTTAAAATAGATTATATTTAAATGTTTGTCTTGAGAAACGTGAAGCGAAAGCTATCGATTGAGAAGAAAAGTCCATTTATAGTTACTCATACCTTCGAAAGCTCATTATTCACTTTAAATGATTTTATAATCTCATTATTGATTTTATGTTGAATTTTCTTACATTTTTAGTTCAAACAGACTATAATTGAATGTTTACCTTGAGAAACATGAAGCGAAAGCCATCGATTGAGATGAAAAGACCAATTATAGCCACTCATGCCTTCGAAACCCTTATTGCTCACTTTAAATGGCTTTATGAGTTGATTATTAACTTTAAGCTGAATTGTTTTACATTTTTTGTTAAAACAGATTATAATTGAAAGTTTACCTTGAAAAACGTGATGCGAAAGCCTTCGATTGAGAGGAAAAGAACATTTATAGTCACTCATGCCTTCGAAAGCCTCATTACTTACTTAAAATTGTTTTGAAATCTCATTATTTTTTGTAAAATGAATTTTCTTACATTTCTGGTTAAAACCAATTATATTTAAATGTTTGTCTCGAGAAACGAGAAGCGAAAGCC
The DNA here is from genome assembly GCF_053813885.1 of Theobroma cacao. Lineage (NCBI taxonomy): Eukaryota > Viridiplantae > Streptophyta > Magnoliopsida > Malvales > Malvaceae > Theobroma > Theobroma cacao. The sequence goes on along the minus strand of NC_142640.1, from coordinate 24,250,568 downwards.
ATCGATAGACAAGAAAACACCATTTATAGTCACTCATGCCTTCGAAAGCCTCATTATTCACTTTAAATGATTTTATAATCTCATTATTGATTTTATGTTGAATTTTCTTACATTTTGAGTTAAAACAGACTATAATTGAATGTTTACCTCAAGAAACATGAAGCAAAAGTCATCGATCGAGAAGAAAAGACCATTTATAGTCACTTATGCCTTCGAAACCCTTATTGCTCACTTTCAATGGCTTTATGAGTTGATTATTAACTTTAAGCCGAATTGTTTTACATTTTTTGTTAAAACAGATAATAATTGAATGTTTACCTTGAAAAACGTGAAGCGAAAGCCTTCGATTGAGAGGAAAAGAACATTTATAGTCACTCATGCCTTCGAAAGCCTTATTACTTGCTTAAAATTGTTTTACAATCTCATTATTTTTTTTAAAATGAATTTTCTTACATTTTTTGTTAAAATAGATTATATTTAAATGTTTGTCTCGAGAAACGTGAAGCGAAAGCCATCGATTGAGAAGAAAAGTCCATTTATAGTTACTCATACCTTCGAAAGCTCATTGTTCACTTTAAATGATTTTATAATCTCATTATTGATTTTATGTTGAATTTTCTTACATTTTTAGTTAAAACAGACTATAATTGAATGTTTAACTCAGGAAACATGAAGCAAAAGCCATCGATTAAGAAGAAAAGACCATTTATAGTCACTTATGCCTGCGAAACCCTTATTGCTCACCTTAAATGGCTTTATGAGTTGATTATTAACGTTAAGCTGAATTGTTTTACATTTTTTGTTAAAACAGATTATAATTGAAAGTTTACCTCGAAAAATGTGAAGCGAAAGCCTTCGATTGAGAGGAAAAGAACATTTATAGTCACTCATGCCTTCGAAAGCCTTATTACTTGCTTAAAATTGTTTTGCAATCTCATTATTTTTTGTAAAATGAATTTTCTTACATTTTTGGTTAAAACAAATTATATTTAAATGTTTGTCTTGAGAAACGTGAAGCGAAAGCCATCGATAAACAAGAAAAATCCATTTATAGTCACTCATGCCTTCGGAAGCCTCATTATTCACTTTAAATGATTTTAAAATCTCATTATTGATTTTATGTTGAATTTTCTTACATTTTTAGTTCAAACAGACTATAATTGAATGTTTACCTTGAGAAACATGAAGCAAAAGCCATCGATTGAGAAGAAAAGACCAATTATAGCCACTCATGCCTTCGAAACCCTTATTGCTCACTTTAAATGGCTTTATGATTTGATTATGAACTTTAAGCTGAATTTTTTTACATTTTTTGTTAAAACAGATTATAATTGAATGTTTACCTAGGGAAACGTGAAGCGAAAGTTATCGATTGAGAAGAAAAGAACATTTATAGTCACTCATGACTTCGAAAGCCTTATTACTTGCTTAAAATTGTTTTACAATCTCATTATTTTTTTTAAAATGAATTTTCTTAAATTTTTGGTTCAAATAGATTATCTTGAAATGTTTGTGTCGAGAAACGTGAAGCGAAAGCCATCGATTGATAAGAAAAGTCCATTTACAGTCACTCATGCCTTCGAAAGCCTCATTATTCATGTTAAATGATTTTATAATCTCATTATTGATTTTATATTGAATTTTCTTACATTTTTAGTAAAAACATACAATAATTGAATGTTTACCTCGGGAAACATGAAGCAAAAGCCATCGATTGACAAGAAAAGACCATTTATAGTCACTCATGCCTTCGAAACCCTTATTACTTGCTTAAAATTGTTTTGAAATCTCATTATTTTTTTTAAAATGAATTTTCTTACATTTTTGGTTAAAACAAATTATATTTAAATGTTTGTCTCGAGAAACGTGAAGCAAAAGCCATCGATAGACAAGAAAAGTCCATTTATAGTCACTCATGCCTTCGGAAGCCTCATTATTCACTTTAAATGATTTTAAAATCTCATTATTGATTTTATGTTGAATTTTCTTACATTTTTAGTTCAAACAGACTATAATTGAATGTTTACCTTGAGAAACATGAAGCGAAAGCCATCGATTGAGAAGAAAAGACCAATTATAGCCACTTATGCCTTCGAAACCCTTATTGCTCACTTTAAATGGCTTTATGATTTGATTATTAACTTTAAGCTAAATTATTTTACATTTTTTGTTAAAACAGATTAGAATTGAAAGTTTACCTCGAAAAACGTGAAGCGAAAGCCTTCGATTGAGAGGAAAAGAACATTTATAGTCACTCATGCCTTCGAAAGCCTTATTGCTTGCTTAAAATTGTTTTGAAATCTCATTATTTTTTGTAAAATGAATTTTCTTACATTTCTGGTTAAAACCAATTATATTTAAATGTTTGTCTCGAGAAACGAGAAGCGAAAGCCATCGATAGACAAGAAAACACCATTTATAGTCACTCATGCCTTCGAAAGCCTCATTATTCACTTTAAATGATTTTATAATCTCATTATTGATTTTATGTTGAATTTTCTTACATTTTTAGTTAAAACAGACTATAATTGAATGTTTACCTCAAGAAACATGAAGCAAAAGTCATCGATCGAGAAGAAAAGACCATTTATAGTCACTTATGCCTTCGAAACCCTTATTGCTCACTTTCAATGGCTTTATGAGTTGATTATTAACTTTAAGCCGAATTGTTTTACATTTTTTGTTAAAACAGATAATAATTGAATGTTTACCTTGAAAAACGTGAAGCGAAAGCCTTCGATTGAGAGGAAAAGAACATTTATAGTCACTCATGCCTTCGAAAGCCTTATTGCTTGCTTAAAATTGTTTTGAAATCTCATTATTTTTTGTAAAATGAATTTTCTTACATTTCTGGTTAAAACCAATTATATTTAAATGTTTGTCTCGAGAAACGAGAAGCGAAAGCCATCGATAGACAAGAAAACACCATTTATAGTCACTCATGCCTTCGAAAGCCTCATTATTCACTTTAAATGATTTTATAATCTCATTATTGATTTTATGTTGAATTTTCTTACATTTTTAGTTAAAACAGACTATAATTGAATGTTTACCTCAAGAAACATGAAGCAAAAGTCATCGATCGAGAAGAAAAGACCATTTATAGTCACTTATGCCTTCGAAACCCTTATTGCTCACTTTCAATGGCTTTATGAGTTGATTATTAACTTTAAGCCGAATTGTTTTACATTTTTTGTTAAAACAGATAATAATTGAATGTTTACCTTGAAAAACGTGAAGCGAAAGCCTTCGATTGAGAGGAAAAGAACATTTATAGTCACTCATGCCTTCGAAAGCCTTATTGCTTGCTTAAAATTGTTTTGAAATCTCATTATTTTTTGTAAAATGAATTTTCTTACATTTCTGGTTAAAACCAATTATATTTAAATGTTTGTCTCGAGAAACGAGAAGCGAAAGCCATCGATAGACAAGAAAACACCATTTATAGTCACTCATGCCTTCGAAAGCCTCATTATTCACTTTAAATGATTTTATAATCTCATTATTGATTTTATGTTGAATTTTCTTACATTTTTAGTTAAAACAGACTATAATTGAATGTTTACCTCAAGAAACATGAAGCAAAAGTCATCGATCGAGAAGAAAAGACCATTTATAGTCACTTATGCCTTCGAAACCCTTATTGCTCACTTTCAATGGCTTTATGAGTTGATTATTAACTTTAAGCCGAATTGTTTTACATTTTTTGTTAAAACAGATAATAATTGAATGTTTACCTTGAAAAACGTGAAGCGAAAGCCTTCGATTGAGAGGAAAAGAACATTTATAGTCACTCATGCCTTCGAAAGCCTTATTACTTGCTTAAAATTGTTTTACAATCTCATTATTTTTTTTAAAATGAATTTTCTTACATTTTTTGTTAAAATAGATTATATTTAAATGTTTGTCTCGAGAAACGTGAAGCGAAAGCCATCGATTGAGAAGAAAAGTCCATTTATAGTAACTCATACCTTCGAAAGCTCATTGTTCACTTTAAATGATTTTATAATCTCATTATTGATTTTATGTTGAATTTTCTTACATTTTTAGTTAAAACAGACTATAATTGAATGTTTAACTCAGGAAACATGAAGCAAAAGCCATCGATTAAGAAGAAAAGACCATTTATAGTCACTTATGCCTTCGAAACCCTTATTGCTCACCTTAAATGGCTTTATGAGTTGATTATTAACGTTAAGCTGAATTGTTTTACATTTTTTGTTAAAACAGATTATAATTGAAAGTTTACCTCGAAAAACGTGAAGCGAAAGCCTTCGATTGAGAGGAAAAGAACATTTATAGTCACTCATGCCTTCGAAAGCCTTATTACTTGCTTAAAATTGTTTTGCAATCTCATTATTTTTTGTAAAATGAATTTTCTTACATTTTTGGTTAAAACAAATTATATTTAAATGTTTGTCTTGAGAAACGTGAAGCGAAAGCCATCGATAAACAAGAAAAATCCATTTATAGTCACTCGTGCCTTCGGAAGCCTCATTATTCACTTTAAATGATTTTAAAATCTCATTATTGATTTTATGTTGAATTTTCTTACATTTTTAGTTCAAACAGACTATAATTGAATGTTTACCTTGAGAAACATGAAGCAAAAGCCATCGATTGAGAAGAAAAGACCAATTATAGCCACTCATGCCTGCGAAACCCTTATTGCTCACTTTAAATGGCTTTATGATTTGATTATTAACTTTAAGCTGAATTTTTTTACATTTTTTGTTAAAACAGATTATAATTGAATGTTTACCTAGGGAAACGTGAAGCGAAAGTTATCGATTGAGAAGAAAAGAACATTTATAGTCACTCATGACTTCGAAAGCCTTATTACTTGCTTAAAATTGTTTTACAATCTCATTATTTTTTTTAAAATGAATTTTCTTAAATTTTTTGTTCAAATAGATTATCTTGAAATGTTTGTGTCGAGAAACGTGAAGCGAAAGCCATCGATTGATAAGAAAAGTCCATTTACAGTCACTCATGCCTTCGAAAGCCTCATTATTCATGTTAAATGATTTTATAATCTCATTATTGATTTTATATTGAATTTTCTTACATTTTTAGTAAAAACATACAATAATTGAATGTTTACCTCGGGAAACATGAAGCAAAAGCCATCGATTGACAAGAAAAGACCATTTATAGTCACTCATGCCTTCGAAACCCTTATTACTTGCTTAAAATTGTTTTGAAATCTCATTATTTTTTTTAAAATGAATTTTCTTACATTTTTGGTTAAAACAAATTATATTTAAATGTTTGTCTCGAGAAACGTGAAGCAAAAGCCATCGATAGACAAGAAAAGTCCATTTATAGTCACTCATGCCTTCGGAAGCCTCATTATTCACTTTAAATGATTTTATAATCTCATTATTGATTTTATAATGAATTTTCTTTCATTTTTAGTTAAAACAGACTATAATTGAATGTTTACCTTGAGAAACATGAAGCGAAAGCCATCGATTGAGAAGAAAAGACCAATTATAGCCACTTATGCCTTCGAAACCCTTATTGCTCACTTTAAATGGCTTTATGATTTGATTATTAACTTTAAGCTAAATTATTTTACATTTTTTGTTAAAACAGATTAGAATTGAAAGTTTACCTCGAAAAACGTGAAGCGAAAGCCTTCGATTGAGAGGAAAAGAACATTTATAGTCACTCATGCCTTCGAAAGCCTTATTGCTTGCTTAAAATTGTTTTGAAAACTCATTATTTTTTGTAAAATGAATTTTCTTACATTTCTGGTTAAAACCAATTATATTTAAATGTTTGTCTCGAGAAACGAGAAGCGAAAGCCATCGATAGACAAGAAAACACCATTTATAGTCACTCATGCCTTCGAAAGCCTCATTTTTCACTTTAAATGATTTTATAATCTCATTATTGATTTTATGTTGAATTTTCTTACATTTTTAGTTAAAACAGACTATAATTGAATGTTTACCTCAAGAAACATGAAGCAAAAGTCATCGATCGAGAAGAAAAGACCATTTATAGTCACTTATGCCTTCGAAACCCTTATTGCTCACTTTCAATGGCTTTATGAGTTGATTATTAACTTTAAGCCGAATTGTTTTACATTTTTTGTTAAAACAGATAATAATTGAATGTTTACCTTGAAAAACGTGAAGCGAAAGCCTTCGATTGAGAGGAAAAGAACATTTATAGTCACTCATGCCTTCGAAAGCCTTATTACTTGCTTAAAATTGTTTTACAATCTCATTATTTTTTTTAAAATGAATTTTCTTACATTTTTTGTTAAAATAGATTATATTTAAATGTTTGTCTCGAGAAACGTGAAGCGAAAGCCATCGATTGAGAAGAAAAGTCCATTTATAGTTACTCATACCTTCGAAAGCTCATTGTTCACTTTAAATGATTTTATAATCTCATTATTTATTTTATGTTGAATTTTCTTACATTTTTAGTTAAAACAGACTATAATTGAATGTTTAACTCAGGAAACATGAAGCAAAAGCCATCGATTAAGAAGAAAAGACCATTTATAGTCACTTATGCCTTCGAAACCCTTATTGCTCACCTTAAATGGCTTTATGAGTTGATTATTAACGTTAAGCTGAATTGTTTTACATTTTTTGTTAAAACAGATTATAATTGAAAGTTTACCTCGAAAAACGTGAAGCGAAAGCCTTCGATTGAGAGGAAAAGAACATTTATAGTCACTCATGCCTTCGAAAGCCTTATTACTTGCTTAAAATTGTTTTGCAATCTCATTTTTTTTTGTAAAATAAATTTTCTTACATTTTTGGTTAAAACAAATTATATTTAAATGTTTGTCTTGAGAAACGTGAAGCGAAAGCCATCGATAAACAAGAAAAATCCATTTATAGTCACTCATGCCTTCGGAAGCCTCATTATTCACTTTAAATGATTTTAAAATCTCATTATTGATTTTATGTTGAATTTTCTTACATTTTTAGTTCAAACAGACTATAATTGAATGTTTACCTTGAGAAACATGAAGCAAAAGCCATCGATTGAGAAGAAAAGGCCACTTGTAGTCACTCATACCTTCGAAACCCTTATTGCTCACTTTATATGGATTTATGATTTGATTATTAACTTTAAGCTGAATTTTTTTACATTTTTTGTTAAAACAGATTATAATTGAATGTTTACCTAGGGAAACGTGAAGCGAAAGCCATCGATTGAGAAGAAAAGAACATTTATAGTCACTCATGCCTTCGAAAGCCTTATTACTTGCTTAAAATTATTTTACAATCTCATTATTTTTTTTAAAATGAATTTTCTTACATTTTTGGTTAAAATAGATCATATTTAAATGTTTGTCTCGAGAAACGTGAAGGGGAAGCCATCGATTGACAAGAAATGTCTATTTACAGTCACTCATGCCTTCGAAAGCCTCATTAGTCACTTTAAATGATTTTATAATCTCATTATTGATTTTATGTTGAATTTTCTTACATTTTTAGTTAAAACAGACTATAATTGAATGTTTAAATCAGGAAACATGAAGCAAAAGCCATCGATTAAGAAGAAAAGACCATTTATAGTCACTTATGCCTTCGAAACCCTTATTGCTCACCTTAAATGGCTTTATGAGTTGATTATTAACGTTAAGCTGAATTGTTTTACATTTTTTGTTAAAACAGATTATAATTGAAAGTTTACCTCGAAAAACGTGAAGCGAAAGCCTTCGATTGAGAGGAAAAGAACATTTATAGTCACTCATGCCTTCGAAAGCCTTATTACTTGCTTAAAATTGTTTTGCAATCTCATTATTTTTTGTAAAATGAATTTTCTTACATTTTTGGTTAAAACAAATTATATTTAAATGTTTGTCTTGAGAAACGTGAAGCGAAAGCCATCGATAAACAAGAAAAATCCATTTATAGTCACTAATGCCTTCGGAAGCCTCATTATTCACTTTAAATGATTTTAAAATCTCATTATTGATTTTATGTTGAATTTTCTTACATTTTTAGTTCAAACAGACTCTAATTGAATGTTTACCTTGAGCAACATGAAGCGAAAGCCATCGATTGAGAAGAAAAGACCAATTATAGCCACTCATGCCTTCGAAACCCTTATTGCTCACTTTAAATGGCTTTATGATTTGATTATTAACTTGAAGCTGAATTTTTTTACATTTTTTGGTTAAAACAGATTATAATTGAATGTTTACCTAGGGAAACGTGAAGCGAAAGTTATCGATTGAGAAGAAAAGAACATTTATAGTCACTCATGACTTCGAAAGCCTTATCAGTTGCTTAAAATTGTTTTACAATCTCATTATTTTTTTTTAAAATGAATTTTCTTAAATTTTTGGTTCAAATAGATTATCTTGAAATGTTTGTGTCGAGAAACGTGAAGCGAAAGCCATCGATTGATAAGAAAAGTCCATTTACAGTCACTCATGCCTTCGAAAGCCTCATTATTCATGTTAAATGATTTTATAATCTCATTATTGATTTTATGTTGAATTTTCTTACATTTTTAGTGAAAACATACAATAATTGAATGTTTACCTCGGGAAACATGAAGCAAAAGCCATCGATTGACAAGAAAAGACCATTTATAGTCACTCATGCCTTCAAAACCCTTATTACTTGCTTAAAATTGTTTTGAAATCTCATTATTTTTTGTAAAATGAATTTTCTTACATTTTTGGTTAAAACAAATTATATTTAAATGTTTGTCTTGAGAAACGTGAAGCGAAAGCCATCGATAGACAAGAAAAGTCCATTTATAGTCACTCATGCCTTCGGAAGCCTCATTATTCACTTTAAATGATTTTATAATCTCATTATTGATTTTATAATGAATTTTCTTTCATTTTTAGTTAAAACAGACTATAATTGAATGTTTACCTTGAGAAACATGAAGCGAAAGCCATCGATTGAGAAGAAAAGACCAATTATAGCCACTTATGCCTTCGAAACCCTTATTGCTCACTTTAAATGGCTTTATGATTTGATTACTAACTTTAAGCTAAATTTTTTTACATTTTTTGTTAAAACAGATTATAATTGAAATTTTAGCTAGAGAAACGTGAAGCGAAAGCCATCGATTGAGAGGAAAAGAACATTTATAGTCACTCATGCCTTCGAAAGCCTTATTACTTGCTTAAAATTGTTTTACAATCTCATTATTTTTTTTAAAATGAATTTTCTTACATTTTTTGTTAAAATAGATTATATTTAAATGTTTGTCTTGAGAAACGTGAAGCGAAAGCTATCGATTGAGAAGAAAAGTCCATTTATAGTTACTCATACCTTCGAAAGCTCATTATTCACTTTAAATGATTTTATAATCTCATTATTGATTTTATGTTGAATTTTCTTACATTTTTAGTTCAAACAGACTATAATTGAATGTTTACCTTGAGAAACATGAAGCGAAAGCCATCGATTGAGATGAAAAGACCAATTATAGCCACTCATGCCTTCGAAACCCTTATTGCTCACTTTAAATGGCTTTATGAGTTGATTATTAACTTTAAGCTGAATTGTTTTACATTTTTTGTTAAAACAGATTATAATTGAAAGTTTACCTTGAAAAACGTGATGCGAAAGCCTTCGATTGAGAGGAAAAGAACATTTATAGTCACTCATGCCTTCGAAAGCCTCATTACTTACTTAAAATTGTTTTGAAATCTCATTATTTTTTGTAAAATGAATTTTCTTACATTTCTGGTTAAAACCAATTATATTTAAATGTTTGTCTCGAGAAACGAGAAGCGAAAGCCATCGATAGACAAGAAAACACCATTTATAGTCACTCATGCCTTCGAAAGCCTCATTATTCACTTTAAATGATTTTATAATCTCATTATTGATTTTATGTTGAATTTTCTTACATTTTTAGTTAAAACAGACTATAATTGAATGTTTACCTCAAGAAACATGAAGCAAAAGTCATCGATCGAGAAGAAAAGACCATTTATAGTCACTTATGCCTTCGAAACCCTTATTGCTCACTTTCAATGGCTTTATGAGTTGATTATTAACTTTAAGCCGAATTGTTTTACATTTTTTGTTAAAACAGATAATAATTGAATGTTTACCTTGAAAAACGTGAAGCGAAAGCCTTCGATTGAGAGGAAAAGAACATTTATAGTCACTCATGCCTTCGAAAGCCTTATTACTTGCTTAAAATTGTTTTACAATCTCATTATTTTTTTTAAAATGAATTTTCTTACATTTTTTGTTAAAATAGATTATATTTAAATGTTTGTCTCGAGAAACGTGAAGCGAAAGCCATCGATTGAGAAGAAAAGTCCATTTATAGTTACTCATACCTTCGAAAGCTCATTGTTCACTTTAAATGATTTTATAATCTCATTATTGATTTTATGTTGAATTTTCTTACATTTTTAGTTAAAACAGACTATAATTGAATGTTTAACTCAGGAAACATGAAGCAAAAGCCATCGATTAAGAAGAAAAGACCATTTATAGTCACTTATGCCTTCGAAACCCTTATTGCTCACCTTAAATGGCTTTATGAGTTGATTATTAACGTTAAGCTGAATTGTTTTACATTTTTTGTTAAAACAGATTATAATTGAAAGTTTACCTCGAAAAACGTGAAGCGAAAGCCTTCGATTGAGAGGAAAAGAACATTTATAGTCACTCATGCCTTCGAAAGCCTTATTACTTGCTTAAAATTGTTTTGCAATCTCATTATTTTTTGTAAAATGAATTTTCTTACATTTTTGGTTAAAACAAATTATATTTAAATGTTTGTCTTGAGAAACGTGAAGCGAAAGCCATCGATAAACAAGAAAAATCCATTTATAGTCACTCATGCCTTCGGAAGCCTCATTATTCACTTTAAATGATTTTAAAATCTCATTATTGATTTTATGTTGAATTTTCTTACATTTTTAGTTCAAACAGACTATAATTGAATGTTTACCTTGAGAAACATGAAGCAAAAGCCATCGATTGAGAAGAAAAGACCAATTATAGCCACTCATGCCTTCGAAACCCTTATTGCTCACTTTAAATGGCTTTATGATTTGATTATTAACTTTAAGCTGAATTTTTTTACATTTTTTGTTACAACAGATTATAATTGAATGTTTACCTAGGGAAACGTGAAGCGAAAGTTATCGATTGAGAAGAAAAGAACATTTATAGTCACTCATGACTTCGAAAGCCTTATTACTTGCTTAAAATTGTTTTACAATCTCATTATTTTTTTTAAAATGAATTTTCTTAAATTTTTGGTTCAAATAGATTATCTTGAAATGTTTGTGTCGAGAAACGTGAAGCGAAAGCCATCGATTGATAAGAAAAGTCCATTTACAGTCACTCATGCCTTCGAAAGCCTCATTATTCATGTTAAATGATTTTATAATCTCATTATTGATTTTATATTGAATTTTCTTACATTTTTAGTAAAAACATACAATAATTGAATGTTTACCTCGGGAAACATGAAGCAAAAGCCATCGATTGACAAGAAAAGACCATTTATAGTCACTCATGCCTTCGAAACCCTTATTACTTGCTTAAAATTGTTTTGAAATCTCATTATTTTTTTTAAAATGAATTTTCTTACATTTTTGGTTAAAACAAATTATATTTAAATGTTTGTCTCGAGAAACGTGAAGCAAAAGCCATCGATAGACAAGAAAAGTCCATTTATAGTCACTCATGCCTTCGGAAGCCTCATTATTCACTTTAAATGATTTTATAATCTCATTATTGATTTTATAATGAATTTTCTTTCATTTTTAGTTAAAACAGACTATAATTGAATGTTTACCTTGAGAAACATGAAGCGAAAGCCATCGATTGAGAAGAAAAGACCAATTATAGCCACTTATGCCTTCGAAACCCTTATTGCTCACTTTAAATGGCTTTATGATTTGATTATTAACTTTAAGCTAAATTATTTTACATTTTTTGTTAAAACAGATTAGAATTGAAAGTTTACCTCGAAAAACGTGAAGCGAAAGCCTTCGATTGAGAGGAAAAGAACATTTATAGTCACTCATGCCTTCGAAAGCCTTATTGCTTGCTTAAAATTGTTTTGAAATCTCATTATTTTTTGTAAAATGAATTTTCTTACATTTCTGGTTAAAACCAATTATATTTAAATGTTTGTCTCGAGAAACGAGAAGCGAAAGCCATCGATAGACAAGAAAACACCATTTATAGTCACTCATGCCTTCGAAAGCCTCATTATTCACTTTAAATGATTTTATAATCTCATTATTGATTTTATGTTGAATTTTCTTACATTTTGAGTTAAAACAGACTATAATTGAATGTTTACCTCAAGAAACATGAAGCAAAAGTCATCGATCGAGAAGAAAAGACCATTTATAGTCACTTATGCCTTCGAAACCCTTATTGCTCACTTTCAATGGCTTTATGAGTTGATTATTAACTTTAAGCCGAATTGTTTTACATTTTTTGTTAAAACAGATAATAATTGAATGTTTACCTTGAAAAACGTGAAGCGAAAGCCTTCGATTGAGAGGAAAAGAACATTTATAGTCACTCATGCCTTCGAAAGCCTTATTACTTGCTTAAAATTGTTTTACAATCTCATTATTTTTTTTAAAATGAATTTTCTTACATTTTTTGTTAAAATAGATTATATTTAAATGTTTGTCTCGAGAAACGTGAAGCGAAAGCCATCGATTGAGAAGAAAAGTCCATTTATAGTTACTCATACCTTCGAAAGCTCATTGTTCACTTTAAATGATTTTATAATCTCATTATTGATTTTATGTTGAATTTTCTTACATTTTTAGTTAAAACAGACTATAATTGAATGTTTAACTCAGGAAACATGAAGCAAAAGCCATCGATTAAGAAGAAAAGACCATTTATAGTCACTTATGCCTTCGAAACCCTTATTGCTCACCTTAAATGGCTTTATGAGTTGATTATTAACGTTAAGCTGAATTGTTTTACATTTTTTGTTAAAACAGATTATAATTGAAAGTTTACCTCGAAAAACGTGAAGCGAAAGCCTTCGATTGAGAGGAAAAGAACATTTATAGTCACTCATGCCTTCGAAAGCCTTATTACTTGCTTAAAATTGTTTTGCAATCTCATTTTTTTTTGTAAAATAAATTTTCTTACATTTTTGGTTAAAACAAATTATATTTAAATGTTTGTCTTGAGAAACGTGAAGCGAAAGCCATCGATAAACAAGAAAAATCCATTTATAGTCACTCATGCCTTCGGAAGCCTCATTATTCACTTTAAATGATTTTAAAATCTCATTATTGATTTTATGTTGAATTTTCTTACATTTTTAGTTCAAACAGACTATAATTGAATGTTTACCTTGAGAAACATGAAGCAAAAGCCATCGATTGAGAAGAAAAGGCCACTTGTAGTCACTCATACCTTCGAAACCCTTATTGCTCACTTTATATGGATTTATGATTTGATTATTAACTTTAAGCTGAATTTTTTTACATTTTTTGTTAAAACAGATTATAATTGAATGTTTACCTAGGGAAACGTGAAGCGAAAGCCATCGATTGAGAAGAAAAGAACATTTATAGTCACTCATGCCTTCGAAAGCCTTATTACTTGCTTAAAATTATTTTACAATCTCATTATTTTTTTTAAAATGAATTTTCTTACATTTTTGGTTAAAATAGATCATATTTAAATGTTTGTCTCGAGAAACGTGAAGGGGAAGCCATCGATTGACAAGAAATGTCTATTTACAGTCACTCATGCCTTCGAAAGCCTCATTAGTCACTTTAAATGATTTTATAATCTCATTATTGATTTTATGTTGAATTTTCTTACATTTTTAGTTAAAACAGACTATAATTGAATGTTTAAATCAGGAAACATGAAGCAAAAGCCATCGATTAAGAAGAAAAGACCATTTATAGTCACTTATGCCTTCGAAACCCTTATTGCTCACCTTAAATGGCTTTATGAGTTGATTATTAACGTTAAGCTGAATTGTTTTACATTTTTTGTTAAAACAGATTATAATTGAAAGTTTACCTCGAAAAACGTGAAGCGAAAGCCTTCGATTGAGAGGAAAAGAACATTTATAGTCACTCATGCCTTCGAAAGCCTTATTACTTGCTTAAAATTGTTTTGCAATCTCATTATTTTTTGTAAAATGAATTTTCTTACATTTTTGGTTAAAACAAATTATATTTAAATGTTTGTCTTGAGAAACGTGAAGCGAAAGCCATCGATAAACAAGAAAAATCCATTTATAGTCACTAATGCCTTCGGAAGCCTCATTATTCACTTTAAATGATTTTAAAATCTCATTATTGATTTTATGTTGAATTTTCTTACATTTTTAGTTCAAACAGACTCTAATTGAATGTTTACCTTGAGCAACATGAAGCGAAAGCCATCGATTGAGAAGAAAAGACCAATTATAGCCACTCATGCCTTCGAAACCCTTATTGCTCACTTTAAATGGCTTTATGATTTGATTATTAACTTGAAGCTGAATTTTTTTACATTTTTTGGTTAAAACAGATTATAATTGAATGTTTACCTAGGGAAACGTGAAGCGAAAGTTATCGATTGAGAAGAAAAGAACATTTATAGTCACTCATGACTTCGAAAGCCTTATCAGTTGCTTAAAATTGTTTTACAATCTCATTATTTTTTTTTAAAATGAATTTTCTTAAATTTTTGGTTCAAATAGATTATCTTGAAATGTTTGTGTCGAGAAACGTGAAGCGAAAGCCATCGATTGATAAGAAAAGTCCATTTACAGTCACTCATGCCTTCGAAAGCCTCATTATTCATGTTAAATGATTTTATAATCTCATTATTGATTTTATGTTGAATTTTCTTACATTTTTAGTGAAAACATACAATAATTGAATGTTTACCTCGGGAAACATGAAGCAAAAGCCATCGATTGACAAGAAAAGACCATTTATAGTCACTCATGCCTTCGAAACCCTTATTACTTGCTTAAAATTGTTTTGAAATCTCATTATTTTTTTTAAAATGAATTTTCTTACATTTTTGGTTAAAACAAATTATATTTAAATGTTTGTCTCGAGAAACGTGAAGCAAAAGCCATCGATAGACAAGAAAAGTCCATTTATAGTCACTCATGCCTTCGGAAGCCTCATTATTCACTTTAAATGATTTTATAATCTCATTATTGATTTTATGTTGAATTTTCTTACATTTTTAGTTAAAACAGACTATAATTGAATGTTTACCTCAGGAAACATGAAGCAAAAGCCATCGATTAAGAAGAAAAGACCATTTATAGTCACTTATGCCTTCGAAACCCTTATTGCTCACTTTAAATGGCTTTATGAGTTGATTATTAACTTTAAGCTGAATTGTTTTACATTTTTTGTTAAAACAGATTATAATTGAAAGTTTACCTCGAAAAACGTGAAGCGAAAGCCTTCGATTGAGAGGAAAAGAACATTTATAGTCACTCATGCCTTCAAAAGCCTTATTACTTGCTTAAAATTGTTTTGCAATCTCATTATTTTTTGTAAAATGAATTTTCTTACATTTTTGGTTAAAACAAATTATATTTAAATGTTTGTCTTGAGAAACGTGAAGCGAAAGCCATCGATAAACAAGAAAAATCCATTTATAGTCACTAATGCCTTCGGAAGCCTCATTATTCACTTTAAATGATTTTAAAATCTCATTATTGATTTTATGTTGAATTTTCTTACATTTTTAGTTCAAACAGACTCTAATTGAATGTTTACCTTGAGCAACATGAAGCGAAAGCCATCGATTGAGAAGAAAAGACCAATTATAGCCACTCATGCCTTCGAAACCCTTATTGCTCACTTTAAATGGCTTTATGATTTGATTATTAACTTGAAGCTGAATTTTTTTACATTTTTTGGTTAAAACAGATTATAATTGAATGTTTACCTAGGGAAACGTGAAGAGAAAGTTATCGATTGAGAAGAAAAGAACATTTATAGTCACTCATGACTTCGAAAGCCTTATCAGTTGCTTAAAATTGTTTTACAATCTCATTATTTTTTTTTAAAATGAATTTTCTTAAATTTTTGGTTCAAATAGATTATCTTGAAATGTTTGTGTCGAGAAACGTGAAGCGAAAGCCATCGATTGATAAGAAAAGTCCATTTACAGTCACTCATGCCTTCGAAAGCCTCATTATTCATGTTAAATGATTTTATAATCTCATTATTGATTTTATGTTGAATTTTCTTACATTTTTAGTGAAAACATACAATAATTGAATGTTTACCTCGGGAAACATGAAGCAAAAGCCATCGATTGACAAGAAAAGACCATTTATAGTCACTCATGCCTTCAAAACCCTTATTACTTGCTTAAAATTGTTTTGAAATCTCATTATTTTTTGTAAAATGAATTTTCTTACATTTTTGGTTAAAACAAATTATATTTAAATGTTTGTCTTGAGAAACGTGAAGCGAAAGCCATCGATAGACAAGAAAAGTCCATTTATAGTCACTCATGCCTTCGGAAGCCTCATTATTCACTTTAAATGATTTTATAATCTCATTATTGATTTTATAATGAATTTTCTTTCATTTTTAGTTAAAACAGACTATAATTGAATGTTTACCTTGAGAAACATGAAGCGAAAGCCATCGATTGAGAAGAAAAGACCAATTATAGCCACTTATGCCTTCGAAACCCTTATTGCTCACTTTAAATGGCTTTATGATTTGATTACTAACTTTAAGCTAAATTTTTTTACATTTTTTGTTAAAACAGATTATAATTGAAATTTTAGCTAGAGAAACGTGAAGCGAAAGCCATCGATTGAGAGGAAAAGAACATTTATAGTCACTCATGCCTTCGAAAGCCTTATTACTTGCTTAAAATTGTTTTACAATCTCATTATTTTTTTTAAAATGAATTTTCTTACATTTTTTGTTAAAATAGATTATATTTAAATGTTTGTCTTGAGAAACGTGAAGCGAAAGCTATCGATTGAGAAGAAAAGTCCATTTATAGTTACTCATACCTTCGAAAGCTCATTATTCACTTTAAATGATTTTATAATCTCATTATTGATTTTATGTTGAATTTTCTTACATTTTTAGTTCAAACAGACTATAATTGAATGTTTACCTTGAGAAACATGAAGCGAAAGCCATCGATTGAGATGAAAAGACCAATTATAGCCACTCATGCCTTCGAAACCCTTATTGCTCACTTTAAATGGCTTTATGAGTTGATTATTAACTTTAAGCTGAATTGTTTTACATTTTTTGTTAAAACAGATTATAATTGAAAGTTTACCTTGAAAAACGTGATGCGAAAGCCTTCGATTGAGAGGAAAAGAACATTTATAGTCACTCATGCCTTCGAAAGCCTCATTACTTACTTAAAATTGTTTTGAAATCTCATTATTTTTTGTAAAATGAATTTTCTTACATTTCTGGTTAAAACCAATTATATTTAAATGTTTGTCTCGAGAAACGAGAAGCGAAAGCCATCGATAGACAAGAAAACACCATTTATAGTCACTCATGCCTTCGAAAGCCTCATTATTCACTTTAAATGATTTTATAATCTCATTATTGATTTTATGTTGAATTTTCTTACATTTTGAGTTAAAACAGACTATAATTGAATGTTTACCTCAAGAAACATGAAGCAAAAGTCATCGATCGAGAAGAAAAGACCATTTATAGTCACTTATGCCTTCGAAACCCTTATTGCTCACTTTCAATGGCTTTATGAGTTGATTATTAACTTTAAGCCGAATTGTTTTACATTTTTTGTTAAAACAGATAATAATTGAATGTTTACCTTGAAAAACGTGAAGCGAAAGCCTTCGATTGAGAGGAAAAGAACATTTATAGTCACTCATGCCTTCGAAAGCCTTATTACTTGCTTAAAATTGTTTTACAATCTCATTATTTTTTTTAAAATGAATTTTCTTACATTTTTTGTTAAAATAGATTATATTTAAATGTTTGTCTCGAGAAACGTGAAGCGAAAGCCATCGATTGAGAAGAAAAGTCCATTTATAGTTACTCATACCTTCGAAAGCTCATTGTTCACTTTAAATGATTTTATAATCTCATTATTGATTTTATGTTGAATTTTCTTACATTTTTAGTTAAAACAGACTATAATTGAATGTTTAACTCAGGAAACATGAAGCAAAAGCCATCGATTAAGAAGAAAAGACCATTTATAGTCACTTATGCCTGCGAAACCCTTATTGCTCACCTTAAATGGCTTTATGAGTTGATTATTAACGTTAAGCTGAATTGTTTTACATTTTTTGTTAAAACAGATTATAATTGAAAGTTTACCTCGAAAAATGTGAAGCGAAAGCCTTCGATTGAGAGGAAAAGAACATTTATAGTCACTCATGCCTTCGAAAGCCTTATTACTTGCTTAAAATTGTTTTGCAATCTCATTATTTTTTGTAAAATGAATTTTCTTACATTTTTGGTTAAAACAAATTATATTTAAATGTTTGTCTTGAGAAACGTGAAGCGAAAGCCATCGATAAACAAGAAAAATCCATTTATAGTCACTCATGCCTTCGGAAGCCTCATTATTCACTTTAAATGATTTTAAAATCTCATTATTGATTTTATGTTGAATTTTCTTACATTTTTAGTTCAAACAGACTATAATTGAATGTTTACCTTGAGAAACATGAAGCAAAAGCCATCGATTGAGAAGAAAAGACCAATTATAGCCACTCATGCCTTCGAAACCCTTATTGCTCACTTTAAATGGCTTTATGATTTGATTATGAACTTTAAGCTGAATTTTTTTACATTTTTTGTTAAAACAGATTATAATTGAATGTTTACCTAGGGAAACGTGAAGCGAAAGTTATCGATTGAGAAGAAAAGAACATTTATAGTCACTCATGACTTCGAAAGCCTTATTACTTGCTTAAAATTGTTTTACAATCTCATTATTTTTTTTAAAATGAATTTTCTTAAATTTTTGGTTCAAATAGATTATCTTGAAATGTTTGTGTCGAGAAACGTGAAGCGAAAGCCATCGATTGATAAGAAAAGTCCATTTACAGTCACTCATGCCTTCGAAAGCCTCATTATTCATGTTAAATGATTTTATAATCTCATTATTGATTTTATATTGAATTTTCTTACATTTTTAGTAAAAACATACAATAATTGAATGTTTACCTCGGGAAACATGAAGCAAAAGCCATCGATTGACAAGAAAAGACCATTTATAGTCACTCATGCCTTCGAAACCCTTATTACTTGCTTAAAATTGTTTTGAAATCTCATTATTTTTTTTAAAATGAATTTTCTTACATTTTTGGTTAAAACAAATTATATTTAAATGTTTGTCTCGAGAAACGTGAAGCAAAAGCCATCGATAGACAAGAAAAGTCCATTTATAGTCACTCATGCCTTCGGAAGCCTCATTATTCACTTTAAATGATTTTAAAATCTCATTATTGATTTTATGTTGAATTTTCTTACATTTTTAGTTCAAACAGACTATAATTGAATGTTTACCTTGAGAAACATGAAGCGAAAGCCATCGATTGAGAAGAAAAGACCAATTATAGCCACTTATGCCTTCGAAACCCTTATTGCTCACTTTAAATGGCTTTATGATTTGATTATTAACTTTAAGCTAAATTATTTTACATTTTTTGTTAAAACAGATTAGAATTGAAAGTTTACCTCGAAAAACGTGAAGCGAAAGCCTTCGATTGAGAGGAAAAGAACATTTATAGTCACTCATGCCTTCGAAAGCCTTATTGCTTGCTTAAAATTGTTTTGAAATCTCATTATTTTTTGTAAAATGAATTTTCTTACATTTCTGGTTAAAACCAATTATATTTAAATGTTTGTCTCGAGAAACGAGAAGCGAAAGCCATCGATAGACAAGAAAACACCATTTATAGTCACTCATGCCTTCGAAAGCCTCATTATTCACTTTAAATGATTTTATAATCTCATTATTGATTTTATGTTGAATTTTCTTACATTTTTAGTTAAAACAGACTATAATTGAATGTTTACCTCAAGAAACATGAAGCAAAAGTCATCGATCGAGAAGAAAAGACCATTTATAGTCACTTATGCCTTCGAAACCCTTATTGCTCACTTTCAATGGCTTTATGAGTTGATTATTAACTTTAAGCCGAATTGTTTTACATTTTTTGTTAAAACAGATAATAATTGAATGTTTACCTTGAAAAACGTGAAGCGAAAGCCTTCGATTGAGAGGAAAAGAACATTTATAGTCACTCATGCCTTCGAAAGCCTTATTGCTTGCTTAAAATTGTTTTGAAATCTCATTATTTTTTGTAAAATGAATTTTCTTACATTTCTGGTTAAAACCAATTATATTTAAATGTTTGTCTCGAGAAACGAGAAGCGAAAGCCATCGATAGACAAGAAAACACCATTTATAGTCACTCATGCCTTCGAAAGCCTCATTATTCACTTTAAATGATTTTATAATCTCATTATTGATTTTATGTTGAATTTTCTTACATTTTTAGTTAAAACAGACTATAATTGAATGTTTACCTCAAGAAACATGAAGCAAAAGTCATCGATCGAGAAGAAAAGACCATTTATAGTCACTTATGCCTTCGAAACCCTTATTGCTCACTTTCAATGGCTTTATGAGTTGATTATTAACTTTAAGCCGAATTGTTTTACATTTTTTGTTAAAACAGATAATAATTGAATGTTTACCTTGAAAAACGTGAAGCGAAAGCCTTCGATTGAGAGGAAAAGAACATTTATAGTCACTCATGCCTTCGAAAGCCTTATTGCTTGCTTAAAATTGTTTTGAAATCTCATTATTTTTTGTAAAATGAATTTTCTTACATTTCTGGTTAAAACCAATTATATTTAAATGTTTGTCTCGAGAAACGAGAAGCGAAAGCCATCGATAGACAAGAAAACACCATTTATAGTCACTCATGCCTTCGAAAGCCTCATTATTCACTTTAAATGATTTTATAATCTCATTATTGATTTTATGTTGAATTTTCTTACATTTTTAGTTAAAACAGACTATAATTGAATGTTTACCTCAAGAAACATGAAGCAAAAGTCATCGATCGAGAAGAAAAGACCATTTATAGTCACTTATGCCTTCGAAACCCTTATTGCTCACTTTCAATGGCTTTATGAGTTGATTATTAACTTTAAGCCGAATTGTTTTACATTTTTTGTTAAAACAGATAATAATTGAATGTTTACCTTGAAAAACGTGAAGCGAAAGCCTTCGATTGAGAGGAAAAGAACATTTATAGTCACTCATGCCTTCGAAAGCCTTATTACTTGCTTAAAATTGTTTTACAATCTCATTATTTTTTTTAAAATGAATTTTCTTACATTTTTTGTTAAAATAGATTATATTTAAATGTTTGTCTCGAGAAACGTGAAGCGAAAGCCATCGATTGAGAAGAAAAGTCCATTTATAGTAACTCATACCTTCGAAAGCTCATTGTTCACTTTAAATGATTTTATAATCTCATTATTGATTTTATGTTGAATTTTCTTACATTTTTAGTTAAAACAGACTATAATTGAATGTTTAACTCAGGAAACATGAAGCAAAAGCCATCGATTAAGAAGAAAAGACCATTTATAGTCACTTATGCCTTCGAAACCCTTATTGCTCACCTTAAATGGCTTTATGAGTTGATTATTAACGTTAAGCTGAATTGTTTTACATTTTTTGTTAAAACAGATTATAATTGAAAGTTTACCTCGAAAAACGTGAAGCGAAAGCCTTCGATTGAGAGGAAAAGAACATTTATAGTCACTCATGCCTTCGAAAGCCTTATTACTTGCTTAAAATTGTTTTGCAATCTCATTATTTTTTGTAAAATGAATTTTCTTACATTTTTGGTTAAAACAAATTATATTTAAATGTTTGTCTTGAGAAACGTGAAGCGAAAGCCATCGATAAACAAGAAAAATCCATTTATAGTCACTCGTGCCTTCGGAAGCCTCATTATTCACTTTAAATGATTTTAAAATCTCATTATTGATTTTATGTTGAATTTTCTTACATTTTTAGTTCAAACAGACTATAATTGAATGTTTACCTTGAGAAACATGAAGCAAAAGCCATCGATTGAGAAGAAAAGACCAATTATAGCCACTCATGCCTGCGAAACCCTTATTGCTCACTTTAAATGGCTTTATGATTTGATTATTAACTTTAAGCTGAATTTTTTTACATTTTTTGTTAAAACAGATTATAATTGAATGTTTACCTAGGGAAACGTGAAGCGAAAGTTATCGATTGAGAAGAAAAGAACATTTATAGTCACTCATGACTTCGAAAGCCTTATTACTTGCTTAAAATTGTTTTACAATCTCATTATTTTTTTTAAAATGAATTTTCTTAAATTTTTTGTTCAAATAGATTATCTTGAAATGTTTGTGTCGAGAAACGTGAAGCGAAAGCCATCGATTGATAAGAAAAGTCCATTTACAGTCACTCATGCCTTCGAAAGCCTCATTATTCATGTTAAATGATTTTATAATCTCATTATTGATTTTATATTGAATTTTCTTACATTTTTAGTAAAAACATACAATAATTGAATGTTTACCTCGGGAAACATGAAGCAAAAGCCATCGATTGACAAGAAAAGACCATTTATAGTCACTCATGCCTTCGAAACCCTTATTACTTGCTTAAAATTGTTTTGAAATCTCATTATTTTTTTTAAAATGAATTTTCTTACATTTTTGGTTAAAACAAATTATATTTAAATGTTTGTCTCGAGAAACGTGAAGCAAAAGCCATCGATAGACAAGAAAAGTCCATTTATAGTCACTCATGCCTTCGGAAGCCTCATTATTCACTTTAAATGATTTTATAATCTCATTATTGATTTTATAATGAATTTTCTTTCATTTTTAGTTAAAACAGACTATAATTGAATGTTTACCTTGAGAAACATGAAGCGAAAGCCATCGATTGAGAAGAAAAGACCAATTATAGCCACTTATGCCTTCGAAACCCTTATTGCTCACTTTAAATGGCTTTATGATTTGATTATTAACTTTAAGCTAAATTATTTTACATTTTTTGTTAAAACAGATTAGAATTGAAAGTTTACCTCGAAAAACGTGAAGCGAAAGCCTTCGATTGAGAGGAAAAGAACATTTATAGTCACTCATGCCTTCGAAAGCCTTATTGCTTGCTTAAAATTGTTTTGAAAACTCATTATTTTTTGTAAAATGAATTTTCTTACATTTCTGGTTAAAACCAATTATATTTAAATGTTTGTCTCGAGAAACGAGAAGCGAAAGCCATCGATAGACAAGAAAACACCATTTATAGTCACTCATGCCTTCGAAAGCCTCATTTTTCACTTTAAATGA
Organism: Theobroma cacao; assembly: GCF_053813885.1. Classification (NCBI taxonomy): domain Eukaryota; kingdom Viridiplantae; phylum Streptophyta; class Magnoliopsida; order Malvales; family Malvaceae; genus Theobroma; species Theobroma cacao. The sequence goes on along the minus strand of NC_142640.1, from coordinate 24,227,245 downwards.
TTTTATAATCTCATTATTGATTTTATGTTGAATTTTCTTACATTTTTAGTTAAAACAGACTATAATTGAATGTTTACCTCAAGAAACATGAAGCAAAAGTCATCGATCGAGAAGAAAAGACCATTTATAGTCACTTATGCCTTCGAAACCCTTATTGCTCACTTTCAATGGCTTTATGAGTTGATTATTAACTTTAAGCCGAATTGTTTTACATTTTTTGTTAAAACAGATAATAATTGAATGTTTACCTTGAAAAACGTGAAGCGAAAGCCTTCGATTGAGAGGAAAAGAACATTTATAGTCACTCATGCCTTCGAAAGCCTTATTACTTGCTTAAAATTGTTTTACAATCTCATTATTTTTTTTAAAATGAATTTTCTTACATTTTTTGTTAAAATAGATTATATTTAAATGTTTGTCTCGAGAAACGTGAAGCGAAAGCCATCGATTGAGAAGAAAAGTCCATTTATAGTTACTCATACCTTCGAAAGCTCATTGTTCACTTTAAATGATTTTATAATCTCATTATTGATTTTATGTTGAATTTTCTTACATTTTTAGTTAAAACAGACTATAATTGAATGTTTAACTCAGAAAACATGAAGCAAAAGCCATCGATTAAGAAGAAAAGACCATTTATAGTCACTTATGCCTTCGAAACCCTTATTGCTCACCTTAAATGGCTTTATGAGTTGATTATTAACGTTAAGCTGAATTGTTTTACATTTTTTGTTAAAACAGATTATAATTGAAAGTTTACCTCGAAAAACGTGAAGCGAAAGCCTTCGATTGAGAGGAAAAGAACATTTATAGTCACTCATGCCTTCGAAAGCCTTATTACTATCTTAAAATTGTTTTGCAATCTCATTATTTTTTGTAAAATGAATTTTCTTACATTTTTGGTTAAAACAAATTATATTTAAATGTTTGTCTTGAGAAACGTGAAGCGAAAGCCATCGATAAACAAGAAAAATCCATTTATAGTCACTCATGCCTTCGGAAGCCTCATTATTCACTTTAAATGATTTTAAAATCTCATTATTGATTTTATGTTGAATTTTCTTACATTTTTAGTTCAAACAGACTATAATTGAATGTTTACCTTGAGAAACATGAAGCGAAAGGTATCGATTGAGAAGAAAAGACCAATTATAGCCACTCATGCCTTCGAAACCCTTATTGCTCACTTTAAATGGCTTTATGATTTGATTATTAACTTTAAGCTGAATTTTTTTACATTTTTTGGTTAAAACAGATTATAATTGAATGTTTACCTAGGGAAACGTGAAGCGAAAGTTATCGATTGAGAAGAAAAGAACATTTATAGTCACTCATGACTTCGAAAGCCTTATTACTTGCTTAAAATTGTTTTACAATCTCATTATTTTTTTTAAAATGAATTTTCTTAAATTTTTGGCTCAAATAGATTATCTTTAAATGTTTGTGTCGAGAAACGTGAAGCGAAAGCCATCGATTGATAAGAAAAGTCCATTTACAGTCACTCATGCCTTCGGAAGCCTCATTATTCACTTTAAATGATTTTATAATCTCATTATTGATTTTATAATGAATTTTCTTTCATTTTTTGTTAAAACAGACTATAATTGAATGTTTACCTTGAGAAACATGAAGGGAAAGCCATCGATTGAGAAGAAAAGACCAATTATAGCCACTTATGCCTTCGAAACCCTTATTGCTCACTTTAAATGACTTTATGATTTGATTATTAACTTTAAGCTAAATTTTTTTACATTTTTTGTTAAAACATATTATAATTGAAAGTTTACCTCGAAAAACGTGAAGCGAAAGCCTTCGATTGAGAGGAAAAGAACATTTATAGTCACTCATGCCTTCGAAAGCCTTATCGCTTGCTTAAAATTGTTTTGAAATCTCATTATTTTTTGTAAAATGAATTTTCTTACATTTTTGGTTAAAACAAATTATATTTAAATGTTTGTCTCGAGAAACGTGAAGCAAAAGCCATCGATAGACAAGAAAAGTCCATTTATAGTCACTCATGCCTTCGGAAGCCTCATTATTCACTTTAAATGATTTTATAATCTCATTATTGATTTTATGTTGAATTTTCTTACATTTTTAGTTAAAACAGACTATAATTGTATGTTTACCTCAGGAAACATGAAGCAAAAGCCATCGATTAAGAAGAAAAGACCATTTATAGTCACTTATGCCTTCGAAACCCTTATTGCTCACTTTAAATGGCTTTATGAGTTGATTATTAACTTTAAGCTAAATTGTTTTACATTTTTTGTTCAAACAGATTATAATTGAAAGTTTACCTCGAAAAACGTGAAGCGAAAGCCTTCGATTGACAAGAAAAGACCATTTATAGTCACTCATGCCTTCGAAACCCTTATTACTTGCTTAAAATTGTTTTGAAATCTCATTATTTTTTGTAAAATGAATTTTCTTACATTTTTGGTTAAAACAAATTATATTTAAATGTTTGTATCGAGAAACGTGAAGCAAAAGCCATCGATAGACAAGAAAAGTCCATTTATAGTCACTCATGCCTTTGGAAGCCTCATTATTCACTTTAAATGATTTTATAATCTCATTATTGATTTTATAATGAATTTTCTTTCATTTTTAGTTAAAACAGACTATAATTGAATGTTTACCTTGAGAAACATGAAGCGAAAGCCATCGATTGAGAAGAAAAGACCAATTATAGCCACTTATGCCTTCGAAACCCTTATTGCTCACTTTAAATGGCTTTATGATTTGATTATTAACTTTAAGCTAAATTTTTTTACATTTTTTGTTAAAACAGATTAGAATTGAAAGTTTACCTCGAAAAACGTGAAGCGAAAGCCTTCGATTGAGAGGAAAAGAACATTTATAGTCACTCATGCCTTCGAAAGCCTTATTGCTTGCTTAAAATTGTTTTGAAATCTCATTATTTTTTGTAAAATGAATTTTCTTACATTTCTGGTTAAAACCAATTATATTTAAATGTTTGTCTCGAGAAACGTGAAGCGAAAGCCATCGATAGACAAGAAAACACCATTTATAGTCACTCATGCCTTCGAAAGCCTCATTATTCACTTTATATGATTTTATAATCTCATTATTGGTTTTATGTTGAATTTTCTTACATTTTTAGTTAAAACAGACTATAATTGAATGTTTACCTCAAGAAACATGAAGCAAAAGTCATCGATCGAGAAGAAAAGACCATTTATAGTCACTTATGCCTTCGAAACCCTTATTGCTCACCTTCAATGGCTTTATGAGTTGATTATTAACTTTAAGCCGAATTGTTTTACATTTTTTATTAAAACAGATAATAATTGAATGTTTACCTCGAAAAACATGAAGCGAAAGCCTTCGATTGAGAGGAAAAGAAAATTTATAGTCACTCATGCCTTCGAAAGCCTTATTACTTGCTTAAAATTGTTTTGCAATCTCATTTTTTTTTGTAAAATGAATTTTCTTCCATATTTGTTAAAAAAAATTATATTTAAATGTTTGTCTCGAGAAACGTGAAGCGAAAGCCATCGATAAACAAGAAAAATCCATTTATAGTCACTCATGCCTTCGGAAGCCTCATTATTCACTTTAAATGATTTTAAAATCTCATTATTGATTTTATGTTGAATTTTCTTACATTTTTAGTTCAAACAGACTATAATTGAATGTTTACCTTGAGAAACATGAAACGAAAGCCATCGATTGAGAAGAAAAGACCAATTATAGCCACTCATGCCTTCGAAACCCTTATTGCTCACTTTAAATGGCTTTATGATTTCATTATTAACTTTAAGCTGAATTTTTTTACATTTTTTGGTTAAAACAGATTATAATTGAATGTTTACCTAGGGAAACGTGAAGCGAAAGTGATCGATTGAGAAGAAAAGAACATTTATAGTCACTCATGACTTCGAAAGCCTTATTACTTGCTTAAAATTGTTTTACAATCTCATTATTTTTTTTAAAATGAATTTTCTTAAATTTTTGGTTCAAATAGATTATCTTGAAATGTTTGTGTCGAGAAACGTGAAGCGAAAGCCATCGATTGATAAGAAAAGTCCATTTACAGTCACTCATGCCTTCGAATGCCTCATTATTCCTGTTAAATGATTTTATAATCTCATTATTGATTTTATGTTGAATTTTCTTGCATTTTTAGTAAAAACATACAATAATTGAATGTTTACCTTGGGAAACATGAATCAAAAGCCATCGATTGACAAGCAAAGACCATTTATAGTCACTCATGCCTTCGAAACCCTTATTACTTGCTTAAAATTGTTTTGAAATCTCATTATTTTTTGTAAAATGAATTTTCTTACATTTTTGGTTAAAACAAATTATATTTAAATGTTTGTCTCGAGAAACGTGAAGCAAAAGCCATCGATAGACAAGAAAAGTCCATTTATAGTCACTCATGCCTTCAGAAGCCTCATTATTCACTTTAAATGATTTTATAATCACATTATTGATTTTATAATGAATTTTCTTTCATTTTTAGTTAAAACAGACTATAATTGAATGTTTACCTTGAGAAACATGAAGGGAAAGCCATCGATTGAGAAGAAAAGACCAATTATAGCAACTTATGCCTTCGAAACCCTTATTGCTCACTTTAAATGGCTTTATGATTTGATTATTAACTTTAAGCTAAATTTTTTTACATTTTTTGTTAAAACAGATTATAATTAAAAGTTTACCTCGAAAAACGTGAAGCGAAAGCCTTCGATTGAGAGGAAAAGAACATTTATAGTCACTCATGCCTTCGAAAGCTTTATTGCTTGCTTAAAATTGTTTTGAAATCTCATTATTTTTTGTAAAATGAATTTTCTTACATTTCTGGTTAAAACCAATTATATTTAAATGTTTGTCTCCAGAAACGTGAAGCGAAAGCCATCGATAGACAAGAAAAGTCCATTTATAGTCACTCATGCCTTCGGAAGCCTTATTATTCACTTTAAATGATTTTATAATCTCATTATTGATTTTATGTTGAATTTTCTTACATTTTTAGTTAAAACAGACTATAACTGAATGTTTACCTCAGGAAACATGAAGCAAAAGGCATCGATTGAGTAGAAAAGACCATTTATAGTCACTTATGCCTTCGAAACCCTTATTGCTCACTTTAAATGGCTTTATGAGTTGATTATTAACTTTAAGCTGAATTGTTTTACATTTTTTGTTAAAACAGATTATAATTGAAAGTTTACCTTGAAAAACGTGAAGCGAAAGCCTTCGATTGAGAGGAAAAGAACATTTATAGTCACTCATGCCTTCGAAAGCCTTATTACTTACTTAAAATTTTTTGCAATCTCATTATTTTTTGTAAAATGAATTTTCTTACATTTTTGGTTAAAACAAATTATATTTAAATGTTGGTCTCGAGAAACGTGAAGCGAAAGCCATCGATAGACAAGAAAAGTCCATTTATGGTCACTCATGCCTTCGGAAGCCTTATTATTCACTTTAAATGATTTTATAATCTCATTATTGATTTTATGATGAATTTTCTTACATTTTTAGTTCAAACGGACCATAATTGAATGTTTACCTTGAGAAACATGAAGCGAAAGCCATCCATTGAGAAGAAAAGACCAATTATGGCCGCTCATGCCTTCGAAGCCCTTATTGCTCACTTTAAATGGCTTTTTGATTTGATTATTAACTTTAAGTTGAATTTTTTTACATTTTTTGTTAAAACAGATTATAATTGAATGTTTACCTAGGGAAACGCGAAGCGAAAGTTATCGATTGAGAAGAAAAGAACATTTATAGTCACTCATGACTTCGAAAGCCTTATTACTTGCTTAAAATTGTTTTACAATCTCATTATTTTTTTTAAAATGAATTTTCTTACATTTTTGGTTCAAATAGATTATCTTTAAATGTTTGTCTCGAGAAACGTGAAGCGAAAGCCATCTATTGATAAGAAAAGTCCATTTATAGTCACTCATGCCTTCGGAAGCCTCATTATTATGTTAAATGATTTTATAATCTCATTATTGATTTTATGTTGAATTTTCTTACATTTTTAGTAAAAACATACAATAATTGAATGTTTACCTCGGGAAACATGAAGCAAAAGCCATCGATTGAAGTGAAAAGACTATTTATAGTCACTCATGCGTTCGAAACCCTTATTGCTCACTTTAAATGGCTTTATGATTTGATTATTAACTTTAAGCTGAATTTTTTTACATTTTTTGTTAAAACAGATTATAATTGAAAGTTTAGCTCGAGAAACGTGAAGCGAAAGCCATCGATTGAGAGGAAAAGGACATTTATAGTCACTCATGCCTTCGAAAGCCTTATTACTTGTTGAAAATTGTTTTACAATCTGATTTTTTTTTTAAAATGAGTTTTCTTGCATTTTTAGTTAAAACAGATTATATTTAAATGTTTATCTTGAGAAACGTGAAGCGAAAGCCATGGATTGACGAGAAAAGTTCATTTATAGTCACTCATGCCTTCGAAAGCCTCATTATTCATGTTAAATGATTTTATAATCTCATTATTGATTTTATGTTGAGTTTTCTTACATTTTTCGTAAAAACAGACTATAATTGAATGTTTACCTTGAGAAACATGAAGCGAAAGCCATCGATTGAGAAGAAAAGACCAATTATAGCCACTCATGCCTTCGAAACCCTTATTGCTCACTTTAAATGGCTTTGTGATTTGATTATTAACTTTAAGCTGAATTTTTTTACATTTTTTGTTAAAACAGATTATAATTGAATGTTTACCTAGGGAAACATGAAGCGAAAGTTATCGATTGAGAAGAAAAGAACATTTATAGTCACTCATGACTTCGAAAGCCTTATTACTTGCTTAAAATTGTTTTACATTCTCATTATTTTTTTTAAAATGAATTTTCTTACATTTTTGGTTCAAATAGATTATATTTAAATGTTTGTCTCGAGAAACGTGAATCAAAGCCATCGATTGAGAAGAAAAGACGCTTTATAGTCACTTATGCCTTCGAAACCCTTATTGCTCACTTTAAATGGGTTTATGAGTTGATTATTAACTTTAAGCTGAATTGTTTAACATTTTTTATTAAAACAGATTATAATTGAATGTTTACCTTAAAAAACGTGAAGCGAAAGCCTTCGATTGAGAGGAAAAGAATATTTATAGTCACTCATGCCTTCGAAAGCCTTATTACTTGCTTAAAATTGTTTTACAATCTCATTATTTTTTTAAAAATGAATTTTCTTACATTTTTTGTTAAAATAGATTATATTTAAATGTTTATCTCGAGAAACGTGAAGCGAAAGCCATCGATTGAGAAGAAAAGTCCATTTATAGTTACTCATACCTTCGAAAGCTCATTATTCACTTTAAATTATTTTATAATCTCATTATCGATTTTATGTTGAATTTTCTTACATTTTTAGTTAAAACAGACTATAATTGAATGTTTACCTCAGGAAACATGAAGCAAAAGCCATCGATTGAGAAGAAAAGATCATTTATAGTCACTTATGCCTTCGAAACCGTTATTGCTCACTTTAAATGGCTTTATGAGTTGATTATTAACTTTAAGCTGAATTGTTTTACATTTTTTGTTAAAACAGATTATAATTGAATGTTTACCTTGAAAAACGTGAAGCGAAAGCCGTCGATTGAGAGGAAAAGAACATTTATAGTCACTCATGCCTTCGAAAGCCTTATTACTTGCTTAAAATTGTTTTGCAATCTCATTATTTTTTGTAAAATGAATTTTCTTATATTTTTGGTTAAAACAAATTATATTTAAATGTTTGTTTCGAGAAACGTGAAGCGAAAGCCATCGATAGACAAGAAAAGTCCATTTATAGTCACTCATGCCCTCGGAAGACTCATTATTCACTTTAAATGATTTTATAATCTCATTATTGATTTTATGTTGAATTTTCTTACATTTTTAGTTAAAACAGACTATAATTGAATGTTTACCTTGAGAAACATGAAGCGAAAGCCATCGATTGAGAAGAAAAGACCAATTATAGCCACTCATGCCTTCGAAACACTTATTGCTCACTTTAAATGGCTTTATGATTTGATTATTAACTTTAAGCTGAATTTTTTTACATTTTTTGTTAAAACAGATTATAATTGAATGTTTACCTAGGGAAACGTGAAGCGAAAGTTATCGATTGAGAAGAAAAGAACATTTATAGTCACTCATGACTTCGAAAGCCTTATTACTTGCTTAAAATTGTTTTACAATCTCATTATTTTTTTTAAAATGAATTTTCTTACATTTTTGGTTCAAATAGATTATCTTTAAATGTTTGTCTCGAGAAACGTGAAGCGAAAGCCATCTATTGATAAGAAAAGTCCATTTATAGTAACTCATGCCTTCGGAAGCCTCATTATTCATGTTAAATGATTTTATAATCTCATTATTGATTTTATGTTGAATTTTCTTACATTTTTAGTAAAAACATACAATAATTGAATGTTTACCTAGGGAAACGTGAAGCGAAAGTTATCGATTGAGAAGAAAAGAACATTTATAGTCACTCATGACTTCGAAAGCCTTATTACTTGCTTAAAATTGTTTTACATTCTCATTATTTTTTTTAAAATGAATTTTCTTACATTTTTGGTTCAAATAGATTATATTTAAATGTTTGTCTCGAGAAACGTGAATCAAAGCCATCGATTGAGAAGAAAAGACACTTTATAGTCACTTATGCCTTCGAAACCCTTATTGCTCACTTTAAATGGGTTTATGAGTTGATTATTAACTTTAAGCTGAATTGTTTTACATTTTTTATTAAAACAGATTATAATTGAATGTTTACCTTAAAAAACGTGAAGCGAAAGCCTTCGATTGAGAGGAAAAGAAGATTTATAGTCACTCATGCCTTCGAAAGCCTTATTACTTGCTTAAAATTGTTTTACAATCTCATTATTTTTTTAAAAATGAATTTTCTTACATTTTTTGTTAAAATAGATTATATTTAAATGTTTATCTCGAGAAACGTGAAGCGAAAGCCATCGATTGAGAAGAAAAGTCCATTTATAGTTACTCATACCTTCGAAAGCTCATTATTCACTTTAAATTATTTTATAATCTCATTATCGATTTTATGTTGAATTTTCTTACATTTTTAGTTAAAACAGACTGTAATTGAATGTTTACCTCAGGAAACATGAAGCAAAAGCCATCGATTGAGAAGAAAAGATCATTTATAGTCACTTATGCCTTCGAAACCGTTATTGCTCACTTTAAATGGCTTTATGAGTTGATTATTAACTTTAAGCTGAATTGTTTTACATTTTTTGTTAAAACAGATTATAATTGAATGTTTACCTTGAAAAACGTGAAGCGAAAGCCGTCGATTGAGAGGAAAAGAACATTTATAGTCACTCATGCCTTCGAAAGCCTTATTACTTGCTTAAAATTGTTTTGCAATCTCATTATTTTTTGTAAAATGAATTTTCTTATATTTTTGGTTAAAACAAATTATATTTAAATGTTTGTTTCGAGAAACGTGAAGCGAAAGCCATCGATAGACAAGAAAAGTCCATTTATAGTCACTCATGCCCTCGGAAGACTCATTATTCACTTTAAATGATTTTATAATCTCATTATTGATTTTATGTTGAATTTTCTTACATTTTTAGTTAAAACAGACTATAATTGAATGTTTACCTTGAGAAACATGAAGCGAAAGCCATCGATTGAGAAGAAAAGACCAATTATAGCCACTCATGCCTTCGAAACACTTATTGCTCACTTTAAATGGCTTTATGATTTGATTATTAACTTTAAGCTGAATTTTTTTACATTTTTTGTTAAAACAGATTATAATTGAATGTTTACCTAGGGAAACGTGAAGCGAAAGTTATCGATTGAGAAGAAAAGAACATTTATAGTCACTCATGACTTCGAAAGCCTTATTACTTGCTTAAAATTGTTTTACAATCTCATTATTTTTTTTAAAATGAATTTTCTTACATTTTTGGTTCAAATAGATTATCTTTAAATGTTTGTCTCGAGAAACGTGAAGCGAAAGCCATCTATTGATAAGAAAAGTCCATTTATAGTCACTCATGCCTTCGGAAGCCTCATTATTCATGTTAAATGATTTTATAATCTCATTATTGATTTTATGTTGAATTTTCTTACATTTTTAGTAAAAACATACAATAATTGAATGTTTACCTAGGGAAACGTGAAGCGAAAGTTATCGATTGAGAAGAAAAGAACATTTATAGTCACTCATGACTTCGAAAGCCTTATTACTTGCTTAAAATTGTTTTACATTCTCATTATTTTTTTTAAAATGAATTTTCTTACATTTTTGGTTCAAATAGATTATATTTAAATGTTTGTCTCGAGAAACGTGAATCAAAGCCATCGATTGAGAAGAAAAGACACTTTATAGTCACTTATGCCTTCGAAACCCTTATTGCTCACTTTAAATGGGTTTATGAGTTGATTATTAACTTTAAGCTGAATTGTTTTACATTTTTTATTAAAACAGATTATAATTGAATGTTTACCTTAAAAAACGTGAAGCGAAAGCCTTCGATTGAGAGGAAAAGAATATTTATAGTCACTCATGCCTTCGAAAGCCTTATTACTTGCTTAAAATTGTTTTACAATCTCATTATTTTTTTAAAAATGAATTTTCTTACATTTTTTGTTAAAATAGATTATATTTAAATGTTTATCTCGAGAAACGTGAAGCGAAAGCCATCGATTGAGAAGAAAAGTCCATTTATAGTTACTCATACCTTCGAAAGCTCATTATTCACTTTAAATTATTTTATAATCTCATTATCGATTTTATGTTGAATTTTCTTACATTTTTAGTTAAAACAGACTATAATTGAATGTTTACCTCAGGAAACATGAAGCAAAAGCCATCGATTGAGAAGAAAAGATCATTTATAGTCACTTATGCCTTCGAAACCGTTATTGCTCACTTTAAATGGCTTTATGAGTTGATTATTAACTTTAAGCTGAATTGTTTTACATTTTTTGTTAAAACAGATTATAATTGAATGTTTACCTTGAAAAACGTGAAGCGAAAGCCGTCGATTGAGAGGAAAAGAACATTTATAGTCACTCATGCCTTCGAAAGCCTTATTACTTGCTTAAAATTGTTTTGCAATCTCATTATTTTTTGTAAAATGAATTTTCTTATATTTTTGGTTAAAACAAATTATATTTAAATGTTTGTTTCGAGAAACGTGAAGCGAAAGCCATCGATAGACAAGAAAAGTCCATTTATAGTCACTCATGCCCTCGGAAGACTCATTATTCACTTTAAATGATTTTATAATCTCATTATTGATTTTATGTTGAATTTTCTTACATTTTTAGTTAAAACAGACTATAATTGAATGTTTACCTTGAGAAACATGAAGCGAAAGCCATCGATTGAGAAGAAAAGACCAATTATAGCCACTCATGCCTTCGAAACACTTATTGCTCACTTTAAATGGCTTTATGATTTGATTATTAACTTTAAGCTGAATTTTTTTACATTTTTTGTTAAAACAGATTATAATTGAATGTTTACCTAGGGAAACGTGAAGCGAAAGTTATCGATTGAGAAGAAAAGAACATTTATAGTCACTCATGACTTCGAAAGCCTTATTACTTGCTTAAAATTGTTTTACAATCTCATTATTTTTTTTAAAATGAATTTTCTTACATTTTTGGTTCAAATAGATTATCTTTAAATGTTTGTCTCGAGAAACGTGAAGCGAAAGCCATCTATTGATAAGAAAAGTCCATTTATAGTAACTCATGCCTTCGGAAGCCTCATTATTCATGTTAAATGATTTTATAATCTCATTATTGATTTTATGTTGAATTTTCTTACATTTTTAGTAAAAACATACAATAATTGAATGTTTACCTAGGGAAACGTGAAGCGAAAGTTATCGATTGAGAAGAAAAGAACATTTATAGTCACTCATGACTTCGAAAGCCTTATTACTTGCTTAAAATTGTTTTACATTCTCATTATTTTTTTTAAAATGAATTTTCTTACATTTTTGGTTCAAATAGATTATATTTAAATGTTTGTCTCGAGAAACGTGAATCAAAGCCATCGATTGAGAAGAAAAGACACTTTATAGTCACTTATGCCTTCGAAACCCTTATTGCTCACTTTAAATGGGTTTATGAGTTGATTATTAACTTTAAGCTGAATTGTTTTACATTTTTTATTAAAACAGATTATAATTGAATGTTTACCTTAAAAAACGTGAAGCGAAAGCCTTCGATTGAGAGGAAAAGAAGATTTATAGTCACTCATGCCTTCGAAAGCCTTATTACTTGCTTAAAATTGTTTTACAATCTCATTATTTTTTTAAAAATGAATTTTCTTACATTTTTTGTTAAAATAGATTATATTTAAATGTTTATCTCGAGAAACGTGAAGCGAAAGCCATCGATTGAGAAGAAAAGTCCATTTATAGTTACTCATACCTTCGAAAGCTCATTATTCACTTTAAATTATTTTATAATCTCATTATCGATTTTATGTTGAATTTTCTTACATTTTTAGTTAAAACAGACTGTAATTGAATGTTTACCTCAGGAAACATGAAGCAAAAGCCATCGATTGAGAAGAAAAGATCATTTATAGTCACTTATGCCTTCGAAACCGTTATTGCTCACTTTAAATGGCTTTATGAGTTGATTATTAACTTTAAGCTGAATTGTTTTACATTTTTTGTTAAAACAGATTATAATTGAATGTTTACCTTGAAAAACGTGAAGCGAAAGCCGTCGATTGAGAGGAAAAGAACATTTATAGTCACTCATGCCTTCGAAAGCCTTATTACTTGCTTAAAATTGTTTTGCAATCTCATTATTTTTTGTAAAATGAATTTTCTTATATTTTTGGTTAAAACAAATTATATTTAAATGTTTGTTTCGAGAAACGTGAAGCGAAAGCCATCGATAGACAAGAAAAGTCCATTTATAGTCACTCATGCCCTCGGAAGACTCATTATTCACTTTAAATGATTTTATAATCTCATTATTGATTTTATGTTGAATTTTCTTACATTTTTAGTTAAAACAGACTATAATTGAATGTTTACCTTGAGAAACATGAAGCGAAAGCCATCGATTGAGAAGAAAAGACCAATTATAGCCACTCATGCCTTCGAAACACTTATTGCTCACTTTAAATGGCTTTATGATTTGATTATTAACTTTAAGCTGAATTTTTTTACATTTTTTGTTAAAACAGATTATAATTGAATGTTTACCTAGGGAAACGTGAAGCGAAAGTTATCGATTGAGAAGAAAAGAACATTTATAGTCACTCATGACTTCGAAAGCCTTATTACTTGCTTAAAATTGTTTTACAATCTCATTATTTTTTTTAAAATGAATTTTCTTACATTTTTGGTTCAAATAGATTATCTTTAAATGTTTGTCTCGAGAAACGTGAAGCGAAAGCCATCTATTGATAAGAAAAGTCCATTTATAGTCACTCATGCCTTCGGAAGCCTCATTATTCATGTTAAATGATTTTATAATCTCATTATTGATTTTATGTTGAATTTTCTTACATTTTTAGTAAAAACATACAATAATTGAATGTTTACCTAGGGAAACGTGAAGCGAAAGTTATCGATTGAGAAGAAAAGAACATTTATAGTCACTCATGACTTCGAAAGCCTTATTACTTGCTTAAAATTGTTTTACATTCTCATTATTTTTTTTAAAATGAATTTTCTTACATTTTTGGTTCAAATAGATTATATTTAAATGTTTGTCTCGAGAAACGTGAATCAAAGCCATCGATTGAGAAGAAAAGACACTTTATAGTCACTTATGCCTTCGAAACCCTTATTGCTCACTTTAAATGGGTTTATGAGTTGATTATTAACTTTAAGCTGAATTGTTTTACATTTTTTATTAAAACAGATTATAATTGAATGTTTACCTTAAAAAACGTGAAGCGAAAGCCTTCGATTGAGAGGAAAAGAATATTTATAGTCACTCATGCCTTCGAAAGCCTTATTACTTGCTTAAAATTGTTTTACAATCTCATTATTTTTTTAAAAATGAATTTTCTTACATTTTTTGTTAAAATAGATTATATTTAAATGTTTATCTCGAGAAACGTGAAGCGAAAGCCATCGATTGAGAAGAAAAGTCCATTTATAGTTACTCATACCTTCGAAAGCTCATTATTCACTTTAAATTATTTTATAATCTCATTATCGATTTTATGTTGAATTTTCTTACATTTTTAGTTAAAACAGACTATAATTGAATGTTTACCTCAGGAAACATGAAGCAAAAGCCATCGATTGAGAAGAAAAGATCATTTATAGTCACTTATGCCTTCGAAACCGTTATTGCTCACTTTAAATGGCTTTATGAGTTGATTATTAACTTTAAGCTGAATTGTTTTACATTTTTTGTTAAAACAGATTATAATTGAATGTTTACCTTGAAAAACGTGAAGCGAAAGCCGTCGATTGAGAGGAAAAGAACATTTATAGTCACTCATGCCTTCGAAAGCCTTATTACTTGCTTAAAATTGTTTTGCAATCTCATTATTTTTTGTAAAATGAATTTTCTTATATTTTTGGTTAAAACAAATTATATTTAAATGTTTGTTTCGAGAAACGTGAAGCGAAAGCCATCGATAGACAAGAAAAGTCCATTTATAGTCACTCATGCCCTCGGAAGACTCATTATTCACTTTAAATGATTTTATAATCTCATTATTGATTTTATGTTGAATTTTCTTACATTTTTAGTTAAAACAGACTATAATTGAATGTTTACCTTGAGAAACATGAAGCGAAAGCCATCGATTGAGAAGAAAAGACCAATTATAGCCACTCATGCCTTCGAAACACTTATTGCTCACTTTAAATGGCTTTATGATTTGATTATTAACTTTAAGCTGAATTTTTTTACATTTTTTGTTAAAACAGATTATAATTGAATGTTTACCTAGGGAAACGTGAAGCGAAAGTTATCGATTGAGAAGAAAAGAACATTTATAGTCACTCATGACTTCGAAAGCCTTATTACTTGCTTAAAATTGTTTTACAATCTCATTATTTTTTTTAAAATGAATTTTCTTACATTTTTGGTTCAAATAGATTATCTTTAAATGTTTGTCTCGAGAAACGTGAAGCGAAAGCCATCTATTGATAAGAAAAGTCCATTTATAGTCACTCATGCCTTCGGAAGCCTCATTATTCATGTTAAATGATTTTATAATCTCATTATTGATTTTATGTTGAATTTTCTTACATTTTTAGTAAAAACATACAATAATTGAATGTTTACCTAGGGAAACGTGAAGCGAAAGTTATCGATTGAGAAGAAAAGAACATTTATAGTCACTCATGACTTCGAAAGCCTTATTACTTGCTTAAAATTGTTTTACATTCTCATTATTTTTTTTAAAATGAATTTTCTTACATTTTTGGTTCAAATAGATTATATTTAAATGTTTGTCTCGAGAAACGTGAATCAAAGCCATCGATTGAGAAGAAAAGACGCTTTATAGTCACTTATACCTTCGAAACCCTTATTGCTCACTTTAAATGGGTTTAGGAGTTGATTATTAACTTTAAGTTGAATTGTTTAACATTTTTTATTAAAACAGATTATAATTGAATGTTTACCTTAAAAAACGTGTAGCGAAAGCCTTCGATTGAGAGGAAAAGAATATTTATAGTCACTCATGCCTTCGAAAGCCTTATTACTTGCTTAAAATTGTTTTACAATCTCATTATTTTTTTAAAAATGAATTTTCTTACATTTTTTGTTAAAATAGATTATATTTAAATGTTTATCTCGAGAAACGTGAAGCGAAAGCCATCGATTGAGAAGAAAAGTCCATTTATAGTTACTCATACCTTCGAAAGCTCATTATTCACTTTAAATTATTTTATAATCTCATTATCGATTTTATGTTGAATTTTCTTACATTTTTAGTTAAAACAGACTATAATTGAATGTTTACCTCAGGAAACATGAAGAAAAAGCCATCGATTGAGAAGAAAAGATCATTTATAGTCACTTATGCCTTCGAAACCCTTATTGCTCACTTTAAATGGCTTTATGAGTTGATTATTAACTTTAAGCTGAATTGTTTTACATTTTTTGTTAAAACAGATTATAATTGAATGTTTACCTTGAAAAACGTGAAGCGAAAGTCGTCGATTGAGAGGAAAAGAACATTTATAGTCACTCATGCCTTCGAAAGCCTTATTACTTGCTTAAAATTGTTTTGCAATCTCATTATTTTTTGTAAAATGAATTTTCTTATATTTTTGGTTAAAACAAATTATATTTAAATGTTTGTTTCGAGAAACGTGAAGCGAAAGCCATCGATAGACAAGAAAAGTCCATTTATAGTCACTCATGCCCTCGGAAGACTCATTATTCACTTTAAATGATTTTATAATCTCATTATTGATTTTATGTTGAATTTTCTTACATTTTTAGTTAAAACAGACTATAATTGAATGTTTACCTTGAGAAACATGAAGCGAAAGCCATCGATTGAGAAGAAAAGACCAATTATAGCCACTCATGCCTTCGAAACACTTATTGCTCACTTTAAATGGCTTTATGATTTGATTATTAACTTTAAGCTGAATTTTTTTACATTTTTTGTTAAAACAGATTATAATTGAATGTTTACCTAGGGAAACGTGAAGCGAAAGTTATCGATTGAGAAGAAAAGAACATTTATAGTCACTCATGACTTCGAAAGCCTTATTACTTGCTTAAAATTGTTTTACAATCTCATTATTTTTTTTAAAATGAGTTTTCTTACATTTTTGGTTCAAATAGATTATCTTTAAATGTTTGTCTCGAGAAACGTGAAGCGAAAGCCATCTATTGATAAGAAAAGTCCATTTATAGTCACTCATGCCTTCGGAAGCCTCATTATTCATGTTAAATGATTTTATAATCTCATTATTGATTTTATGTTGAATTTTCTTACATTTTTAGTAAAAACATGCAATAATTGAATGTTTACCTAGGGAAACGTGAAGCGAAAGTTATCGATTGAGAAGAAAAGAACATTTATAGTCACTCATGACTTCGAAAGCCTTATTACTTGCTTAAAATTGTTTTACATTCTAATTATTTTTTTTAAAATGAATTTTCTTACATTTTTGGTTCAAATAGATTATCTTTAAATGTTTGTCTCGAGAAACGTGAAGCGAAAGCCATCGATTGATAAGAAAAGTCCATTTACAGTCACTCATGCCTTCGAATGCCTCATTATTCATGTTAAATGATTTTATAATCTCATTATTGATTTTATGTTGAATTTTCTTGCATTTTTAGTAAAAACATACAATAATTGAATGTTTACCTTGGGAAACATGAATCAAAAGCCATCGATTGACAAGAAAAGACCATTTATAGTCACTCATGCCTTCGAAACCCTTATTACTTGCTTAAAATTGTTTTGAAATCTCATTATTTTTTGTAAAATGAATTTTCTTACATTTTTGGTTAAAACAAATTATATTTAAATGTTTGTCTCGAGAAACGTGAAGCAAAAGCCATCGATAGACAAGAAAAGTCCATTTATAGTCACTCATGCCTTCAGAAGCCTCATTATTCACTTTAAATGATTTTATAATCACATTATTGATTTTATAATGAATTTTCTTTCATTTTTAGTTAAAACAGACTATAATTGAATGTTTACCTTGAGAAACATGAAGGGAAAGCCATCGATTGAGAAGAAAAGACCAATTATAGCCACTTATGCCTTCGAAACCCTTATTGCTCACTTTAAATGGCTTTATGATTTGATTATTAACTTTAAGCTAAATTTTTTTACATTTTTTGTTAAAACATATTATAATTAAAAGTTTACCTCGAAAAACGTGAAGCGAAAGCCTTCGATTGAGAGGAAAAGAACATTTATAGTCACTCATGCCTTCGAAAGCCTTATTGCTTGCTTAAAATTGTTTTGAAATCTCATTATTTTTTGTAAAATGAATTTTCTTACATTTCTGGTTAAAACCAATTATATTTAAATGTTTGTCTCCAGAAACGTGAAGCGAAAGCCATCGATAGACAAGAAAAGTCCATTTATAGTCACTCATGCCTTCGGAAGCCTTATTATTCACTTTAAATGATTTTATAATCTCATTATTGATTTTATGTTGAATTTTCTTACATTTTTAGTTAAAACAGACTATAACTGAATGTTTACCTCAGGAAACATGAAGCAAAAGGCATCGATTGAGAAGAAAAGACCATTTATAGTCACTTATGCCTTCGAAACCCTTATTGCTCACTTTAAATGGCTTTATGAGTTGATTATTAACTTTAAGCTGAATTGTTTTACATTTTTTGTTAAAACAGATTATAATTGAAAGTTTACCTTGAAAAACGTGAAGCGAAAGCCTTCGATTGAGAGGAAAAGAACATTTATAGTCACTCATGCCTTCGAAAGCCTTATTACTTACTTAAAATTTTTTGCAATCTCATTATTTTTTGTAAAATGAATTTTCTTACATTTTTGGTTAAAACAAATTATATTTAAATGTTGGTCTCGAGAAACGTGAAGCGAAAGCCATCGATAGACAAGAAAAGTCCATTTATGGTCACTCATGCCTTCGGAAGCCTTATTATTCACTTTAAATGATTTTATAATCTCATTATTGATTTTATGTTGAATTTTCTTACATTTTTAGTTCAAACAGACCATAATTGAATGTTTACCTTGAGAAACATGAAGCGAAAGCCATCCATTGAGAAGAAAAGACCAATTATGGCCGCTCATGCCTTCGAAGCCCTTATTGCTCACTTTAAATGGCTTTTTGATTTGATTATTAACTTTAAGTTGAATTTTTTTACATTTTTTGTTAAAACAGATTATAATTGAATGTTTACCTAGGGAAACATGAAGCGAAAGTTATCGATTGAGAAGAAAAGAACATTTATAGTCACTCATGACTTCGAAAGCCTTATTACTTGCTTAAAATTGTTTTACAATCTCATTATTTTTTTTAAAATGAATTTTCTTACATTTTTGGTTCAAATAGATTATCTTTAAATGTTTGTCTCGAGAAACGTGAAGCGAAAGCCATCTATTGATAAGAAAAGTCCATTTATAGTCACTCATGCCTTCGGAAGCCTCATTATTCATGTTAAATGATTTTATAATCTCATTATTGATTTTATGTTGAATTTTCTTACATTTTTAGTAAAAACATACAATAATTGAATGTTTACCTCGGGAAACATGAAGCAAAAGCCATCGATTGAAGTGAAAAGACTATTTATAGTCACTCATGCGTTCGAAACCCTTATTGCTCACTTTAAATGGCTTTATGATTTGATTATTAACTTTAAGCTGAATTTTTTTACATTTTTTGTTAAAACAGATTATAATTGAAAGTTTAGCTCGAGAAACGTGAAGCGAAAGCCATCGATTGAGAGGAAAAGGACATTTATAGTCACTCATGCCTTCGAAAGCCTTATTACTTGTTGAAAATTGTTTTACAATCTGATTTTTTTTTTAAAATGAGTTTTCTTGCATTTTTAGTTAAAACAGATTATATTTAAATGTTTATCTTGAGAAACGTGAAGCGAAAGCCATGGATTGACGAGAAAAGTTCATTTATAGTCACTCATGCCTTCGAAAGCCTCATTATTCATGTTAAATGATTTTATAATCTCATTATTGATTTTATGTTGAGTTTTCTTACATTTTTCGTAAAAACAGACTATAATTGAATGTTTACCTTGAGAAACATGAAGCGAAAGCCATCGATTGAGAAGAAAAGACCAATTATAGCCACTCATGCCTTCGAAACCCTTATTGCTCACTTTAAATGGCTTTGTGATTTGATTATTAACTTTAAGCTGAATTTTTTTACATTTTTTGTTAAAACAGATTATAATTGAATGTTTACCTAGGGAAACATGAAGCGAAAGTTATCGATTGAGAAGAAAAGAACATTTATAGTCACTCATGACTTCGAAAGCCTTATTACTTGCTTAAAATTGTTTTACATTCTCATTATTTTTTTTAAAATGAATTTTCTTACATTTTTGGTTCAAATAGATTATATTTAAATGTTTGTCTCGAGAAACGTGAATCAAAGCCATCGATTGAGAAGAAAAGACGCTTTATAGTCACTTATGCCTTCGAAACCCTTATTGCTCACTTTAAATGGGTTTATGAGTTGATTATTAACTTTAAGCTGAATTGTTTTACATTTTTTATTAAAACAGATTATAATTGAATGTTTACCTTAAAAAACGTGAAGCGAAAGCCTTCGATTGAGAGGAAAAGAATATTTATAGTCACTCATGCCTTCGAAAGCTTTATTACTTGCTTAAAATTGTTTTACAATCTCATTATTTTTTTAAAAATGAATTTTCTTACATTTTTTGTTAAAATAGATTATATTTAAATGTTTATCTCGAGAAACGTGAAGCGAAAGCCATCGATTGAGAAGAAAAGTCCATTTATAGTTACTCATACCTTCGAAAGCTCATTATTCACTTTAAATTATTTTATAATCTCATTATCGATTTTATGTTGAATTTTCTTACATTTTTAGTTAAAACAGACTATAATTGAATGTTTACCTCAGGAAACATGAAGCAAAAGCCATCGATTGAGAAGAAAAGATCATTTATAGTCACTTATGCCTTCGAAACCCTTATTGCTCACTTTAAATGGCTTTATGAGTTGATTATTAACTTTAAGCTGAATTGTTTTACATTTTTTGTTAAAACAGATTATAATTGAATGTTTACCTTGAAAAACGTGAAGCGAAAGCCGTCGATTGAGAGGAAAAGAACATTTATAGTCACTCATGCCTTCGAAAGCCTTATTACTTGCTTAAAATTGTTTTGCAATCTCATTATTTTTTGTAAAATAAATTTTCTTATATTTTTGGTTAAAACAAATTATATTTAAATGTTTGTTTCGAGAAACGTGAAGCGAAAGCCATCGATAGACAAGAAAAGTCCATTTATAGTCACTCATGCCCTCGGAAGACTCATTATTAACTTTAAATGATTTTATAATCTCATTATTGATTTTATGTTGAATTTTCTTACATTTTTAGTTAAAACAGACTATAATTGAATGTTTACCTTGAGAAACATGAAGCGAAAGCCATCGATTGAGAAGAAAAGACCAATTATAGCCACTCATGCCTTCGAAACACTTATTGCTCACTTTAAATGGCTTTATGATTTGATTATTAACTTTAAGCTGAATTTTTTTACATTTTTTGTTAAAACAGATTATAATTGAATGTTTACCTAGGGAAACGTGAGGCGAAAGTTATCGATTGAGAAGAAAAGAACATTTATAGTCACTCATGACTTCGAAAGCCTTATTACTTGCTTAAAATTGTTTTACAATCTCATTATTTTTTTTAAAATGAATTTTCTTACATTTTTGGTTCAAATAGATTATATTTAAATGTTTGTCTCGAGAAACGTGAAGCGAAAGCCATCTATTGATAAGAAAAGTCCATTTATAGTCACTCATGCCTTCGGAAGCCTCATTATTCATGTTAAATGATTTTATAATCTCATTATTGATTTTATGTTGAATTTTCTTACATTTTTAGTAAAAACATACAATAATTGAATGTTTACCTAGGGAAACGTGAAGCGAAAGTTATCGATTAAGAAGAAAAGAACATTTATAGTCACTCATGACTTCGAAAGCCTTATTACTTGCTTAAAATTGTTTTACATTCTCATTATTTTTTTTAAAATGAATTTTCTTACATTTTTGGTTCAAATAGATTATATTTAAATGTTTGTCTCGAGAAACGTGAATCAAAGCCATCGATTGAGAAGAAAAGACGCTTTATAGTCACTTATGCCTTCGAAACCCTTATTGCTCACTTTAAATGGGTTTATGAGTTGATTATTAACTTTAAGCTGAATTGTTTTACATTTTTTATTAAAACAGATTATAATTGAATGTTTACCTTAAAAAACGTGAAGCAAAAGCCTTCGATTGAGAGGAAAAGAATATTTATAGTCACTCATGCCTTCGAAAGCCTTATTACTTGCTTAAAATTGTTTTAGAATCTCATTATTTTTTTAAAATGAATTTTCTTACATTTTTTGTTAAAATAGATTATATTTAAATGTTTATCTCGAGAAACGTGAAGCGAAAGCCATCGATTGAGAAGAAAAGTCCATTTATAGTTACTCATACCTTCGGAAGCTCATTATTCACTTTAAATTATTTTATAATCTCATTATCGATTTTATGTTGAATTTTCTTACATTTTTAGTTAAAACAGACTATAATTGAATGTTTACCTCAGGAAACATGAAGCAAAAGCCATCGATTGAGAAGAAAAGATCATTTATAGTCACTTATGCCTTCGAAACCCTTATTGCTCACTTTAAATGGCTTTATGAGTTGATTATTAACTTTAAGCTGAATTGTTTTACATTTTTTGTTAAAACAGATTATAGTTGAATGTTTACCTTGAAAAACGTGAAGCGAAAGCTGTCGATTGAGAGGAAAAGAACATTTATAGTCGCTCATGCCTTCGAAAGCCTTATTACTTGCTTAAAATTGTTTTGCAATCTCATTATTTTTTGTAAAATGAATTTTCTTATATTTTTGGTTAAAACAAATTATATTTAAATGTTTGTTTCGAGAAACGTGAAGCGAAAGCCATCGATAGACAAGAAAAGTCCATTTATAGTCACTCATGCCCTCGGAAGACTCATTATTCACTTTAAATGATTTTATAATCTCATTATTGATTTTATGTTGAATTTTCTTACATTTTTAGTTAAAACAGACTATAATTGAATGTTTACCTTGAGAAACATGAAGCGAAAGCCATCGATTGAGAAGAAAAGACCAATTATAGCCACTCATGCCTTCGAAACACTTATTGCTCACTTTAAATGGCTTTATGATTTGATTATTAACTTTAAGCTGAATTTTTTTACATTTTTTGTTAAAACAGATTATAATTGAATGTTTACCTAGGGAAACGTGAAGCGAAAGTTATCGATTGAGAAGAAAAGAACATTTATAGTCACTCATGACTTCGAAAGCCTTATTACTTGCTTAAAATTGTTTTACAATCTCATTATTTTTTTTAAAATGAATTTTCTTACATTTTTGGTTCAAATAGATTATATTTAAATGTTTGTCTCGAGAAACGTGAAGCGAAAGCCATCTATTGATAAGAAAAGTCCATTTATAGTCACTCATGCCTTCGGAAGCCTCATTATTCATGTTAAATGATTTTATAATCTCATTATTGATTTTATGTTGAATTTTCTTACATTTTTAGTAAAAACATACAATAATTGAATGTTTACCTAGGGAAACGTGAAGCGAAAGTTATCGATTGAGAAGAAAAGAACATTTATAGTCACTCATGACTTCGAAAGCCTTATTACTTGCTTAAAATTGTTTTACATTCTAATTATTTTTTTTAAAATGAATTTTCTTACATTTTTGGTTCAAATAGATTATATTTAAATGTTTGTCTCGAGAAACGTGAATCAAAGCCATCGATTGAGAAGAAAAGACGCTTTATAGTCACTTATGCCTTCGAAACCCTTATTGCTCACTTTAAATGGGTTTATGAGTTGATTATTAACTTTAAGCTGAATTGTTTAACATTTTTTATTAAAACAGATTATAATTGAATGTTTACCTTAAAAAACGTGTAGCGAAAGCCTTCGATTGAGAGGAAAAGAATATTTATAGTCACTCATGCCTTCGAAAGCCTTATTACTTGCTTAAAATTGTTTTACAATCTCATTATTTTTTTAAAAATGAATTTTCTTACATTTTTTGTTAAAATAGATTATATTTAAATGTTTATCTCGAGAAACGTGAAGCGAAAGCCATCGATTGAGAAGAAAAGTCCATTTATAGTTACTCATACCTTCGAAAGCTCATTATTCACTTTAAATTATTTTATAATCTCATTATCGATTTTATGTTGAATTTTCTTACATTTTTAGTTAAAACAGACTATAATTGAATGTTTACCTCAGGAAACATGAAGCAAAAGCCATCGATTGAGAAGAAAAGATCATTTATAGTCACTTATGCCTTCGAAACCCTTATTGCTCACTTTAAATGGCTTTATGAGTTGATTATTAACTTTAAGCTGAATTGTTTTACATTTTTTGTTAAAACAGATTATAATTGAATGTTTACCTTGAAAAACGTGAAGCGAAAGCCGTCGATTGAGAGGAAAAGAACATTTATAGTCACTCATGCCTTCGAAATCCTTATTACTTGCTTAAAATTGTTTTGCAATCTCATTACTTTTTGTAAAATGAATTTTCTTATATTTCTGGTTAAAACAAATTATATTTAAATGTTTGTTTCGAGAAACGTGAAGTGAAAGCCATCGATAGACAAGAAAAGTCCATTTATAGTCACTCATGCCCTCGGAAGACTCATTATTCACTTTAAATGATTTTATAATCTCATTATTGATTTTATGTTGAATTTTCTTACATTTTTAGTTAAAACAGACTATAATTGAATGTTTACCTTGAGAAACATGAAGCGAAAGCCATCGATTGAGAAGAAAAGACCAATTATAGCCACTCATGCCTTCGAAACCCTTATTGCTCACTTTAAATGGCTTTATGATTTGATTATTAACTTTAAGCTGAATTTTTTTACCTTTTTTGTTAAAACAGATTATAATTGAATGTTTACCTAGGGAAACGTGAAGCGAAAGTTATCGATTGAGAAGAAAAGAACATTTATAGTCACTCATGACTTCGAAAGCCTTATTACTTGCTTAAAATTGTTTTACAATCTCATTATTTTTTTTAAAATGAATTTTCTTACATTTTTGGTTCAAATAGATTATCTTTAAATGTTTGTCTCGAGAAACGTGAAGCGAAAGCCATCTATTGATAATAAAAGTCCATTTATAGTCACTCATGCCTTCGGAAGCCTCATTATTCATGTTAAATGATTTTATAATCTCATTATTGATTTTATGATGAATTTTCTTACATTTTTAGTAAAAACATACAATAATTGAATGTTTACCTCGGGAAACATGAAGCAAAAGCCATCAATTGAAGTGAAAAGACCATTTATAGTCACTCATGCGTTCGAAACCCTTATTGCTCACTTTAAATGGCTTTATGATTTGATTATTAACTTTAAGCTGAATTTTTTTACATTTTTTGTTAAAACAGATTATAATTGAAAGTTTAGCTCGAGAAACGTGAAGAGAAAGCCATCGATTGAGAGGAAAAGGACATTTATAGTCACTCATGCCTTCGAAAGCCTTATTACTTGTTGAAAATTGTTTTACAATCTGATCTTTTTTTTTAAAATGAGTTTTCTTGCTTTTTTAGTTAAAACAGATTATATTTAAATGTTTATCTTGAGAAACGTGAAGCGAAAGCCATGGATTGACGAGAAAAGTTCATTTATAGTCACTCATGCCTTCGAAAGCCTCATTATTCATGTTAAATGATTTTATAATCTCATTATTTATTTTATGTTGAGTTTTCTTACATTTTTAGTAAAAACAGACTATAATTGAATGTTTACCTTGAGAAACATGAAGCGAAAGCCATCGATTGAGAAGAAAAGACCAATTATAGCCACTCATGCCTTCGAAACCCTTATTGCTCACTTTAAATGGCTTTGTGATTTGATTATTAACTTTAAGCTGAATTTTTTTACATTTTTTGTTAAAACAGATTATAATTGAATGTTTACCTAGGGAAACGTGAAGCGAAAGTTATCGATTGAGAAGAAAATAACATTTATAGTCACTCATGACTTCGAAAGCCTTATTACTTGCTTAAAATTGTTTTACATTCTCATTATTTTTTTTAAAATGAATTTTCCTATATTTTTTGTTCAAATAGATTATATTTAAATGTTTGTCTCGAGAAACATGAATCAAAGCCATCGATTAAGAAGAAAAGACGCTTTATAGTCACTTATGCCTTCGAAACCCTTATTGCTCACTTTAAATGGGTTTATGAGTTGATTATTAACTTTAAGCTGAATTGTTTTACATTTTTTGTTAAAACAGATTATAATTGAATGTTTACCTTAAAAAACGTGAAGCGAAAGCCTTCGATTGAGAGGAAAAGAATATTTATAGTCACTCGTGCCTTCGAAAGCCTTATTACTTGCTTAAAATTGTTTTACAATCTCATTATTTTTTTAAAAATGAATTTTCTTACATTTTTTGTTAAAATAGATTATATTTAAATGTTTATCTCGAGAAACGTGAAGCGAAAGCCATCGATTGAGAAGAAAAGTCCATTTATAGTTACTCATACCTTCGAAAGCTCATTATTCACTTTAAATTATTTTATAATCTCATTATCGATTTTATGTTGAATTTTCTTACATTTTTAGTTAAAACAGACTATAATTGAATGTTTACCTCAGGAAACATGAAGCAAAAGCCATCGATTGAGAAGAAAAGATCATTTATAGTCACTTATGCCTTCGAAACCCTTATTGCTCACTTTAAATGGCTTTATGAGTTGATTATTAACTTTAAGCTGAATTGTTTTACATTTTTTGTTAAAACAGATTATAGTTGAATGTTTACCTTGAAAAACGTGAAGCGAAAGCCGTCGATTGAGAGGAAAAGAACATTTATAGTCACTCATGCCTTCGAAAGCCTTATTACTTGCTTAAAATTGTTTTGCAATCTCATTATTTTTTGTAAAATGAATTTTCTTATATTTTTGGTTAAAACAAATTATATTTAAATGTTTGTTTCGAGAAACGTGAAGCGAAAGCCATCGATAGACAAGAAAAGTCCATTTATAGTCACTCATGCCCTCGGAAGCCTCATTATTCACTTTAAATGATTTTATAATCTCATTATTGATTTTATGTTGAATTTTCTTACATTTTTAGTTAAAACAGACTATAATTGAATGTTTACCTTGAGAAACATGAAGCGAAAGCCATCGATTGAGAAGAAAAGACCAATTATAGCCACTCATGCCTTCGAAACCCTAATTGCTCACTTTAAATGGCTTTATGATTTGATTATTAACTTTAAACTGAATTTTTTTACATTTTTTGTTAAAACAGATTATAATTGAATGTTTACCTAGGGAAACGTGAAGCAAATGTTATCGATTGAGAAGAAAAGAACATTTATAGCCACCCATGACTTCGAAAGCCTTATTACTTGCTTAAAATTGTTTTACAATCTCATTATTTTTTTAAAAATGAATTTTCTTACATTTTTGGTTAAAATAGATTATATTTAAATGTTTATCTCGAGAAACGTGAAGCAAAAGCCATCGATTGACAAGAAAAGTCCATTTATAGTCACTCATGTCTTCGAAAGCCTCATTATTCATGTTAAATGATTTTATAATCTCATTATTGATTTTATGTTGAATTTTCTTACATTTTTAGTAAAAATAGACTATAATTGAATGTTTACCTCGGGAAACATGAAGCAAAAGCCATCGATTGAGAAGAAAAGACCATTTATAGTCACTTATGCCTTCGAAACTCTTATTGCTCACTCTAAATGGCTTTATGAGTTGATTATTAACTTTAAGCTGAATTGTTTTACATTTTTTGTTAAAACAGATTATAATTGAATGTTTACCTTGAAAAACGTGAAGTGAAAGCCTTCGATTGAGAGGAAAAGAACATTTATAGTCACTCATGCCTTCGAAAGCCTTATTACTTGCTTAAAATTGTTTTACAATCTCATTATTTTTTTAAAAATGAATTTTCTTACATTTTTGGTTCAAATAGATTATCTTTAAATGTTTGTCTCGAGAAACGTGAAGCGAAAGCCATCTATTGATAAGAAAAGTCCATTTATAGTCACTCATGCCTTCGGAAGCCTCATTATTCATGTTAAATGATTTTATAATCTCATTATTGATTTTATGTTGAATTTTCTTACATTTTTGGTAAAAACATACAATAATTGAATGTTTACCTCGGGAAACATGAAGCAAAAGCCATCGATTGAAGTGAAAAGACCATTTATAGTCACTCATGCGTTCGAAACCCTTATTGCTCACTTTAAATGGCTTTATGATTTGATTATTAACTTTAAGCTGAATTTTTTTACATTTTTTGTTAAAACAGATTATAATTGAAAGTTTAGCTCGAGAAACGTGAAGCGAAAGCCATCGATTGAGAGGAAAAGGACATTTACAGTCATTCACGCCTTCGAAAGCCTTATTACTTGTTGAAAATTGTTTTACAATCTGATCTTTTTTTTTAAAATGAGTTTTCTTGCTTTTTTAGTTAAAACAGATTATATTTAAATGTTTATCTTGAGAAACGTGAAGCGAAAGCCATGGATTGACGAGAAAAGTTCATTTATAGTCACTC
The DNA here is from genome assembly GCF_053813885.1 of Theobroma cacao. Taxonomy (NCBI): domain Eukaryota; kingdom Viridiplantae; phylum Streptophyta; class Magnoliopsida; order Malvales; family Malvaceae; genus Theobroma; species Theobroma cacao. The sequence continues at coordinate 24,198,920 of NC_142640.1, read as the reverse complement.
ATGCCTTCGAAAGCCTCATTATTCATGTTAAATGATTTTATAATCTCATTATTGATTTTATGTTGAGTTTTCTTACATTTTTAGTAAAAACAGACTATAATTGAATGTTTACCTTGAGAAACATGAACCGAAAGCCATCGATTGAGAAGAAAAGACCAATTATAGCCACTCATGCCTTCGAAACCCTTATTGCTCACTTTAAATGGCTTTGTGATTTGATTATTAACTTTAAGCTGAATTTTTTTACATTTTTTTGTTAAAACAGATTATAATTGAATGTTTACCTAGGGAAACGTGAAGCGAAAGTTATCGATTGAGAAGAAAAGAACATTTATAGTCACTCATGACTTCGAAAGCCTTATTACTTGCTTAAAATTGTTTTACAATCTCATTATTTTTTTTAAAATGAATTTTCTTACATTTTTGGTTCAAATAGATTATATTTAAATGTTTGTCTCGAGAAACGTGAAGCGAAAGCCATTGATTGAGAAGAAAAGTTCATTTATACTTACTCATACCTTCGAAAGCTAATTATTCACTTTAAATGATTTTATAATCTATATATTGATTTTATGTTGAAGTTTGTTACATTTTTAGTTAAAACAGACTATAATTGAATGTTTACCTCAGGAAACATGAAGCAAAAGCCATCGATTAAGAAGAAAAGACCATTTATAGTCACTTATGCCTTCGAAACCCTTATTGCTCACTTTAAATGGCTTTATGGGTTTATTATTAACTTTAAGCTGAATTGTTTTACATTTTTTGTTAAAACAGATTATAATTGAATGTTTACCTTGAAAAACGTGAAGTGAAAGCCTTCGATTGAGAGGAAAAGAACATTTATAGTCACTCATGCCTTCGAAAGCCTTATTACTTGCTTAAAATTGTTTTACAATCTCATTATTTTTTTAAAAATGAATTTTCTTACATTTTTGGTTCAAATAGATTATCTTTAAATGTTTGTCTCGAGAAACGTGAAGCGAAAGCCATCTATTGATAAGAAAAGTCCATTTATAGTCACTCATGCCTTCGGAAGCCTCATTATTCATGTTAAATGATTTTATAATCTCATTATTGATTTTATGTTGAATTTTCTTACATTTTTAGTAAAAACATACAATAATTGAATGTTTACCTCGGGAAACATGAAGCAAAAGCCATCGATTGAAGTGAAAAGACCATATATAGTCACTCATGCGTTCGAAACCCTTATTGCTCACTTTAAATGGCTTTATGATTTGATTATTAACTTTAAGCTGAATTTTTTTACATTTTTTGTTAAAACAGATTATAATTGAAAGTTTAGCTCGAGAAACGTGAAGAGAAAGCCATCGATTGAGAGGAAAAGGACATTTAGAGTCACTCATGCCTTCGAAAGCCTTATTACTTGTTGAAAATTGTTTTACAATCTGATCTTTTTTATTAAAATGAGTTTTCTTGCTTTTTTAGTTAAAACAGATTATATTTAAATGTTTATCTTGAGAAACGTGAAGCGAAAGCCATGGATTGACGAGAAAAGTTCATTTATAGTCACTCATGCCTTCGAAAGCCTCATTATTCATGTTAAATGATTTTATAATCTCATTATTTATTTTATGTTGAGTTTTCTTACATTTTTAGTAAAAACAGACTATAATTGAATGTTTACCTTGAGAAACATGAAGCGAAAGCCATCGATTGAGAAGAAAAGATCAATTATAGCCACTCATGCCTTCGAAACCCTTATTGCTCACTTTAAATGGCTTTGTGATTTGATTATTAACTTTAAGCTGAATTTTTTTACATTTTTTGTTAAAACAGATTATAATTGAATGTTTACCTAGGGAAACGTGAAGCGAAAGTTATCGATTGAGAAGAAAATAACATTTATAGTCACTCATGACTTCGAAAGCCTTATTACTTGCTTAAAATTGTTTTACATTCTCATTATTTTTTTTAAAATGAATTTTCCTATATTTTTTGTTCAAATAGATTATATTTAAATGTTTGTCTCGAGAAACATGAATCAAAGCCATCGATTAAGAAGAAAAGACGCTTTATAGTCACTTATGCCTTCGAAACCCTTATTGCTCACTTTAAATGGGTTTATGAGTTGATTATTAACTTTAAGCTGAATTGTTTTACATTTTTTATTAAAACAGATTATAATTGAATGTTTACCTTAAAAAATGTGAAGCGAAAGCCTTCGATTGAGAGGAAAAGAATATTTATAGTCACTCGTGCCTTCGAAAGCCTTATTACTTGCTTAAAATTGTTTTACAATCTCATTATTTTTTTAAAAATGAATTTTCTTACATTTTTTGTTAAAATAGATTATATTTAAATGTTTATCTCGAGAAACGTGAAGCGAAAGCCATCGATTGAGAAGAAAAGTCCATTTATAGTTACTCATACCTTCGAAAGCTCATTATTCACTTTAAATTATTTTATAATCTCATTATCGATTTTATGTTGAATTTTCTTACATTTTTAGTTAAAACAGACTATAATTGAATGTTTACCTCAGGAAACATGAAGCAAAAGCCATCGATTGAGAAGAAAAGATCATTTATAGTCACTTATGCCTTCGAAACCCTTATTGCTCACTTTAAATGGCTTTATGAGTTGATTATTAACTTTAAGCTGAATTGTTTTACATTTTTTGTTAAAACAGATTATAGTTGAATGTTTACCTTGAAAAACGTGAAGCGAAAGCCGTCGATTGAGAGGAAAAGAACATTTATAGTCACTCATGCCTTCGAAAGCCTTATTACTTGCTTAAAATTGTTTTGCAATCTCATTATTTTTTGTAAAATGAATTTTCTTATATTTTTGGTTAAAACAAATTATATTTAAATGTTTGTTTCGAGAAACGTGAAGCGAAAGCCATCGATAGACAAGAAAAGTCCATTTATAGTCACTCATGCCCTCGGAAGCCTCATTATTCACTTTAAATGATTTTATAATCTCATTATTGATTTTATGTTGAATTTACTTACATTTTTAGTTAAAACAGACTATAATTGAATGTTTACCTTGAGAAACATGAAGCGAAAGCCATCGATTGAGAAGAAAAGACCAATTATAGCCACTCATGCCTTCGAAACCCTAATTGCTCACTTTAAATGGCTTTATGATTTGATTTTTAACTTTAAGCTGAATTTTTTTACATTTTTTGTTAAAACAGATTATAATTGAATGTTTACCTAGGGAAACGTGAAGCAAATGTTATCGATTGAGAAGAAAAGAACATTTATAGCCACCCATGACTTCGAAAGCCTTATTACTTGCTTAAAATTGTTTTACAATCTCATTATTTTTTTAAAAATGAATTTTCTTACATTTTTGGTTAAAATAGATTATATTTAAATGTTTATCTCGAGAAACGTGAAGCAAAAGCCATCGATTGACAAGAAAAGTCCATTTATAGTCACTCATGTCTTCGAAAGCCTCATTATTCATGTTAAATGATTTTATAATCTCATTATTGATTTTATGTTGAATTTTCTTACATTTTTAGTAAAAATAGACTATAATTGAATGTTTACCTCGGGAAACATGAAGCAAAAGCCATCGATTGAGAAGAAAAGACCATTTATAGTCACTTATGCCTTCGAAACTCTTATTGCTCACTCTAAATGGCTTTATGAGTTGATTATTAACTTTAAGCTGAATTGTTTTACATTTTTTGTTAAAACAGATTATAATTGAATGTTTACCTTGAAAAACGTGAAGTGAAAGCCTTCGATTGAGAGGAAAAGAACATTTATAGTCACTCATGCCTTCGAAAGCCTTATTACTTGCTTAAAATTGTTTTACAATCTCATTATTTTTTTAAAAATGAATTTTCTTACATTTTTGGTTCAAATAGATTATCTTTAAATGTTTGTCTCGAGAAACGTGAAGCGAAAGCCATCTATTGATAAGAAAAGTCCATTTATAGTCACTCATGCCTTCGGAAGCCTCATTATTCATGTTAAATGATTTTATAATCTCATTATTGATTTTATGTTGAATTTTCTTACATTTTTGGTAAAAACATACAATAATTGAATGTTTACCTCGGGAAACATGAAGCAAAAGCCATCGATTGAAGTGAAAAGACCATTTATAGTCACTCATGCGTTCGAAACCCTTATTGCTCACTTTAAATGGCTTTATGATTTGATTATTAACTTTAAGCTGAATTTTTTTACATTTTTTGTTAAAACAGATTATAATTGAAAGTTTAGCTCGAGAAACGTGAAGCGAAAGCCATCGATTGAGAGGAAAAGGACATTTACAGTCATTCACGCCTTCGAAAGCCTTATTACTTGTTGAAAATTGTTTTACAATCTGATCTTTTTTTTTAAAATGAGTTTTCTTGCTTTTTTAGTTAAAACAGATTATATTTAAATGTTTATCTTGAGAAACGTGAAGCGAAAGCCATGGATTGACGAGAAAAGTTCATTTATAGTCACTCATGCCTTCGAAAGCCTCATTATTCATGTTAAATGATTTTATAATCTCATTATTGATTTTATGTTGAGTTTTCTTACATTTTTAGTAAAAACAGACTATAATTGAATGTTTACCTTGAGAAACATGAAGCGAAAGCCATCGATTGAGAAGAAAAGACCAATTATAGCCACTCATGCCTTCGAAACCCTTATTGCTCACTTTAAATGGCTTTGTGATTTGATTATTAACTTTAAGCTGAATTTTTTTACATTTTTTGTTAAAACAGATTATAATTGAATGTTTACCTAGGGAAACGTGAAGCGAAAGTTATCGATTGAGAAGAAAAGAACATTTATAGTCACTCATGACTTCGAAAGCCTTATTACTTGCTTAAAATTGTTTTACAATCTCATTATTTTTTTTAAAATGAATTTTCTTACATTTTTGGTTCAAATAGATTATATTTAAATGTTTGTCTCGAGAAACGTGAAGCGAAAGCCATTGATTGAGAAGAAAAGTTCATTTATACTTACTCATACCTTCGAAAGCTAATTATTCACTTTAAATGATTTTATAATCTATATATTGATTTTATGTTGAAGTTTGTTACATTTTTAGTTAAAACAGACTATAATTGAATGTTTACCTCAGGAAACATGAAGCAAAAGCCATCGATTAAGAAGAAAAGACCATTTATAGTCACTTATGCCTTCGAAACCCTTATTGCTCACTTTAAATGGCTTTATGGGTTTATTATTAACTTTAAGCTGAATTGTTTTACATTTTTTGTTAAAACAGATTATAATTGAATGTTTACCTTGAAAAACGTGAAGTGAAAGCCTTCGATTGAGAGGAAAAGAACATTTATAGTCACTCATGCCTTCGAAAGCCTTATTACTTGCTTAAAATTGTTTTACAATCTCATTATTTTTTTAAAAATGAATTTTCTTACATTTTTGGTTCAAATAGATTATCTTTAAATGTTTGTCTTGAGAAACGTGAAGCGAAAGCCATCTATTGATAAGAAAAGTCCATTTATAGTCACTCATGCCTTCGGAAGCCTCATTATTCATGTTAAATGATTTTATAATCTCATTATTGATTTTATGTTGAATTTTCTTACATTTTTAGTAAAAACATACAATAATTGAATGTTTACCTCGGGAAACATGAAGCAAAAGCCATCGATTGAAGTGAAAAGACCATTTATAGTCACTCATGCGTTCGAAACCCTTATTGCTCACTTTAAATGGCTTTATGATTTGATTATTAACTTTAAGCTGAATTTTTTTACATTTTTTGTTAAAACAGATTATAATTGAAAGTTTAGCTCGAGAAACGTGAAGAGAAAGCCATCGATTGAGAGGAAAAGGACATTTATAGTCACTCATGCCTTCGAAAGCCTTATTACTTGTTGAAAATTGTTTTACAATCTGATCTTTTTTTTTAAAATGAGTTTTCTTGCTTTTTTAGTTAAAACAGATTATATTTAAATGTTTATCTTGAGAAACGTGAAGCGAAAGCCATGGATTGACGAGAAAAGTTAATTTATAGTCACTCATGCCTTCGAAAGCCTCATTATTCATGTTAAATGATTTTATAATCTCATTATTTATTTTATGTTGAGTTTTCTTACATTTTTAGTAAAAACAGACTATAATTGAATGTTTACCTTGAGAAACATGAAGCGAAAGCCATCGATTGAGAAGAAAAGATCAATTATAGCCACTCATGCCTTCGAAACCCTTATTGCTCACTTTAAATGGCTTTGTGATTTGATTATTAACTTTAAGCTGAATTTTTTTACATTTTTTGTTAAAACAGATTATAATTGAATGTTTACCTAGGGAAACGTGAAGCGAAAGTTATCGATTGAGAAGAAAATAACATTTATAGTCACTCATGACTTCGAAAGCCTTATTACTTGCTTAAAATTGTTTTACATTCTCATTATTTTTTTTAAAATGAATTTTCCGATATTTTTTGTTCAAATAGATTATATTTAAATGTTTGTCTCGAGAAACATGAATCAAAGCCATCGATTAAGAAGAAAAGACGCTTTATAGTCACTTATGCCTTCGAAACCCTTATTGCTCACTTTAAATGGGTTTATGAGTTGATTATTAACTTTAAGCTGAATTGTTTTACATTTTTTATTAAAACAGATTATAATTGAATGTTTACCTTAAAAAACGTGAAGCGAAAGCCTTCGATTGAGAGGAAAAGAATATTTATAGTCACTCATGCCTTCGAAAGCCTTATTACTTGCTTAAAATTGTTTTACAATCTCATTATTTTTTTAAAAATGAATTTTCTTACATTTTTTGTTAAAATAGATTATATTTAAATGTTTATCTCGAGAAACGTGAAGCGAAAGCCATCGATTGAGAAGAAAAGTCCATTTATAGTTACTCATACCTTCGAAAGCTCATTATTCACTTTAAATTATTTTATAATCTCATTATCGATTTTATGTTGAATTTTCTTACATTTTTAGTTAAAACAGACTATAATTGAATGTTTACCTCAGGAAACATGAAGCAAAAGCCATCGATTGAGAAGAAAAGATCATTTATAGTCACTTATGCCTTCGAAACCCTTATTGCTCACTTTAAATGGCTTTATGAGTTGATTATTAACTTTAAGCTGAATTGTTTTACATTTTTTGTTAAAACAGATTATAGTTGAATGTTTACCTTGAAAAACGTGAAGCGAAAGCCGTCGATTGAGAGGAAAAGAACATTTATAGTCACTCATGCCTTCGAAAGCCTTATTACTTGCTTAAAATTGTTTTGCAATCTCATTATTTTTTGTAAAATGAATTTTCTTATATTTTTGGTTAAAACAAATTATATTTAAATGTTTGTTTCGAGAAACGTGAAGCGAAAGCCATCGATAGACAAGAAAAGTCCATTTATAGTCACTCATGCCCTCGGAAGCCTCATTATTCACTTTAAATGATTTTATAATCTCATTATTGATTTTATGTTAAATTTTCTTACATTTTTAGTTAAAACAGACTATAATTGAATGTTTACCTTGAGAAACATGAAGCGAAAGCCATCGATTGAGAAGAAAAGACCAATTATAGCCACTCATGCCTTCGAAACCCTAATTGCTCACTTTAAATGGCTTTATGATTTGATTATTAACTTTAAGCTGAATTTTTTTACATTTTTTGTTAAAACAGATTATAATTGAATGTTTACCTAGGGAAACGTGAAGCAAATGTTATCGATTGAGAAGAAAAGAACATTTATAGCCACCCATGACTTCGAAAGCCTTATTACTTGCTTAAAATTGTTTTACAATCTCATTATTTTTTTAAAAATGAATTTTCTTACATTTTTGGTTAAAATAGATTATATTTAAATGTTTATCTCGAGAAACGTGAAGCAAAAGCCATCGATTGACAAGAAAAGTCCATTTATAGTCACTCATGTCTTCGAAAGCCTCATTATTCATGTTAAATGATTTTATAATCTCATTATTGATTTTATGTTGAATTTTCTTACATTTTTAGTAAAAATAGACTATAATTGAATGTTTACCTCGGGAAACATGAAGCAAAAGCCATCGATTGAGAAGAAAAGACCATTTATAGTCACTTATGCCTTCGAAACTCTTATTGCTCACTCTAAATGGCTTTATGAGTTGATTATTAACTTTAAGCTGAATTGTTTTACATTTTTTGTTAAAACAGATTATAATTGAATGTTTACCTTGAAAAACGTGAAGTGAAAGCCTTCGATTGAGAGGAAAAGAACATTTATAGTCACTCATGCCTTCGAAAGCCTTATTACTTGCTTAAAATTGTTTTACAATCTCATTATTTTTTTAAAAATGAATTTTCTTACATTTTTGGTTCAAATAGATTATCTTTAAATGTTTGTCTCGAGAAACGTGAAGCGAAAGCCATCTATTGATAAGAAAAGTCCATTTATAGTCACTCATGCCTTCGGAAGCCTCATTATTCATGTTAAATGATTTTATAATCTCATTATTGATTTTATGTTGAATTTTCTTACATTTTTGGTAAAAACATACAATAATTGAATGTTTACCTCGGGAAACATGAAGCAAAAGCCATCGATTGAAGTGAAAAGACCATTTATAGTCACTCATGCGTTCGAAACCCTTATTGCTCACTTTAAATGGCTTTATGATTTGATTATTAACTTTAAGCTGAATTTTTTTACATTTTTTGTTAAAACAGATTATAATTGAAAGTTTAGCTCGAGAAACGTGAAGCGAAAGCCATCGATTGAGAGGAAAAGGACATTTACAGTCATTCACGCCTTCGAAAGCCTTATTACTTGTTGAAAATTGTTTTACAATCTGATCTTTTTTTTTAAAATGAGTTTTCTTGCTTTTTTAGTTAAAACAGATTATATTTAAATGTTTATCTTGAGAAACGTGAAGCGAAAGCCATGGATTGACGAGAAAAGTTCATTTATAGTCACTCATGCCTTCGAAAGCCTCATTATTCATGTTAAATGATTTTATAATCTCATTATTGATTTTATGTTGAGTTTTCTTACATTTTTAGTAAAAACAGACTATAATTGAATGTTTACCTTGAGAAACATGAACCGAAAGCCATCGATTGAGAAGAAAAGACCAATTATAGCCACTCATGCCTTCGAAACCCTTATTGCTCACTTTAAATGGCTTTGTGATTTGATTATTAACTTTAAGCTGAATTTTTTTACATTTTTTTGTTAAAACAGATTATAATTGAATGTTTACCTAGGGAAACGTGAAGCGAAAGTTATCGATTGAGAAGAAAAGAACATTTATAGTCACTCATGACTTCGAAAGCCTTATTACTTGCTTAAAATTGTTTTACAATCTCATTATTTTTTTTAAAATGAATTTTCTTACATTTTTGGTTCAAATAGATTATATTTAAATGTTTGTCTCGAGAAACGTGAAGCGAAAGCCATTGATTGAGAAGAAAAGTTCATTTATACTTACTCATACCTTCGAAAGCTAATTATTCACTTTAAATGATTTTATAATCTATATATTGATTTTATGTTGAAGTTTGTTACATTTTTAGTTAAAACAGACTATAATTGAATGTTTACCTCAGGAAACATGAAGCAAAAGCCATCGATTAAGAAGAAAAGACCATTTATAGTCACTTATGCCTTCGAAACCCTTATTGCTCACTTTAAATGGCTTTATGGGTTTATTATTAACTTTAAGCTGAATTGTTTTACATTTTTTGTTAAAACAGATTATAATTGAATGTTTACCTTAAAAAACGTGAAGTGAAAGCCTTCGATTGAGAGGAAAAGAACATTTATAGTCACTCATGCCTTCGAAAGCCTTATTACTTGCTTAAAATTGTTTTACAATCTCATTATTTTTTTAAAAATGAATTTTCTTACATTTTTGGTTCAAATAGATTATCTTTAAATGTTTGTCTCGAGAAACGTGAAGCGAAAGCCATCTATTGATAAGAAAAGTCCATTTATAGTCACTCATGCCTTCGGAAGCCTCATTATTCATGTTAAATGATTTTATAATCTCATTATTGATTTTATGTTGAATTTTCTTACATTTTTAGTAAAAACATACAATAATTGAATGTTTACCTCGGGAAACATGAAGCAAAAGCCATCGATTGAAGTGAAAAGACCATATATAGTCACTCATGCGTTCGAAACCCTTATTGCTCACTTTAAATGGCTTTATGATTTGATTATTAACTTTAAGCTGAATTTTTTTACATTTTTTGTTAAAACAGATTATAATTGAAAGTTTAGCTCGAGAAACGTGAAGAGAAAGCCATCGATTGAGAGGAAAAGGACATTTAGAGTCACTCATGCCTTCGAAAGCCTTATTACTTGTTGAAAATTGTTTTACAATCTGATCTTTTTTATTAAAATGAGTTTTCTTGCTTTTTTAGTTAAAACAGATTATATTTAAATGTTTATCTTGAGAAACGTGAAGCGAAAGCCATGGATTGACGAGAAAAGTTCATTTATAGTCACTCATGCCTTCGAAAGCCTCATTATTCATGTTAAATGATTTTATAATCTCATTATTTATTTTATGTTGAGTTTTCTTACATTTTTAGTAAAAACAGACTATAATTGAATGTTTACCTTGAGAAACATGAAGCGAAAGCCATCGATTGAGAAGAAAAGATCAATTATAGCCACTCATGCCTTCGAAACCCTTATTGCTCACTTTAAATGGCTTTGTGATTTGATTATTAACTTTAAGCTGAATTTTTTTACATTTTTTGTTAAAACAGATTATAATTGAATGTTTACCTAGGGAAACGTGAAGCGAAAGTTATCGATTGAGAAGAAAATAACATTTATAGTCACTCATGACTTCGAAAGCCTTATTACTTGCTTAAAATTGTTTTACATTCTCATTATTTTTTTTAAAATGAATTTTCCTATATTTTTTGTTCAAATAGATTATATTTAAATGTTTGTCTCGAGAAACATGAATCAAAGCCATCGATTAAGAAGAAAAGACGCTTTATAGTCACTTATGCCTTCGAAACCCTTATTGCTCACTTTAAATGGGTTTATGAGTTGATTATTAACTTTAAGCTGAATTGTTTTACATTTTTTATTAAAACAGATTATAATTGAATGTTTACCTTAAAAAACGTGAAGCGAAAGCCTTCGATTGAGAGGAAAAGAATATTTATAGTCACTCGTGCCTTCGAAAGCCTTATTACTTGCTTAAAATTGTTTTACAATCTCATTATTTTTTTAAAAATGAATTTTCTTACATTTTTTGTTAAAATAGATTATATTTAAATGTTTATCTCGAGAAACGTGAAGCGAAAGCCATCGATTGAGAAGAAAAGTCCATTTATAGTTACTCATACCTTCGAAAGCTCATTATTCACTTTAAATTATTTTATAATCTCATTATCGATTTTATGTTGAATTTTCTTACATTTTTAGTTAAAACAGACTATAATTGAATGTTTACCTCAGGAAACATGAAGCAAAAGCCATCGATTGAGAAGAAAAGATCATTTATAGTCACTTATGCCTTCGAAACCCTTATTGCTCACTTTAAATGGCTTTATGAGTTGATTATTAACTTTAAGCTGAATTGTTTTACATTTTTTGTTAAAACAGATTATAGTTGAATGTTTACCTTGAAAAACGTGAAGCGAAAGCCGTCGATTGAGAGGAAAAGAACATTTATAGTCACTCATGCCTTCGAAAGCCTTATTACTTGCTTAAAATTGTTTTGCAATCTCATTATTTTTTGTAAAATGAATTTTCTTATATTTTTGGTTAAAACAAATTATATTTAAATGTTTGTTTCGAGAAACGTGAAGCGAAAGCCATCGATAGACAAGAAAAGTCCATTTATAGTCACTCATGCCCTCGGAAGCCTCATTATTCACTTTAAATGATTTTATAATCTCATTATTGATTTTATGTTGAATTTACTTACATTTTTAGTTAAAACAGACTATAATTGAATGTTTACCTTGAGAAACATGAAGCGAAAGCCATCGATTGAGAAGAAAAGACCAATTATAGCCACTCATGCCTTCGAAACCCTAATTGCTCACTTTAAATGGCTTTATGATTTGATTTTTAACTTTAAGCTGAATTTTTTTACATTTTTTGTTAAAACAGATTATAATTGAATGTTTACCTAGGGAAACGTGAAGCAAATGTTATCGATTGAGAAGAAAAGAACATTTATAGCCACCCATGACTTCGAAAGCCTTATTACTTGCTTAAAATTGTTTTACAATCTCATTATTTTTTTAAAAATGAATTTTCTTACATTTTTGGTTAAAATAGATTATATTTAAATGTTTATCTCGAGAAACGTGAAGCAAAAGCCATCGATTGACAAGAAAAGTCCATTTATAGTCACTCATGTCTTCGAAAGCCTCATTATTCATGTTAAATGATTTTATAATCTCATTATTGATTTTATGTTGAATTTTCTTACATTTTTAGTAAAAATAGACTATAATTGAATGTTTACCTCGGGAAACATGAAGCAAAAGCCATCGATTGAGAAGAAAAGACCATTTATAGTCACTTATGCCTTCGAAACTCTTATTGCTCACTCTAAATGGCTTTATGAGTTGATTATTAACTTTAAGCTGAATTGTTTTACATTTTTTGTTAAAACAGATTATAATTGAATGTTTACCTTGAAAAACGTGAAGTGAAAGCCTTCGATTGAGAGGAAAAGAACATTTATAGTCACTCATGCCTTCGAAAGCCTTATTACTTGCTTAAAATTGTTTTACAATCTCATTATTTTTTTAAAAATGAATTTTCTTACATTTTTGGTTCAAATAGATTATCTTTAAATGTTTGTCTCGAGAAACGTGAAGCGAAAGCCATCTATTGATAAGAAAAGTCCATTTATAGTCACTCATGCCTTCGGAAGCCTCATTATTCATGTTAAATGATTTTATAATCTCATTATTGATTTTATGTTGAATTTTCTTACATTTTTGGTAAAAACATACAATAATTGAATGTTTACCTCGGGAAACATGAAGCAAAAGCCATCGATTGAAGTGAAAAGACCATTTATAGTCACTCATGCGTTCGAAACCCTTATTGCTCACTTTAAATGGCTTTATGATTTGATTATTAACTTTAAGCTGAATTTTTTTACATTTTTTGTTAAAACAGATTATAATTGAAAGTTTAGCTCGAGAAACGTGAAGCGAAAGCCATCGATTGAGAGGAAAAGGACATTTACAGTCATTCACGCCTTCGAAAGCCTTATTACTTGTTGAAAATTGTTTTACAATCTGATCTTTTTTTTTAAAATGAGTTTTCTTGCTTTTTTAGTTAAAACAGATTATATTTAAATGTTTATCTTGAGAAACGTGAAGCGAAAGCCATGGATTGACGAGAAAAGTTCATTTATAGTCACTCATGCCTTCGAAAGCCTCATTATTCATGTTAAATGATTTTATAATCTCATTATTGATTTTATGTTGAGTTTTCTTACATTTTTAGTAAAAACAGACTATAATTGAATGTTTACCTTGAGAAACATGAAGCGAAAGCCATCGATTGAGAAGAAAAGACCAATTATAGCCACTCATGCCTTCGAAACCCTTATTGCTCACTTTAAATGGCTTTGTGATTTGATTATTAACTTTAAGCTGAATTTTTTTACATTTTTTGTTAAAACAGATTATAATTGAATGTTTACCTAGGGAAACGTGAAGCGAAAGTTATCGATTGAGAAGAAAAGAACATTTATAGTCACTCATGACTTCGAAAGCCTTATTACTTGCTTAAAATTGTTTTACAATCTCATTATTTTTTTTAAAATGAATTTTCTTACATTTTTGGTTCAAATAGATTATATTTAAATGTTTGTCTCGAGAAACGTGAAGCGAAAGCCATTGATTGAGAAGAAAAGTTCATTTATACTTACTCATACCTTCGAAAGCTAATTATTCACTTTAAATGATTTTATAATCTATATATTGATTTTATGTTGAAGTTTGTTACATTTTTAGTTAAAACAGACTATAATTGAATGTTTACCTCAGGAAACATGAAGCAAAAGCCATCGATTAAGAAGAAAAGACCATTTATAGTCACTTATGCCTTCGAAACCCTTATTGCTCACTTTAAATGGCTTTATGGGTTTATTATTAACTTTAAGCTGAATTGTTTTACATTTTTTGTTAAAACAGATTATAATTGAATGTTTACCTTGAAAAACGTGAAGTGAAAGCCTTTGATTGTGAGGAAAAGAACATTTATAGTCACTCATGCCTTCGAAAGCCTTATTACTTGCTTAAAATTGTTTTACAATCTCATTATTTTTTTAAAAATGAATTTTCTTACATTTTTGGTTCAAATAGATTATCTTTAAATGTTTGTCTTGAGAAACGTGAAGCGAAAGCCATCTATTGATAAGAAAAGTCCATTTATAGTCACTCATGCCTTCGGAAGCCTCATTATTCATGTTAAATGATTTTATAATCTCATTATTGATTTTATGTTGAATTTTCTTACATTTTTAGTAAAAACATACAATAATTGAATGTTTACCTCGGGAAACATGAAGCAAAAGCCATCGATTGAAGTGAAAAGACCATTTATAGTCACTCATGCGTTCGAAACCCTTATTGCTCACTTTAAATGGCTTTATGATTTGATTATTAACTTTAAGCTGAATTTTTTTACATTTTTTGTTAAAACAGATTATAATTGAAAGTTTAGCTCGAGAAACGTGAAGAGAAAGCCATCGATTGAGAGGAAAAGGACATTTATAGTCACTCATGCCTTCGAAAGCCTTATTACTTGTTGAAAATTGTTTTACAATCTGATCTTTTTTTTTAAAATGAGTTTTCTTGCTTTTTTAGTTAAAACAGATTATATTTAAATGTTTATCTTGAGAAACGTGAAGCGAAAGCCATGGATTGACGAGAAAAGTTAATTTATAGTCACTCATGCCTTCGAAAGCCTCATTATTCATGTTAAATGATTTTATAATCTCATTATTTATTTTATGTTGAGTTTTCTTACATTTTTAGTAAAAACAGACTATAATTGAATGTTTACCTTGAGAAACATGAAGCGAAAGCCATCGATTGAGAAGAAAAGATCAATTATAGCCACTCATGCCTTCGAAACCCTTATTGCTCACTTTAAATGGCTTTGTGATTTGATTATTAACTTTAAGCTGAATTTTTTTACATTTTTTGTTAAAACAGATTATAATTGAATGTTTACCTAGGGAAACGTGAAGCGAAAGTTATCGATTGAGAAGAAAATAACATTTATAGTCACTCATGACTTCGAAAGCCTTATTACTTGCTTAAAATTGTTTTACATTCTCATTATTTTTTTTAAAATGAATTTTCCGATATTTTTTGTTCAAATAGATTATATTTAAATGTTTGTCTCGAGAAACATGAATCAAAGCCATCGATTAAGAAGAAAAGACGCTTTATAGTCACTTATGCCTTCGAAACCCTTATTGCTCACTTTAAATGGGTTTATGAGTTGATTATTAACTTTAAGCTGAATTGTTTTACATTTTTTATTAAAACAGATTATAATTGAATGTTTACCTTAAAAAACGTGAAGCGAAAGCCTTCGATTGAGAGGAAAAGAATATTTATAGTCACTCATGCCTTCGAAAGCCTTATTACTTGCTTAAAATTGTTTTACAATCTCATTATTTTTTTAAAAATGAATTTTCTTACATTTTTTGTTAAAATAGATTATATTTAAATGTTTATCTCGAGAAACGTGAAGCGAAAGCCATCGATTGAGAAGAAAAGTCCATTTATAGTTACTCATACCTTCGAAAGCTCATTATTCACTTTAAATTATTTTATAATCTCATTATCGATTTTATGTTGAATTTTCTTACATTTTTAGTTAAAACAGACTATAATTGAATGTTTACCTCAGGAAACATGAAGCAAAAGCCATCGATTGAGAAGAAAAGATCATTTATAGTCACTTATGCCTTCGAAACCCTTATTGCTCACTTTAAATGGCTTTATGAGTTGATTATTAACTTTAAGCTGAATTGTTTTACATTTTTTGTTAAAACAGATTATAGTTGAATGTTTACCTTGAAAAACGTGAAGCGAAAGCCGTCGATTGAGAGGAAAAGAACATTTATAGTCACTCATGCCTTCGAAAGCCTTATTACTTGCTTAAAATTGTTTTGCAATCTCATTATTTTTTGTAAAATGAATTTTCTTATATTTTTGGTTAAAACAAATTATATTTAAATGTTTGTTTCGAGAAACGTGAAGCGAAAGCCATCGATAGACAAGAAAAGTCCATTTATAGTCACTCATGCCCTCGGAAGCCTCATTATTCACTTTAAATGATTTTATAATCTCATTATTGATTTTATGTTGAATTTACTTACATTTTTAGTTAAAACAGACTATAATTGAATGTTTACCTTGAGAAACATGAAGCGAAAGCCATCGATTGAGAAGAAAAGACCAATTATAGCCACTCATGCCTTCGAAACCCTAATTGCTCACTTTAAATGGCTTTATGATTTGATTTTTAACTTTAAGCTGAATTTTTTTACATTTTTTGTTAAAACAGATTATAATTGAATGTTTACCTAGGGAAACGTGAAGCAAATGTTATCGATTGAGAAGAAAAGAACATTTATAGCCACCCATGACTTCGAAAGCCTTATTACTTGCTTAAAATTGTTTTACAATCTCATTATTTTTTTAAAAATGAATTTTCTTACATTTTTGGTTAAAATAGATTATATTTAAATGTTTATCTCGAGAAACGTGAAGCAAAAGCCATCGATTGACAAGAAAAGTCCATTTATAGTCACTCATGTCTTCGAAAGCCTCATTATTCATGTTAAATGATTTTATAATCTCATTATTGATTTTATGTTGAATTTTCTTACATTTTTAGTAAAAATAGACTATAATTGAATGTTTACCTCGGGAAACATGAAGCAAAAGCCATCGATTGAGAAGAAAAGACCATTTATAGTCACTTATGCCTTCGAAACTCTTATTGCTCACTCTAAATGGCTTTATGAGTTGATTATTAACTTTAAGCTGAATTGTTTTACATTTTTTGTTAAAACAGATTATAATTGAATGTTTACCTTGAAAAACGTGAAGTGAAAGCCTTCGATTGAGAGGAAAAGAACATTTATAGTCACTCATGCCTTCGAAAGCCTTATTACTTGCTTAAAATTGTTTTACAATCTCATTATTTTTTTAAAAATGAATTTTCTTACATTTTTGGTTCAAATAGATTATCTTTAAATGTTTGTCTCGAGAAACGTGAAGCGAAAGCCATCTATTGATAAGAAAAGTCCATTTATAGTCACTCATGCCTTCGGAAGCCTCATTATTCATGTTAAATGATTTTATAATCTCATTATTGATTTTATGTTGAATTTTCTTACATTTTTGGTAAAAACATACAATAATTGAATGTTTACCTCGGGAAACATGAAGCAAAAGCCATCGATTGAAGTGAAAAGACCATTTATAGTCACTCATGCGTTCGAAACCCTTATTGCTCACTTTAAATGGCTTTATGATTTGATTATTAACTTTAAGCTGAATTTTTTTACATTTTTTGTTAAAACAGATTATAATTGAAAGTTTAGCTCGAGAAACGTGAAGCGAAAGCCATCGATTGAGAGGAAAAGGACATTTACAGTCATTCACGCCTTCGAAAGCCTTATTACTTGTTGAAAATTGTTTTACAATCTGATCTTTTTTTTTAAAATGAGTTTTCTTGCTTTTTTAGTTAAAACAGATTATATTTAAATGTTTATCTTGAGAAACGTGAAGCGAAAGCCATGGATTGACGAGAAAAGTTCATTTATAGTCACTCATGCCTTCGAAAGCCTCATTATTCATGTTAAATGATTTTATAATCTCATTATTGATTTTATGTTGAGTTTTCTTACATTTTTAGTAAAAACAGACTATAATTGAATGTTTACCTTGAGAAACATGAAGCGAAAGCCATCGATTGAGAAGAAAAGACCAATTATAGCCACTCATGCCTTCGAAACCCTTATTGCTCACTTTAAATGGCTTTGTGATTTGATTATTAACTTTAAGCTGAATTTTTTTACATTTTTTGTTAAAACAGATTATAATTGAATGTTTACCTAGGGAAACGTGAAGCGAAAGTTATCGATTGAGAAGAAAAGAACATTTATAGTCACTCATGACTTCGAAAGCCTTATTACTTGCTTAAAATTGTTTTACAATCTCATTATTTTTTTTAAAATGAATTTTCTTACATTTTTGGTTCAAATAGATTATATTTAAATGTTTGTCTCGAGAAACGTGAAGCGAAAGCCATTGATTGAGAAGAAAAGTTCATTTATACTTACTCATACCTTCGAAAGCTAATTATTCACTTTAAATGATTTTATAATCTATATATTGATTTTATGTTGAAGTTTGTTACATTTTTAGTTAAAACAGACTATAATTGAATGTTTACCTCAGGAAACATGAAGCAAAAGCCATCGATTAAGAAGAAAAGACCATTTATAGTCACTTATGCCTTCGAAACCCTTATTGCTCACTTTAAATGGCTTTATGGGTTTATTATTAACTTTAAGCTGAATTGTTTTACATTTTTTGTTAAAACAGATTATAATTGAATGTTTACCTTGAAAAACGTGAAGTGAAAGCCTTCGATTGAGAGGAAAAGAACATTTATAGTCACTCATGCCTTCGAAAGCCTTATTACTTGCTTAAAATTGTTTTACAATCTCATTACTTTTTTAAAAATGAATTTTCTTACATTTTTGGTTCAAATAGATTATCTTTAAATGTTTGTCTCGAGAAACGTGAAGCGAAAGCCATCTATTGATAAGAAAAGTCCATTTATAGTCACTCATGCCTTCGGAAGCCTCATTATTCATGTTAAATGATTTTATAATCTCATTATTGATTTTATGTTGAATTTTCTTACATTTTTGTTAAAAACATACAATAATTGAATGTTTACCTCGGGAAACATGAAGCAAAAGCCATCGATTGAAGTGAAAAGACCATTTATAGTCACTCATGCGTTCGAAACCCTTATTGCTCACTTTAAATGGCTTTATGATTTGATTATTAACTTTAAGCTGAATTTTTTTACATTTTTTGTTAAAACAGATTATAATTGAAAGTTTAGCTCGAGAAACGTGAAGCGAAAGCCATCGATTGAGAGGAAAAGGACATTTACAGTCATTCACGCCTTCGAAAGCCTTATTACTTGTTGAAAATTGTTTTACAATCTGATCTTTTTTTTTAAAATGAGTTTTCTTGCTTTTTTAGTTAAAACAGATTATATTTAAATGTTTATCTTGAGAAACGTGAAGCGAAAGCCATGGATTGACGAGAAAAGTTCATTTATAGTCACTCATGCCTTCGAAAGCCTCATTATTCATGTTAAATGATTTTATAATCTCATTATTGATTTTATGTTGAGTTTTCTTACATTTTTAGTAAAAACAGACTATAATTGAATGTTTACCTTGAGAAACATGAAGCGAAAGCCATCGATTGAGAAGAAAAGACCAATTATAGCCACTCATGCCTTCGAAACCCTTATTGCTCACTTTAAATGGCTTTGTGATTTGATTATTAACTTTAAGCTGAATTTTTTTACATTTTTTGTTAAAACAGATTATAATTGAATGTTTACCTAGGGAAACGTGAAGCGAAAGTTATCGATTGAGAAGAAAAGAACATTTATAGTCACTCATGACTTCGAAAGCCTTATTACTTGCTTAAAATTGTTTTACAATCTCATTATTTTTTTTAAAATGAATTCTCTTACATTTTTGGTTCAAATAGATTATATTTAAATGTTTGTCTCGAGAAACGTGAAGCGAAAGCCATTGATTGAGAAGAAAAGTTCATTTATACTTACTCATACCTTCGAAAGCTAATTATTCACTTTAAATGATTTTATAATCTATATATTGATTTTATGTTGAAGTTTGTTACATTTTTAGTTAAAACAGACTATAATTGAATGTTTACCTCAGGAAACATGAAGCAAAAGCCATCGATTAAGAAGAAAAGACCATTTATAGTCACTTATGCCTTCGAAACCCTTATTGCTCACTTTAAATGGCTTTATGGGTTTATTATTAACTTTAAGCTGAATTGTTTTACATTTTTTGTTAAAACAGATTATAATTGAATGTTTACCTTGAAAAACGTGAAGTGAAAGCCTTCGATTGAGAGGAAAAGAACATTTATAGTCACTCATGCCTTCGAAAGCCTTATTACTTGCTTAAAATTGTTTTACAATCTCATTATTTTTTTAAAAATGAATTTTCTTACATTTTTGGTTCAAATAGATTATCTTTAAATGTTTGTCTCGAGAAACGTGAAGCGAAAGCCATCTATTGATAAGAAAAGTCCATTTATAGTCACTCATGCCTTCGGAAGCCTCATTATTCATGTTAAATGATTTTATAATCTCATTATTGATTTTATGTTGAATTTTCTTACATTTTTGTTAAAAACATACAATAATTGAATGTTTACCTCGGGAAACATGAAGCAAAAGCCATCGATTGAAGTGAAAAGACCATTTATAGTCACTCATGCGTTCGAAACCCTTATTGCTCACTTTAAATGGCTTTATGATTTGATTATTAACTTTAAGCTGAATTTTTTTACATTTTTTGTTAAAACAGATTATAATTGAAAGTTTAGCTCGAGAAACGTGAAGCGAAAGCCATCGATTGAGAGGAAAAGGACATTTACAGTCATTCACGCCTTCGAAAGCCTTATTACTTGTTGAAAATTGTTTTACAATCTGATCTTTTTTTTTAAAATGAGTTTTCTTGCTTTTTTAGTTAAAACAGATTATATTTAAATGTTTATCTTGAGAAACGTGAAGCGAAAGCCATGGATTGACGAGAAAAGTTCATTTATAGTCACTCATGCCTTCGAAAGCCTCATTATTCATGTTAAATGATTTTATAATCTCATTATTGATTTTATGTTGAGTTTTCTTACATTTTTAGTAAAAACAGACTATAATTGAATGTTTACCTTGAGAAACATGAAGCGAAAGCCATCGATTGAGAAGAAAAGACCAATTATAGCCACTCATGCCTTCGAAACCCTTATTGCTCACTTTAAATGGCTTTGTGATTTGATTATTAACTTTAAGCTGAATTTTTTTACATTTTTTGTTAAAACAGATTATAATTGAATGTTTACCTAGGGAAACGTGAAGCGAAAGTTATCGATTGAGAAGAAAAGAACATTTATAGTCACTCATGACTTCGAAAGCCTTATTACTTGCTTAAAATTGTTTTACAATCTCATTATTTTTTTTAAAATGAATTTTCTTACATTTTTGGTTCAAATAGATTATATTTAAATGTTTGTCTCGAGAAACGTGAAGCGAAAGCCATTGATTGAGAAGAAAAGTTCATTTATACTTACTCATACCTTCGAAAGCTAATTATTCACTTTAAATTATTTTATAATCTATATATTGATTTTATGTTGAAGTTTGTTACATTTTTAGTTAAAACAGACTATAATTGAATGTTTACCTCAGGAAACATGAAGCAAAAGCCATCGATTAAGAAGAAAAGACTATTTATAGTCACTTATGCCTTCGAAACCCTTATTGCTCACTTTAAATGGCTTTATGGGTTTATTATTAACTTTAAGCTGAATTGTTTTACATTTTTTGTTAAAACAGATTATAATTGAATGTTTACCTTGAAAAACGTGAAGTGAAAGCCTTCGATTGAGAGGAAAAGAACATTTATAGTCACTCATGCCTTCGAAAGCCTTATTACTTGCTTAAAATTGTTTTACAATCTCATTATTTTTTTAAAAATGAATTTTCTTGCATTTTTGGTTCAAATAGATTATCTTTAAATGTTTGTCTCGAGAAACGTGAAGCGAAAGCCATCTATTGATAAGAAAAGTCCATTTATAGTCACTCATGCCTTCGGAAGCCTCATTATTCATGTTAAATGATTTTATAATCTCATTATTGATTTTATGTTTAATTTTCTTATATTTTTGGTAAAAACATACAATAATTGAATGTTTACCTCGGGAAACATGAAGCAAAAGCCATCGATTGAAGTGAAAAGACCATTTATAGTCACTCATGCGTTCGAAACCCTTATTGCTCACTTTAAATGGCTTTATGATTCGATTATTAACTTTAAGCTGAATTGTTTTACATTTTTTGTTAAAACAGATTATAATTGAAAGTTTAGCTCGAGAAACATGAAGCGAAAGCCATCGATTGAGAGGAAAAGGACATTTAGAGTCATTCACGCCTTCGAAAGCCTTATTACTTGTTGAAAATTGTTTTAGAATCTGATCTTTTTTTTTAAAATGAGTTTTCTTGCTTTTTTAGTTAAAACAGATTATATTTAAATGTTTATCTTGAGAAACGTGAAGCGAAAGCCATGGATTGACGAGAAAAGTTCATTTATAGTCACTCATGCCTTCGAAAGCCTCATTATTCATGTTAAATGATTTTATAATCTCATTATTGATTTTATGTTGAGTTTTCTTACATTTTTAGTAAAAATAGACTATAATTGAATGTTTACCTCGGGAAACATGAAGCAAAAGCCATCGATTGAGAAGAAAAGACCATTTATAGTCACTTATGCCTTCGAAACTCTTATTGCTCACTCTAAATGGCTTTATGAGTTGATTATTAACTTTAAGCTGAATTGTTTTACATTTTTTGTTAAAACAGATTATAATTGAATGTTTACCTTGAAAAACGTGAAGTGAAAGCCTTCGATTGAGAGGAAAAGAACATTTATAGTCACTCATGCCTTCGAAATCCTAATTACTTGCTTAAAATTGCTTTACAATCTCATTATTTTTTTTAAAATGAATTTTCTTACATTTTTTGCTAAAATAGATTATATTTAAATGTTTGTCTGGAGAAACGTGAAGCGAAAGCCATCGATTGAGAAGAAAAGTCCATTTATAGTTACTCATACCTTCGAAAGCTCATTATTCACTTTAAATTATTTTATAATCTCATTATTGATTTTATGTTGAATTTTCTTACATTTTTAGTTAAAACAGACTATAATTGAATGTTTACCTTAGGAAACATGAAGCAAAAGCCATCGATTGAGAAGAAAAGACCATTTATAGTCACTTATGCCTTCGAAACCCTTATTGCTCACTTTAAATGGCTTTATGAGATGATTATTAAGTTTCAGCTGAATTGTTTTAAATTTTTTGTTAAAACAGATTATAATTGAATGTTTACCTTGAAAAACGTGAAGCGAAAGCCTTCGATTGAGAGGAAAAGAACATTTATAGTCACCCATGCCTTCGAAAGCCTTATTACTTGCTTAAAATTGTTTTGCAATCTCATTACTTTTTGTAAAATAAATTTTCTTATATTTTTGGTTAAAACAAATTATATTTAAATGTTTGTTTCGAGAAACGTGAAGCGAAAGCCATCGATAGACAAGAAAAGTCCATTTATAGTCACTCATGCCTTCGGAAGCCTCATTATTCACTTTAAATGATTTTATAATCTCATTATTGATTTTATGTTGAATTTTCTTACATTTTTAGTTAAATCAGACTATAATTGAATGTTTACCTTGAGAAACATGAAGCGAAAGCCATCGATTGAGAAGAAAAGACCAATTATAGCCACTCATGCCTTCGAAACCCTTATTGCTTACCTTAAATGGCTTTATGATTTGATTATTAACTTTAAGTTGAATTTTTTTACATTTTTTTGTTAAAACAGATTATAATTGATTGTTTACCTAGGGAAACGTGAAGCGAAAGTTATCGATTGAGAAGAAAAGAACATTTATAGTCACTCATGACTTCGAAAGCCTTATTACTTGCTGAAAATTGTTTTACAATCTCATTATTTTTTTTAAAATGAATTTTCTTACATTTTTGGTTAAAATAGATTATATTTAAATGTTTGTCTGGAGAAACGTGAAGCGAAAGCCATCGATTGACAAGAAAAGTCCATTTATAGTCACTCATGCCTTCGAAAGCCTCATTATTCATGTTAAATGATTTTATAATCTCATTAGTGATTTTATGTTGAATTTTCTTACATTTTTAGTAAAAACAGACTATAATTGAATGTTTACCTTGAGAAAGATGAAGCGAAAGCCATCGATTGAGAAGAAAAGACCAATTGTAGCCACTCATGGCTTCGAAACCCTTATTGCTCACTTTAAATGGCTTTATGAGTTGATTATTAACTTTAAGCTGAATTGTTTTACATTTTTTGTTAAAACAGATTATAATTGAATGTTTACCTTAAAACGCGTGAAGCAAAAGCCTTTGATTGAGAGGAAAAGAACATTTATAGTCACTCATGCCTTCTAAAGCCTTATTACTTGCTTAAAATTATTTTACAATCTCATTATTTTTTTTAAAATGAATTTTCTTACATTTTTTGTTAAAATACATTATATTTAAATGTTTGTCTCGAGAAACGTGAAGCGAAAGCCATCGATTGAGAAGAAAAGACAAATTACAGCCACTAATGCCTTTGAAACCCTTATTGCTCACTTTAAATGGCTTTATGATTTGATTATTTACTTTAAGCTGAATTTTTTTGCATTTTTTTGTTAAAACAGATTATAATTGAATGTTTACCTCGGGAAACGTGAAGCGAAAGTTATCGATTGAGAAGAAAAGAACATTTATAATCACTCATGACTTCGAAAGCCTTATTACTTGCTGAAAATTGTTTTACAATCTCATTATTTTTTTTAAAATGAATTTTCTTACATTTTTGGTCAAAATAGATTATATTTAAATGTTTGTCTAGAGAAACGTGAAGCGAAAGCCATCGATTGACAAGAAAAGTCCATTTATAGTCACTCATGCCTTCGAAAGCCTCATTATTCATGTTAAATGATTTTATAATCTCATTATTGATTTTATGTTGAATTTTCTTACATTTTTAGTAAAAACAGACTATAATTTAATGTTTACCTTGAGAAACATGAAGCGAAAGCCATCGATTGAGAAGAAAAGACCAATTATAGCCACTCATGCCTTCGAAACCCTTATTGCTCACTTTAAATGGCTTTATGACTTGATTATAAACTTTAAGCTGAATTTTTTTAACTTTTTTGTTAAAACAGATTATAATTGAATGTTTACCTAGGGAAACGTGAAGCGAAAGTTATCGATTGATAGGAAAAGAACATTTATAGTCACCCATGACTTCGAAAGCCTTATTACTTGCCTAAAATTGTTTTACATTCTCATTATTTTTTTTAAAATGAATTTTCTTACATTTTTTGTTAAAATAGATTATACTTAAATGTTTATCTCGAGAAACTTGAAGCGAAAGCCATCGATTGACAAGAAAAGTCCATTTATAGTCACTCATGCCTTCGAAAGCCTCATTATTCATGTTAAATGATTTTATAATCTCATTATTGATTTTATGTTGAATTTTCTTACATTTTTAGTAAAAATAGACTATAATTGAATGTTTACCTCGGGAAACATGAAGCAAAAGCCATCGATTGAGAAGAAAAGACCATTTATAGTCACTTATGCCTTCGAAACCCTTATTGCTCACTTTAAATGGCTTCATGAGTTGATTATTAACTTTAAGCTGAATTGTTTTACATTTTTTGTTAAAACAGATTATAATTGAAAGTTTACCTCGAAAAACGTGAAGCGAAAGCCTTCGATTGAGAGGAAAAGAACATTTATAGTCACTCATGCCTTCGAAAGCCTTATTACTTGCTTAAAATTGTTTTGAAATCTCATTATTTTTTGTAAAATGAAATTTCTTACATTTTTGGTTAAAACAAATTATATTTAAATGTTTGTCTCGAGAAACGTGAAGCGAAAGCCATCGATAGACAAGAAAAGTCCATTTATAGTCACTCATGCCTTCGGAAGCCTCATTATTCACTTTAAATGATTTTATAATCTCATTATTGATTTTATGTTGAATTTTCTTTCATTTTTAGTTAAAACAGACTATAATTGAATGTTTACCTCAGGAAACATGAAGCAAAAGCCATCGATTGAGAAGAAAAGACCATTTATAGACACTTATGCCTTCGAAACCCTTATTGCTCACTTTAAATGGCTTTATGAGTTGATTATTAACTTTAAGCTGAATTGTTTTACATTTTTTGTTAAAACAGATTATAATTGAAAGTTTACCTCGAAAAACGTGAAGCGAAAGCCTTCGATTGAGAGGAAAAGAACATTTATAGTCACTCATGCCTTCGAAAGCCTTATTACTTGCTTAAAATTGTTTTGAAATCTCATTATTTTTTGTAAAATGAATTTTCTTACATTTTTGGTTAAAACAATTTATATTTAAATTTTTGTCTGGAGAAACGTGAAGCGAAAGCCATCGATGGACAAGAAAAGTCCATTTATAGTCACTCATGCCTTCGGAAGCCTCATTATTCACTTTAAATGATTTTATAATCTCATTATTGATTTTATGTTGAATTTTCTTACATTTTTAGGTAAAACAGACTATAATTGAATGTTTACCTTGAGAAACATGAAGCGAAAGCCATCGATTGAGAAGAAACGACCAATTATAGCCACTCATGCCTTCGAAACCCTTATTGCTCACTTTAAATGGCTTTATGATTTGATTATTAACTTTAAGCTGAATTTTTTTACATTTTTTTGTTAAAATAGATTATAATTGAACGTTTACCTAGGGAAACGTGAAGCGAAAGTTATCGATTGAGAAGAAAAGAACATTTATAGTCACTCATGTCTTCAAAAGCCTTATTACTTGCTGAAAATTGTTTTACAATCTCATTATTTTTTTTAAAATGAATTTTCTTACATTTTTAGTTAAAATAGATTATATTTAAATGTTTGTTTGGACAAATGTGAAGCGAAAGCCATCGATTGACAAGAAAAGTCCATTTATAGTCACTCATGCCTTCGGAAGCCTCATTATTCACTTTAAATGATTTTATAATCTCATTATTGATTTTATGTTGAATTTTCTTACATTTTTAGGTAAAACAGACTATAATTGAATGTTTACCTTGAGAAACATGAAGCGAAAGCCATCGATTGAGAAGAAACGACCAATTATAGCCACTCATGCCTTCGAAACCCTTATTGCTCACTTTAAATGGCTTTATGATTTGATTATTAACTTTAAGCTGAATTTTTTTACATTTTTTTGTTAAAATAGATTATAATTGAACGTTTACCTAGGGAAACGTGAAGCGAAAGTTATCGATTGAGAAGAAAAGAAAATTTATAGTCACTCATGTCTTCGAAAGCCTTATTACTTGCTGAAAATTGTTTTACAATCTCATTATTTTTTTTAAAATGAATTTTCTTACATTTTTAGTTAAAATAGATTATATTTAAATGTTTGTTTGGACAAACGTGAAGCGAAAGCCATCGATGGACAAGAAAAGTCCATTTATAGTCACTCATGCCCTCGAAAGCCTCATTATTCATGTTATATGATTTTATAATCTCATTAGTGATTTTATGTTGAATTTTGTTACATTTTTAGTAAAAACAGACTATAATTGAATGTTTACCTTGAGAAACATGAAGCGAAAGCCATCGATTGAGAAGAAAAGACCAATTGTAGCCACTCATGCCTTCGAAACCCTTATTGCTCACTTTAAATGGCTTTATGAGTTGATTATTAACTTCAAGCTGAATTGTTTTACATTTTTTGTTAAAACAGATTATAATTGAATGTTTACCTTAAAAAACGTGAAGCGAAAGCCTTCGATTGAGAGGAAAAGAACATTTATAGTCACTCATGCCTTCGAAAGCCTTATTACTTGCTTAAAATTGTTTTACAATCTCATTATTTTTTTTAAAATGAATTTTCTTACATTTTTTGTTAAAATAGATTATATTTAAATGTTTGTCTCGAGAAACGTGAAACGAAAGCCATCGATTGAGAAGAAAAGTCCATTTATAGTTACTCATACCTTCGAAAGCTGATTATTCAATTTAAATGATTTCATAATCTCATTATTGATTTTATGTTGAAGTTTCTTAAATTTTTAGTTAAAACAGACTATAATTGAATGTTTACCTCAGGAAACATGAAGCAAAAGCCATCGATTAAGAAGAAAAGACCATTTATAGTCACTTATGCCTTCGAAACCCTTATTGCTCACTTTAAATGGCTTTATGGGTTGATTATTAACTTTAAGCTGAATTGTTTTACATTTTTTGTTAAAACAAATTATAATTGAAAGTTTACCTCGAAAAACGTGAAGCGAAAGCATTCGATTGAGAGGAAAAGAACATTTATAGTCACTCATGCCTTCGAAAGCCTTATTACTTGCTTAAAATTGTTTTGAAATCTCATTATTTTTTGTAAAATGAATTTTCTTACATTTTTGGTTAAAACAAATTATATTTAAATGTTTGTCTCGAGAAACGTGAAACGAAAGCCTTCGATAGACAAGAAAAGTCCATTTATAGCCACTCATGCCTTCGGAAGCCTCATTATTCACTTTAAATGATTTTATAATCTCATTATTGATTTTATGTTGAATTTTCTTTCATTTTTAGTTAAAACAGACTATAATTGAATGTTTACCTTGAGAAACATGAAGCGAAAGCCATCGATTGAGAAGAAAAGAGCAATTATAGCCACTTATGCCTTCGAAACACTTATTGCTCACTTTAAATGGCTTTATGATTTGATTATAAACTTTAAGCTGAATTTTTTTACATTTTTTGTTAAAACAGATTATAATTGAAAGTTTACCTTGAAAAACGTGAAGCGAAAGCCTTCGATTGAGAAGAAAAGAGCAATTATAGCCACTTATGCCTTCGAAACCCTTATTGCTCACTTTAAATGGCTTTATGATTTGATTATAAACTTTAAGCTGAATTTTTTTACATTTTTTGTTAAAACAGATTATAATTGAAAGTTTACCTCGAAAAACGTGAAGCGAAAGCCTTCGATTGAGAGGAAAAGAACATTTATAGTCACTCATGCCTTCGAAAGCCTTATTGCTTGCTTAAAATTGTTTTGAAAACTCATTATTTTTTGTAAAATGAATTTTCTTACATTTTTGGTTAAAATAAATTATATTTAAATGTTTGTCTCGAGAAACGTGAAGTGAAAGCCATCGATTGACAAGAAAAGACCATTTATAGTCACTCATGCCTTCGAAACCCTTATTGCCCACTTTAAATGGCTTTATGATTTGATTATTAACTTTAAGCTAATTTTTTTTGCATTTTTTGTTAAAACAGATTATAATTGAAAGTTTAGCTCGAGAAACGTGAAGCAAAAGCCATCGATTGATAGGAAAAGAACATTTATAGTCACTCATGCCTTCGAAAGCCTTATCACTTGTTTAAAATTGTTTTACAATCTGATTATTTTTTTTAAAATGAATTTTCTTACATTTTTAGTTAAAACAGATTATATTTAAATGTTTATCTTCAGAAACTTGAAGCGAAAGCCTTGGATTGACGAGAAAAGTCCATTTATAGTCACTCATGTCTTCGATGGCCTTATTACTCGCTTAAAATGGTTTTACAATCTCATTATTTATTTTCAGATGAATTTTCTTACATTTTTGGTTAAAAGAGATTGTAATTGAATGTTTGCCTCAGGAAAGATGAAGCGAAAGCCATCGATTGACAAGAAAAGTCCATTTATAGTCACTCATGCCTTCGAAAGCCTCATTATTCACTTAAAATGATTTTATAATCTCATTATTGATTTTATGTTGAATTTTCTTACATTTTTAGTTAAAACAGACTATAATTGAATGTTTACCTCAAGAAACATGAAGCAAAAGTCATCGATCGAGAAGAAAAGACCATTTATAGTCACTTATGCCTTCGAAACCCTTATTGGTCACTTTAAATGGCTTTATGAGTTGATTATTAACTTTAAGCCGAATTGTTTTACATTTTTTAATAAAACTGATTATAATTGAATGTTTACCTTGAAAAACGTGAAGCGAAAGCCTTCGATTGAGAGGAAAAGAACATTTATAGTCACTCATGCCTTCGAAAGCCTTATTACTTGCTTAAAATTGTTTTGAAATCTCATTATTTTTTGTAAAATGAATTTTCTTACATTTTTGGTTAAAACAAATTATATTTAAATGTTTGTCTCGAGAAACGTGAAACGAAAGCCTTCGATAGACAAGAAAAGTCCATTTATAGCCACTCATGCCTTCGGAAGCCTCATTATTCACTTTAAATGATTTTATAATCTCATTATTGATTTTATGTTGAATTTTCTTACATTTTTAGTTAAAACAGACTATAATTGAATGTTTACCTCAAGAAACATGAAGCAAAAGTCATCGATCGAGAAGAAAAGACCATTTATAGTCACTTATGCCTTCGAAACCCTTATTGCTCACTTTAAATGGCTTTATGAGTTGATTATTAACTTTAAGCCGAATTGTTTTACATTTTTTATTAAAACCAATTATAATTGAATGTTTACCTTGAAAAACGTGAAGCGAAAGCCTTCGATTGAGAGGAAAAGAACATTTATAGTCACTCATGCCTTCGAAAGCCTTATTACTTGCTTAAAATTGTTTTACAATCTCATTATTTTTTTTAAAATGAATTTTCTTACATTTTTGGTTAAAACAATTTATATTTAAATGTTTGTCTGGAGAAACGTGAAGCGAAAGCCATCGATAGACAAGAAAAGTCCATTTATAGTCACTCATGCCTTCGGAAGCCTCATTATTCACTTTAAATGATTTTATAATCTCATTATTGATTTTATGTTAAATTTTCTTACATTTTTAGTTAAAACAGACTATAATTGAATGTTTACCTCAAGAAACATGAAGCAAAAGTCATCGATCGAGAAGAAAAGACCATTTATAGTCACTTATGCCTTCGAAACCCTTATTGGTCACTTTAAATGGCTTTATGAGTTGATTATTAACTTTAAGCCGAATTGTTTTACATATTTTAATAAAACCGATTATAATTGAATGTTTACCTTGAAAAACGTGAAGCGAAAGCCTTCGATTGAGAGGAAAAGAACATTTATAGTCACTCATGCCTTCGAAAGCCTTATTACTTGCTTAAAATTGTTTTGAAATCTCATTATTTTTTGTAAAATGAATTTTCTTACATTTTTGGTTAAAACAATTTATATTTAAATGTTTGTCTGGAGAAACGTGAAGCGAAAGCCATCGATAGACAAGAAAAGTCCATTTATAGTCACTCATGCCTTCGGAAGCCTCATTATTCACTTTAAATGATTTTATAATCTCATTATTGATTTTATGTTGAATTTTCTTACATTTTTAGTTAAAACAGACTATAATTGAATGTTTACCTCAAGAAACATGAAGCAAAAGTCATCGATCGAGAAGAAAAGACCATTTATAGTCACTTATGCCTTCGAAACCCTTATTGGTCACTTTAAATGGCTTTATGAGTTGATTATTAACTTTAAGCCGAATTGTTTTACATATTTTAATAAAACCGATTATAATTGAATGTTTACCTTGAAAAACGTGAAGCGAAAGCCTTCGATTGAGAGGAAAAGAACATTTATAGTCACTCATGCCTTCGAAAGCCTTATTACTTGCTTAAAATTGTTTTGAAATCTCATTATTTTTTGTAAAATGAATTTTCTTACATTTTTGGTTAAAACAAATTATATTTAAATTTTTGCCTCGAGAAACGTGAAACGAAAGCCTTCGATAGACAAGAAAAGTCCATTTATAGCCACTCATGCCTTCGGAAGCCTCATTATTCACTTAAAATGATTTTATAATCTCATTATTGATTTTATGTTGAATTTTCTTACATTTTTAGTTAAAACAGACTATAATTGAATGTTTACCTCAAGAAACATGAAGCAAAAGTCATCGATCGAGAAGAAAAGACCATTTATAGTCACTTATGCCTTCGAAACCCTTATTGCTCACTTTAAATGGCTTTATGAGTTGATTATTAACTTTAAGCCGAATTGTTTTACATTTTTTATTAAAACCGATTATAATTGAATGTTTACCTTGAAAAACGTGAAGCGAAAGCCTTCGATTGAGAGGAAAAGAACATTTATAGTCACTCATGCCTTCGAAAGCCTTATTACTTGCTTAAAATTGTTTTACAATCTCATTATTTTTTTTAAAATGAATTTTCTTACATTTTTGGTTAAAACAATTTATATTTAAATGTTTGTCTGGAGAAACGTGAAGCGAAAGCCATCGATAGACAAGAAAAGTCCATTTATAGTCACTCATGCCTTCGGAAGCCTCATTATTCACTTTAAATGATTTTATAATCTCATTATTGATTTTATGTTGAATTTTCTTACATTTTTAGTTAAAACAGACTATAATTGAATGTTTACCTCAAGAAACATGAAGCAAAAGTCATCGATCGAGAAGAAAAGACCATTTATAGTCACTTATGCCTTCGAAACCCTTATTGGTCACTTTAAATGGCTTTATGAGTTGATTATTAACTTTAAGCCGAATTGTTTTACATTTTTTAATAAAACCGATTATAATTGAATGGTTACATTGAAAAACGTGAAGCGAAAGCCTTCGATTGAGAGGAAAAGAACATTTATAGTCACTCATGCCTTCGAAAGCCTTATTACTTGCTTAAAATTGTTTTGAAATCTCATTATTTTTTGTAAAATGAATTTTCTTACATTTTTGGTTAAAACAAATTATATTTAAATGTTTGTCTCGAGAAACGTGAAACGAAAGCCTTCGATAGACAAGAAAAGTCCATTTATAGCCACTCATGCCTTCGGAAGCCTCATTATTCACTTAAAATGATTTTATAATCTCATTATTGATTTTATGTTGAATTTTCTTACATTTTTAGTTAAAACAGACTATAATTGAATGTTTACCTCAAGAAACATGAAGCAAAAGTCATCGATCGAGAAGAAAAGACCATTTATAGTCACTTATGCCTTCGAAACCCTTATTGCTCACTTTAAATGGCTTTATGAGTTGATTATTAACTTTAAGCCGAATTGTTTTACATTTTTTATTAAAACCGATTATAATTGAATGTTTACCTTGAAAAACGTGAAGCGAAAGCCTTCGATTGAGAGGAAAAGAACATTTATAGTCACTCATGCCTTCGAAAGCCTTATTACTTGCTTAAAATTGTTTTACAATCTCATTATTTTTTGTAAAATGAATTTTCTTACATTTTTGGTTAAAACAAATTATATTTAAATGTTTGTCTCGAGAAACGTGGAACGAAAGCCATCGATAGACAAGAAAAGTCCATTTATAGCCACTCATGCCTTCGAAAGCCTCATTATTCACTTTAAATGATTTTATAATCTCATTATTGATTTTATGTTGAATTTTCTTTCATTTTTAGTTAAAACAGACTATAATTGAATGTTTACCTTGAGAAACATGAAGCGAAAGCCATCGATTGAGAAGAAAAGAGCAATTATAGCCACTTATGCCTTCGAAACCCTTATTGCTCACTTTAAATGGCTTTATGATTTGATTATAAACTTTAACCTGAATTGTTTTACATTTTTTGTTAAAACAGATTATAATTGAAAGTTGACCTCGAAAAACGTGAAGCGAAAGCCTTCGATTGAGAGGAAAAGAACATTTATAGTCACTCATGCCTTCGAAACCCTTATTGCTCACTTTAAATGGCTTTATGATTTGATTATTAACTTTAAGCTGAATTTTTTTACATTTTTTGTTAAAACAGATTATAATGGAATGTTTACCTAGGGAAACGTGAAGCGAAAGTTATCGATTGAGAAGAAAAGAACATTTATAGTCACTCATGACTTTGAAAGCCTTATTACTTGCTTAAAATTGTTTTACAATCTCATTATTTTTTTACAAAAGAATTTTCTTACATTTTTGGTTAAAATAGATTATATTTAAATGTTTATCTCGAGAAACGTGAAGCGAAAGCCACCGATTGACAAGAAAAGTCCATTTATAGTCACTCATGCCTTCGAAAGCCTCATTATTCATGTTAAATGATTTTATAATCTCATTATTGATTTTATGTTGAATTTTCTTACATTTTTGGTTAAAAGAGATTGTAATTGAATGTTTGCCTCAGGAAAGATGAAGCGAAAGCCATCGATTGACAAGAAAAGTCCATTTATAGTCACCCATGCCTTTGAAACCCTTATTTCTCACTTTCGATGGCTTTATGATTTGATTATTAACTTTAAGCTGAATTTTTTTACATTTTCGGTTAAAACAGATTATAATTGAATGTTTACCTAGGGAAACGTGAAGCAAAAGTCATCGATTGAGAAGAAAAGAACATTTATAGTCACTCATGCCTTCGAATGCCTTATTACTTGCTTAAAATTGTTTTACAATCTCATTATTTTTTTTTAAAATGAATTTTCTTACATTTTTCGTTAAAACAGATTATATTCAAATGTTTGTCTCGAGAAACGAGAAGCGAAAGCCATCGATTGACAAGAAAAGTCCATTTATAGTCACTCATGCCTTCGAAAGCCTCATTATTCACTTTAAATGATTTTATAATCTCATTATTGATTTTATGTTGAATTTTCTTACATTTTTATTTAAAACAGACTATAATTGAATGTTTACCTCAAGAAACATGAACCAAAAGTCATCGATCGAGAAGAAAAGACCATTTCTAGTCACTTATGCCTTCGAAACCCTTATTGCTCACTTTAAATGGCTTTATGAGTTGATTATTAACTTTAAGCCGAATTGTTTTACATTTTTTGTTAAAACAGATTATAATTGAATGTTTACCTTGAAAAACGTGAAGCGAAAGCCTTCGATTGAGAGGAAAAGAACATTTATAGTTATTCATGCCTTCGAAAGCCTTATTACTTGCTTAAAATTGTTTTGCAATCTCATTATTTTTTGTAAAATGAATTTTCTTACATTTTTGGTTAAAACAAATTATATTTAAATGTTTATCTCGAGAAACGTGAAGCGAAAGCCATCGATAAACAACAAAAGTCCATTTATAGTCACTCATGCCTTCGGAAGCCTCATTATTCACTTTAAATGATTTTATAATCTCATTATTGATTTTATGTTGAATTTTCTTACATTTTTAGTTCAAACAGACTATAATTGAATCTTTACCTTGAGAAACATGAAGCGAAAGCCATCGATTGGGAAGAAAAGACCAATTATAGCCACTCATGCCTTCGAAACCCTTATTGCTCACTTTAAATGGCTTTATGATTTGATTATTAATTTTAAGCTGAATTTTTTTACATTTTTTGTTAAAACAGATTATAATTGAAAGTTGACCTCGAAAAACGTGAAGCGAAAGCCTTCGATTGAGAGGAAAAGAACATTTATAGTCACTCATGCCTTCGAAAGCCTTATTGCTTGCTTAAAATTGTTTTGAAATCTCATTATTTTTTGTAAAATGAATTTTCTTACATTTCTGGTTAAAACAAATTATATTTAGATGTTTGTCTCGAGAAACGTGAAGCGAAAGCCATCGATAGACAAGAAAAGTCCATTTATAGTCACTCATGCCTTCGGAAGCCTTATTATTCACTTTAAATGATTTTATAATCTCATTATTGATTTTATGTTGAATTTTCTTACATTTTTAGTTAAAACAGACTATAACTGAATGTTTACCTCAGGAAACATGAAGCAAAAGCCATCGATTGAGAAGAAAAGACCATTTATAGTCACTTATGCCTTCGAAACCCTTATTGCTCATTTTAAATGGCTTTATTTGTTGATTGTTAACTTTAAGTTGAATTGTTTTACATTTTTTGTTAAAACAGATTATAATTGAAAGTTTACCTCGAAAAACGTGAAGCGAAAGCCTTCGATTGAGAGGAAAAGAACATTTATCGTCACTCATGCCTTCGAAAGCCTTATTACTTGCTTAAAATTGTTTTGCAATCTCATTATTTTTTGTAAAATGAATTTTCTTACATTTTTGGTTAAAACAAATTATATTTACATGTTTATCTCGAGAAACGTGAAGCGAAAGCCATCGATAAACAACAAAAGTCCATTTATAGTCACTCATGCCTTCGAAAGCCTCATTATTCACTTTAAATGATTTTATAATCTCATTATTGATTTTATGTTGAATTTTCTTACATTTTTAGTTCAAACAGACTATAATTGAATCTTTACCTTGAGAAACATGAAGCGAAAGCCATCGATTGGGAAGAAAAGACCAATTATAGCCACTCATGCCTTCGAAACCCTTATTGCTCACTTTAAATGGCTTTATGATTTGATTATTAACTTTAAGCTGAATTTTTTTACATTTTTTGTTAAAACAGATTATAATTGAAAGTTGACCTCGAAAAACGTGAAGCGAAAGCCTTCGATTGAGAGGAAAAGAACATTTATAGTCACTCATGCCTTCGAAAGCCTTATTGCTTGCTTAAAATTGTTTTGAAATCTCATTATTTTTTGTAAAATGAATTTTCTTACATTTCTGGTTAAAACAAATTATATTTAGATGTTTGTCTCGAGAAACGTGAAGCGAAAGCCATCGATAGACAAGAAAAGTCCATTTATAGTCACTCATGCCTTCGGAAGCCTTATTATTCACTTTAAATGATTTTATAATCTCATTATTGATTTTATGTTGAATTTTCTTACATTTTTAGTTAAAACAGACTATAACTAAATGTTTACCTCAGGAAACATGAAGCAAAAGCCATCGATTGAGAAGAAAAGACCATTTATAGTCACTTATGCCTTCGAAACCCTTATTGCTCATTTTAAATGGCTTTATTTGTTGATTGTTAACTTTAAGTTGAATTGTTTTACATTTTTTGTTAAAACAGATTATAATTGAAAGTTTACCTCGAAAAACGTGAAGCGAAAGCCTTCGATTGAGAGGAAAAGAACATTTATCGTCACTCATGCCTTC
Source organism: Theobroma cacao (assembly GCF_053813885.1). NCBI lineage: Eukaryota > Viridiplantae > Streptophyta > Magnoliopsida > Malvales > Malvaceae > Theobroma > Theobroma cacao. The sequence goes on along the minus strand of NC_142640.1, from coordinate 24,162,157 downwards.
GAAAGCCTTATTACTTGCTTAAAATTTTTTTGCAATCTCATTATTTTTTGTAAAATGAATTTTCTTACATTTTTGGTTAAAACAAATTATATTTAAATGTTGGTCTCGAGAAACGTGAAGCGAAAGCCATCGATAGACAAGAAAAGTCCATTTATGGTCACTCATGCCTTCGGAAGCCTCATTATTCACTTTAAATGATTTTATAATCTCATTATTGCATTTATGTCGATTTTTCTTACATTTTTAGTTGAAAAAGACCATAATTGAATGTTTACCTTGAGAAACATGAAGCAAAAGCCATCGATTGAGAAGAAAAGACCAATTATAGCCGCTCATGCCTTCGAAGCCCTTATTGCTCACTTTAAATGGCTTTTTGATTTGATTATTAACTTTAAGTTGAATTTTTTTACATTTTTTGTTAAAACAGATTATAATTGAATGTTTACCTAGGGAAACGTGAAGCGAAAGTTATCGATTGAGAGGAAAAGAACATTTATAGTCACTCATGACTTCGAAAGCCTTATTACTTGCTTAAAATTGTTTTACAATCTCATTATTTTTTTTAAAATGAATTTTCTTACATTTTTGGTTCAAATAGATTATCTTTAAATGTTTGACTCGAGAAAGGTGAAGCGAAAGCCATCGATTGATAAGAAAAGTCCATTTATAGTCACTCATGCCTTCGAAAGCCTCATTATTCATGTTAAATGATTTTATAATCTCCTTATTGATTTTATGTTGAATTTTCTTACATTTTTAGTAAAAACATACAATAATTGAATGTTTACCTCGGGAAACATGAAGCAAAAGCCATCGATTGACAAGAAAAGACCATTTATAGTCACTCATGCGTTCGAAACCCTTATTGCTCACTTTAAATGGTTTTATGATTTGATTATTAAATTTAAGCTGAATTTTTTTACATTTTTTGTTAAAACAGATTATAATTGAAAGTTTAGCTCGAGAAACGTGAAGCGAAAGCCATCGATTGAGAGGAAATGAACATTTATAGTCACTCATGCCTTCGAAAGCCTTATTACTTGTTGAAAATTGTTTTACAATCTGATTATTTTTTTTAAAATGAGTTTTCTTGCATTTTTAGTTAAAACAGATTATATTTAAATGTTTATCTTGCGAAACGTGAAGCGAAAGCCATGGATTGACGAGAAAAGTTCATTTATAGTCACTCATGCCTTCGAAAGCCTCATTATTCATGTTAAATTATTTTATAATCTCATTATTGATTTTATGTTGAATTTTCTTACATTTTTAGTAAAAACAGACTATAATTGAATGTTTACCTTGAGAAACATGAAGCGAAAGCCATCGATTGAGAAGAAAAGACCAATTATAGCCACTCATGCCCTCGAAACCCTTATTGCTCACTTTAAATGGCTTTGTGATTTGATTATTAACTTTAAGCTGAATTGTTTTACATTTTTTGTTAAAACAGATTATAATTGAAAGTTTACCTCGAAAAACGTGAAGCGAAAGCCTTCGATTGAGAGGAAAAGAACATTTATCGTCACTCATGCCTTCGAAAGCCTTATTACTTGCTTAAAATTTTTTTGCAATCTCATTATTTTTTGTAAAATGAATTTTCTTACATTTTTGGTTAAAACAAATTATATTTAAATGTTGGTCTCGAGAAACGTGAAGCGAAAGCCATCGATAGACAAGAAAAGTCCATTTATGGTCACTCATGCCTTCGGAAGCCTCATTATTCACTTTAAATGATTTTATAATCTCATTATTGAATTTATGTCGAATTTTCTTACATTTTTAGTTGAAAAAGACCATAATTGAATGTTTACCTTGAGAAACGTGAAGCGAAAGCCATCGATTGAGAAGAAAAGACCAATTATAGCCGCTCATGCCTTCGAAGCCCTTATTGCTCACTTTAAATGGCTTTTTGATTTGATTATTAACTTTAAGTTGAATTTTTTTACATTTTTTGTTAAAACAGATTATAATTGAATGTTTACCTAGGGAAACGTGAAGCGAAAGTTATCGATTGAGAGGAAAAGAACATTTATAGTCACTCATGACTTCGAAAGCCTTATTACTTGCTTAAAATTGTTTTACAATCTCATTATTTTTTTTAAAATAAATTTTCTTACATTTTTGGTTCAAATAGATTATCTTTAAATGTTTGTCTCGAGAAAGGTGAAGCGAAAGCCATCGATTGATAAGAAAAGTCCATTTATAGTCACTCATGCCTTCGAAAGCCTCATTATTCATGTTAAATGATTTTATAATCTCATTATTGATTTTATGTTGAATTTTCTTACATTTTTAGTAAAAACATACAATAATTGAATGTTTACCTCGGGAAACATGAAGCAAAAGCCATCGATTGACAAGAAAAGACCATTTATAGTCACTCATGCGTTCGAAACCCTTATTGCTCACTTTAAATGGCTTTATGATTTGATTATTAAATTTAAGCTGAATTTTTTTACATTTTTTGTTAAAACAGATTATAATTGAAAGTTTAGCTCGAGAAACGTGAAGCGAAAGCCATCGATTGAGAGGAAATGAACATTTATAGTCACTCATGCCTTCGAAAGCCTTATTACTTGTTGAAAATTGTTTTACAATCTGATTATTTTTTTTAAAATGAGTTTTCTTGCATTTTTAGTTAAAACAGATTATATTTAAATGTTTATCTTGCGAAACGTGAAGCGAAAGCCATGGATTGACGAGAAAAGTTCATTTATAGTCACTCATGCCTTCGAAAGCCTCATTATTCATGTTAAATTATTTTATAATCTCATTATTGATTTTATGTTGAATTTTCTTACATTTTTAGTAAAAACAGACTATAATTGAATGTTTACCTTGAGAAACATGAAGCGAAAGCCATCGATTGAGAAGAAAAGACCAATTATAGCCACTCATGCCTTCGAAACCCTTATTGCTCACTTTAAATGGCTTTGTGATTTGATTATTAACTTTAAGCTGAATTGTTTTACATTTTTTGTTAAAACAGATTATAATTGAAAGTTTACCTCGAAAAACGTGAAGCGAAAGCCTTCGATTGAGAGGAAAAGAACATTTATCGTCACTCATGCCTTCGAAAGCCTTATTACTTGCTTAAAATTTTTTTGCAATCTCATTATTTTTTGTAAAATGAATTTTCTTACATTTTTGGTTAAAACAAATTATATTTAAATGTTGGTCTCGAGAAACGTGAAGCGAAAGCCATCGATAGACAAGAAAAGTCCATTTATGGTCACTCATGCCTTCGGAAGCCTCATTATTCACTTTAAATGATTTTATAATCTCATTATTGAATTTATGTCGAATTTTCTTACATTTTTAGTTGAAAAAGACCATAATTGAATGTTTACCTTGAGAAACGTGAAGCGAAAGCCATCGATTGAGAAGAAAAGACCAATTATAGCCGCTCATGCCTTCGAAGCCCTTATTGCTCACTTTAAATGGCTTTTTGATTTGATTATTAACTTTAAGTTGAATTTTTTTACATTTTTTGTTAAAACAGATTATAATTGAATGTTTACCTAGGGAAACGTGAAGCGAAAGTTATCGATTGAGAGGAAAAGAACATTTATAGTCACTCATGACTTCGAAAGCCTTATTACTTGCTTAAAATTGTTTTACAATCTCATTATTTTTTTTAAAATGAATTTTCTTACATTTTTGGTTCAAATAGATTATCTTTAAATGTTTGTCTCGAGAAAGGTGAAGCGAAAGCCATCGATTGATAAGAAAAGTCCATTTATAGTCACTCATGCCTTCGAAAGCCTCATTATTCATGTTAAATGATTTTATAATCTCATTATTGATTTTATGTTGAATTTTCTTACATTTTTAGTAAAAACATACAATAATTGAATGTTTACCTCGGGAAACATGAAGCAAAAGCCATCGATTGACAAGAAAAGACCATTTATAGTCACTCATGCGTTCGAAACCCTTATTGCTCACTTTAAATGGCTTTATGATTTGATTATTAAATTTAAGCTGAATTTTTTTACATTTTTTGTTAAAACAGATTATAATTGAAAGTTTAGCTCGAGAAACGTGAAGCGAAAGCCATCGATTGAGAGGAAATGAACATTTATAGTCACTCATGCCTTCGAAAGCCTTATTACTTGTTGAAAATTGTTTTACAATCTGATTATTTTTTTTAAAATGAGTTTTCTTGCATTTTTAGTTAAAACAGATTATATTTAAATGTTTATCTTGCGAAACGTGAAGCGAAAGCCATGGATTGACGAGAAAAGTTCATTTATAGTCACTCATGCCTTCGAAAGCCTCATTATTCATGTTAAATTATTTTATAATCTCATTATTGATTTTATGTTGAATTTTCTTACATTTTTAGTAAAAACAGACTATAATTGAATGTTTACCTTGAGAAACATGAAGCGAAAGCCATCGATTGAGAAGAAAAGACCAATTATAGCCACTCATGCCCTCGAAACCCTTATTGCTCACTTTAAATGGCTTTGTGATTTGATTATTAACTTTAAGCTGAATTGTTTTACATTTTTTGTTAAAACAGATTATAATTGAAAGTTTACCTCGAAAAACGTGAAGCGAAAGCCTTCGATTGAGAGGAAAAGAACATTTATCGTCACTCATGCCTTCGAAAGCCTTATTACTTGCTTAAAATTTTTTTGCAATCTCATTATTTTTTGTAAAATGAATTTTCTTACATTTTTGGTTAAAACAAATTATATTTAAATGTTGGTCTCGAGAAACGTGAAGCGAAAGCCATCGATAGACAAGAAAAGTCCATTTAAGGTCATTCATGCCTTCGGAAGCCTCATTATTCACTTTAAATGATTTTATAATCTCATTATTGAATTTATGTCGAATTTTCTTACATTTTTAGTTGAAAAAGACCAGAATTGAATGTTTACCTTGAGAAACGTGAAGCGAAAGCCATCGATTGAGAAGAAAAGACCAATTATAGCCGCTCATGCCTTCGAAGCCCTTATTGCTCACTTTAAATGGCTTTTTGATTTGATTATTAACTTTAAGTTGAATTTTTTTACATTTTTTGTTAAAACAGATTATAATTGAATGTTTACCTAGGGAAACGTGAAGCGAAAGTTATCGATTGAGAGGAAAAGAACATTTATAGTCACTCATGACTTCGAAAGCCTTATTACTTGCTTAAAATTGTTTTACAATCTCATTATTTTTTTTAAAATGAATTTTCTTACATTTTTGGTTCAAATAGATTATCTTTAAATGTTTGTCTCGAGAAAGGTGAAGCGAAAGCCATCGATTGATAAGAAAAGTCCATTTATAGTCACTCATGCCTTCGAAAGCCTCATTATTCATGTTAAATGATTTTATAATCTCATTATTGATTTTATGTTGAATTTTCTTACATTTTTAGTAAAAACATACAATAATTGAATGTTTACCTCGGGAAACATGAAGCAAAAGCCATCGATTGACAAGAAAAGACCATTTATAGTCACTCATGCGTTCGAAACCCTTATTGCTCACTTTAAATGGCTTTATGATTTGATTATTAAATTTAAGCTGAATTTTTTTACATTTTTTGTTAAAACAGATTATAATTGAAAGTTTAGCTCGAGAAACGTGAAGCGAAAGCCATCGATTGAGAGGAAAAGAACATTTATAGTCACTCATGCCTTCGAAAGCCTTATTACTTGTTGAAAATTGTTTTACAATCTGATTATTTTTTTTAAAATGAGTTTTCTTGCATTTTTAGTTAAAACAGATTATATTTAAATGTTTATCTTGAGAAACGTGAAGCGAAAGCCATGGATTGACGAGAAAAGTTCATTTATAGTCACTCATGCCTTCGAAAGCCTCATTATTCATGTTAAATTATTTTATAATCTCATTATTGATTTTATGTTGAATTTTCTTACATTTTTAGTAAAAACAGACTATAATTGAATGTTTACCTTGAGAAACATGAAGCGAAAGCCATCGATTGAGAAGAAAAGACCAATTATAGCCACTCATGCCTTCGAAACCCTTATTGCTCACTTTAAATGGCTTTGTGATTTGATTATTAACTTTAAGCTGAATTGTTTTACATTTTTTGTTAAAACAGATTATAATTGAAAGTTTACCTCGAAAAACGTGAAGCGAAAGCCTTCGATTGAGAGGAAAAGAACATTTATCGTCACTCATGCCTTCGAAAGCCTTATTACTTGCTTAAAATTTTTTTGCAATCTCATTATTTTTTGTAAAATGAATTTTCTTACATTTTTGGTTAAAACAAATTATATTTAAATGTTGGTCTCGAGAAACGTGAAGCGAAAGCCATCGATAGACAAGAAAAGTCCATTTATGGTCACTCATGCCTTCGGAAGCCTCATTATTCACTTTAAATGATTTTATAATCTCATTATTGAATTTATGTCGAATTTTCTTACATTTTTAGTTGAAAAAGACCATAATTGAATGTTTACCTTGAGAAACGTGAAGCGAAAGCCATCGATTGAGAAGAAAAGACCAATTATAGCCGCTCATGCCTTCGAACCCCTTATTGCTCACTTTAAATGGCTTTTTGATTTGATTATTAACTTTAAGTTGAATTTTTTTACATTTTTTGTTAAAACAGATTATAATTGAATATTTACCTAGGGAAACGTGAAGCGAAAGTTATCGATTGAGAGGAAAAGAACATTTATAGTCACTCATGACTTCGAAAGCCTTATTACTTGCTTAAAATTGTTTTACAATCTCATTATTTTTTTTAAAATGAATTTTCTTACATTTTTGGTTCAAATAGATTATCTTTAAATGTTTGTCTCGAGAAAGGTGAAGCGAAAGCCATCGATTGATAAGAAAAGTCCATTTATAGTCACTCATGCCTTCGAAAGCCTCATTATTCATGTTAAATGATTTTATAATCTCATTATTGATTTTATGTTGAATTTTCTTACATTTTTAGTAAAAACATACAATAATTGAATGTTTACCTCGGGAAACATGAAGCAAAAGCCATCGATTGACAAGAAAAGACCATTTATAGTCACTCATGCGTTCGAAACCCTTATTGCTCACTTTAAATAGCTTTATGATTTGATTATTAAATTTAAGCTGAATTTTTTTACATTTTTTGTTAAAACAGATTATAATTGAAAGTTTAGCTCGAGAAACGTGAAGCGAAAGCCATCGATTGAGAGGAAAAGAACATTTATAGTCACTCATGCCTTCGAAAGCCTTATTACTTGTTGAAAATTGTTTTACAATCTGATTATTTTTTTTAAAATGAGTTTTCTTGCATTTTTAGTTAAAACAGATTATATTTAAATGTTTATCTTGAGAAACGTGAAGCGAAAGCCATGGATTGACGAGAAAAGTTCATTTATAGTCACTCATGCCTTCGAAAGCCTCATTATTCATGTTAAATTATTTTATAATCTCATTATTGATTTTATGTTGAATTTTCTTACATTTTTAGTAAAAACAGACTATAATTGAATGTTTACCTTGAGAAACATGAAGCGAAAGCCATCGATTGAGAAGAAAAGACCAATTATAGCCACTCATGCCTTCGAAACCCTTATTGCTCACTTTAAATGGCTTTGTGATTTGATTATTAACTTTAAGCTGAATTGTTTTACATTTTTTGTTAAAACAGATTATAATTGAAAGTTTACCTCGAAAAACGTGAAGCGAAAGCCTTCGATTGAGAGGAAAAGAACATTTATCGTCACTCATGCCTTCGAAAGCCTTATTACTTGCTTAAAATTTTTTTGCAATCTCATTATTTTTTGTAAAATGAATTTTCTTACATTTTTGGTTAAAACAAATTATATTTAAATGTTGGTCTCGAGAAACGTGAAGCGAAAGCCATCGATAGACAAGAAAAGTCCATTTATGGTCACTCATGCCTTCGGAAGCCTCATTATTCACTTTAAATGATTTTATAATCTCATTATTGAATTTATGTTGAATTTTTAGTAAAAACAGACTATAATTGAATGTTTACCTTGAGAAACATGAAGCGAAAGCCATCGATTGAGAAGAAAAGACCAATTATAGCCGCTCATGCCTTCGAAGCCCTTATTGCTCACTTTAAATGGCTTTTTGATTTGATTATTAACTTTAAGCTGAATTTTTTTACATTTTTTGTTAAAACAGATTATAATTGAATGTTTACCTAGGGAAACGTGAAGCGAAAGCTATCGATTGAGAAGAAAAGAACATTTATAGTCACTTATGACTTCGAAAGCCTTATTACTTGCTTAAAATTGTTTTACAATCTCATTATTTTTTTAAATTGAATTTTCTTACATTTTTGGTTCAAATAGATTATATTTAAATGTTTGTCTCGAGAAACGTGAAGCAAAAACCATCGATTGAGAAGAAAAGACCATTTATAGTCACTTATGCCTTCGAAACCCTTATTGCTCACTTTAAATGGGTTTATGAGTTGATTATTAACTTTAAGCTGAATTGTTTTACATTTTTTATTAAAACAGATTATAATTGAATGTTTACCTTAAAAAACGTGAAGCGAAAGCCTTCGATTGAGAGGAAAAGAATATTTATAGTCACTTATGCCTTCGAAAGCCTTATTACTTGCTTAAAATTGTTTTACAATCTCATTATTTTTTTTAAAATGAATTTTCTTACATTTTTTGTTAAAATAGATTATATTTAAATGTTTATCTCGAGAAACGTTAAGCGAAAGCCATCGATTGAGAAGAAAAGTCCATTTATAGTTACTCATACCTTCGAAAGCTCATTATTCACTTTAAATGATTTTATAATCTCATTATTGATTTTATGTTGAATTTTCTTACATTTGTAGTTAAAGCAGACTATAATTGAATGTTTACCTCAGGAAACATGAAGCAAAAGCCATCGATTGAGAAGAAAAGACCATTTATAGTCACTTATGCCTTCGAAACCCTTATTGTTCACTTTAAATGGCTTTATGAGTTGATTATTAACTTTAAGCTGAATTGTTTTACATTTTTTGTTAAAACAGATTATAATTGAATGTTTACCTTGAAAAACGTGAAGCGAAAGCCTTCGATTGAGAGGAAAAGAACATTTATAGTCACTCATGCCTTCGAAAGCCTTATTACTTACTTAAAATTGTTTTGCAATCTCATTATTTTTTGTAAAATGAATTTTCTTATATTTTTGGTTAAAACAAATTATATTTAAATGTTTGTTTCGAGAAACGTGAAGCGAAAGCCATCGATAGACAAGAAAAGTCCATTTATAGTTACTCATGCCTTCGGAAGCCTCATTATTCACTTTAAATGATTTTATAATCTCATTATTGATTTTATGTTGAATTTTCTTACATTTTTAGTAAAAACAGACTATAATTGAATGTTTACCTTGAGAAACATGAAGCGAAAGCCATCGATTGAGAAGAAAAGACCAATTATAGCCACTCATGCCTTCGAAACCCTTATTGCTCACTTTAAATGGCTTTATGATTTGATTATTAACTTTAAGCTGAATTTTTTTACATTTTTTGTTAAAACAGATTATAATTGAATGTTTACCTGGGGAAACGTGAAGCGAAAGTCATCGATTGAGAAGAAAAGAACATTTATAGTCACTCATGCCTTCGAATGCCTTATTACTTGCTTAAAATTGTTTTACAATCTCATTATTTTTTTAAAAATGAATTTTCTTACATTTTTGGTTCAAATAGATTATATTTAAATGTTTGTCTCGAGAAACGTGAAGCAAAAGCCATCGATTGAGAAGAAAAGACCATTTATAGTCACTTATGCCTTCGAAACCCTTATTGCTCACTTTAAATGGCTTTATGAGTTGATTATTAACTTTAAGCTGAATTGTTTTACATTTTTTGTTAAAACAGATTATAATTGAAAGTTTACCTCGAAAAACGTGAAGCGAAAGCCTTCGATTGAGAGGAAAAGAACATTTATAGTCACTCATGCCTTCGAAAGCCTTATTACTTGCTTAAAATTGTTTTGCAATCTCATTATTTTTTGTAAAATGAATTTTCTTATATTTTTGGTTAAAACAATTTATATTTAAATGTTTGTCTGGAGAAACGTGAAGCGAAAGCCATCGATAGACAAGAAAAGTCCATTTATAGTCACTCATGCCTTCGGAAGCCTCATTATTCACTTTAAATGATTTCATAATCTCATTATTGATTTTATGTTGAATTTTCTTACATTTTTAGTTAAAACAGACTATAATTGAATGTTTACCTTGAGAAACATGAAGCGAAAGCCATCGATTGAGAAGAAAAGATCAATTGTAGCCACTCATGCCTTCGAAACATTTATTGCTCACTTGAAATGGCTTTATGATTTGATTATTAACTTTAAGCTGAATTTTTTTACATTTTTTGTTAAAACAGATTATAATTGAATGTTTACCTAGGGAAATGTGAAGCGAAAGTTATCGATTGAGAAGAAAAGAACATTTATAGTCACTCATGACTTCGAAAGCCTTATTACTTGCTTAAAATTATTTTACAATCTCATTATTTTTTTTAAAATGAATTTTCTTACATTTTTGGTTAAAATAGATTATATTTAAATGTTTGTCTCGAGAAACGTGAAGTGAAAGCCATCGATTGACAAGAAAAGTCCATTTATAGTCACTCATGCCTTCGAAAGCCTCATTATTCATGTTAAATGATTTAATAATCTCATTATTGATTTTATGTTGAATTTTCTTACATTTTTAGTAAAAACAGACTATAATTGAATGTTTACCTCAGGAAACATGAAGCAAAAGCCATCGATTAAGAAGAAAAGACCATTTATAGTCACTTATGCCTTCGAAACCCTTATTGCTCACTTTAAATGGCTTTATGAGTTGATTATTAACTTTAAGCTGAATTGTTTTACATTTTTTGTTAAAACAGATTATAATTGAAAGTTTACCTCGAAAAACGTGAAGCGAAAGCCTTCGATTGAGAGGAAAAGAACAGTTATAGTCACTCATGCCTTCGAAAGCCTTATTACTTGCTTAAAATTGTTTTGCAATCTCATTATTTTTTGTAAAATGAATTTTCTTACATTTTTGGTTAAAATAAATTCTATTTAAATGTTTGTCTCGAGAAACGTGAAGCGAAAGCCATCGATAAACAAGAAAAGTCCATTTATAGTCACTCATGCCTTCGGAAGCCTTATTATTCAGTTTAAATGATTTTATAATCTCATTATTGATTTTATGTTGAATTTTCTTACATTTTTAGTTCAAACAGACTATAATTGAATGTTTACCTTGAGAAACATGAAACGAAAGCCATCGATTGAGAAGAAAAGACCAATTATAGCCATTCATGCCTTCGAAACCCTTATTGCTCACTTTAAATGGCTTTATGATTTGATTATTAACTTTAAGCTGAATTTTTTTACATTTTTTTGTTAAAACAGATTATAATTGAATGTTTACCTAGGGAAACGTGAAGCGAAAGTTATCGATTGAGAAGAAAAGAGCATTTATAGTCACTCATGACTTCGAAAGCCTTATTACTTGCTTAAAATTGTTTTACAATCTCATTATTTTTTTTAAAATGAATTTTCTTACATTTTTGGTTAAAATAGATTATATTTAAATGTTTGTCTCGAGAAACGTGAAGCGAAAGCCACCGATTGACAAGAAAAGTCCATTTATAGTCACTCATGCCTTCGAAAGCCTTATTATTCATGTTAAATGATTTTATAATCTCATTATTGATTTTACGTTGAATTTTCTTACATTTTTAGTAAAAACAGACTATAATTGAATGTTTACCTCCGGAAACATGAAGCAAAAGCTATCGATTGACAAGAAAAGACCATTTATAGTCACTCATGCCTTCGAAACCCTTATTGCTCACTTTAAATGGCTTTATGATTTGATTATTAACTTTAAGCTAATTTTTTTTACATTTTTTGTTAAAACAAATTATAATTGAAAGTTTAGCTCAAGAAACGTGAAGCGAAAGCCATCGATTGAGAGGAAAAGAACATTTATAGTCACTCATACCTTCGAAAGCCTTATCACTTGTTTAAAATTGTTTTACAATCTGATTATTTTTTTTAAAATGATTTTTCTTACATTTTTAGTTAAAACAGATTATATTTAAATGTTTATCTTGAGAAACTTGAAGCGAAAGCCTTGGATTGACGAGAAAAGTCCATTTATAGTCACTCATGTCTTCGACAGCCTTATTACTCGCTTAAAATGGTTTTACAATCTCATTATTTATTTTTAGATGAGTTTTCTTACATTTTTGGTTAAAAGAGATTGTAATTGAATGTTTGCCTCAGGAAAGACGAAGCGAAAGCCATCGATTGACAAGAAAAGTCCATTTATAGTCACTCATGCCTTCGAAACCCTTATTGCTCACTTTCGATGGCTTTATGATTTGATTATTAACTTTAAGCTGAATTTTTTTACATTTTTTGTTAAAACAGATTATAATTGAATGTTTACCTAGGGAAACGTGAAGCGAAAGTCATCGATTGAGAAGAAAAGAACATTTATAGTCACTCATGCCTTCGAATGCCTTATTACTTGCTTAAAATTGTTTTACAATCTCATTATTTTTTTTAAAATGAATTTTCTTACATTTTTCGTTAAAACAGATTATATTCAAATGTTTGTCTCGAGAAAAGTGAAGCGAAAGCCATCGATTGACAAGAAAAGTCCATTTATAGTCACTCATGCCTTCGAAAGCCTCATTATTCACTTTAAATGATTTTATAATCTCATTATTGATTTTATGTTGAATTTTCTTACATTTTTAGTTAAAACAGACTATAATTGAATGTTTACCTCAAGAAACATGAAGCAAAAGTCATCGATCGAGAAGAAAAGACCATTTATAGTCACTTATGCCTTCGAAACCCTTATTGCTCACTTTAAATGGCTTTATGAGTTGATTATTAACTTTAAGCCGAATTGTTTTACATTTTTTGTTAAAACAGATTATAATTGAATGTTTACCTTGAAAAACGTGAAGCGAAAGCCTTCGATTGAGAGGAAAAGAACCTTTATAGTCACTCATGCCTTCGAAAGCCTTATTACTTGCTTAAAATTGTTTTACAATCTCATTATTTTTTTTAAAATGAATTTTCTTACATTTTTTGTTAAAATAGATTATATTTAAATGTTTGTCTTGAGAAACGTGAAGCGAAAGCCATCGATTGAGAAGAAAAGTCCATTTATAGTTACTCATACCTTCGAAAGCTCATTATTCACTTTAAATGATTTTATAATCTCATTAATGATTTTAGGTTGAATTTTCTTACATTTTTAGTTAAAACAGACTATAATTGAATGTTTACCTCAAGAAACATGAAGCAAAAGTCATCGATCGAGAAGAAAAGACCATTTATAGTCACTTATGCCTTTCAAACCCTTATTGCTCACTTTCAATGGCTTTATGAGTTGATTGTTAACTTTAAGCCGAATTGTTTTACATTTTTTGTTAAAACAGATTATAATTGAATGTTTACCTTGAAAAATGTGAAGCGAAAGCCTTCGATTGAGAGGAAAAGAACATTTATAGTCACTCATGCCTTCGAAAGCCTTATTACTTGCTTAAAATTGTTTTACAATCTCATTATTTTTTTTAAAATGAATTTTCTTACATTTTTTGTTAAAATAGATTATATTTAAATGTTTGTCTCGAGAAACGTGAAGCGAAAGCCATTGATTGAGAAGAAAAGTCCATTTATAGTTACTCATACCTTCGAAAGCTCATTATTCACTTTAAATGATTTTATAATCTCATTATTGATTTTATGTTGAATTTTCTTACATTTTTAGTTAAAACAGACTATAATTGAATGTTTACCTCAAGAAACATGAAGCAAAAGTCATCGATCGAGAAGAAAAGACCATTTATAGTCACTTATGCCTTTCAAACCCTTATTGCTCACTTTCAATGGCTTTATGAGTTGATTGTTAACTTTAAGCCGAACTGTTTTACATTTTTTGTTAAAACAGATTATAATTGAATGTTTACCTTGAAAAACGTGAAGCGAAAGCCTTCGATTGAGAGGAAAAGAACATTTATAGTCACTCATGCGTTCGAAAGCCTTATTACTTGCTTAAAATTGTTTTACAATATCATTATTTTTTTTAAAATGAATTTTCTTACATTTTTTGCTAAAATAGATTATATTTAAATGTTTGTCTCGAGAAACGTGAAGCGAAAGCCATCTATTGAGATGAAAAGTCCATTTATAGTTACTCATACCTTCGAAAGCTCATTATTCACTTTAAATGATTTTATAATCTCATTATTGATTTTATGTTGAATTTTCTTACATTTTTAGTTAAAACATACTATAATTGAATGTTTACCTCAGGAAACATGAAGCAAAAGCCATCGATTAAGAAGAAAAGACCATTTATAGTCACTTATGCCTTCGAAACCCTTATTGCTCACTTTAAATGGCTTTATGAGTTGATTATTAACTTTAAGCTGAATTGTTTTACATTTTTTGTTAAAACAGATTATAATTGAAAGTTTACCTCAAAAAACGTGAAGCGAAGCCTTCGATTGAGTGGAAAAGAACATTTATAGTCACTCATGCCTTCGAAAGCCTTATTACTTGCTTAAAACTGTTTTGCAATCTCATTATTTTTTGTAAAATGAATTTTCTTACATTTTTGGTTAAAACAATTTATATTTAAATGTTTGTCTGGAGAAACGTGAAGCGAAAGCCATCGATAGACAAGAAAAGTCCATTTATAGTCACTCATGCCTTCGGAAGCCTCATTATTCACTTTAAATGATTTTATAATCTCATTATTGATTTTATGTTGAATTTTCTTATATTTTTGGTTAAAACAGATTGTAATTGAATGTTTGCCTCGGGTAATATGAAGCGAAAGCCATCGATTGACAAGAAAAGGCCATGTATAGTCACTCATGCCTTCCTAAGCCTCATTATTCACTTTAAATGATTTTATAATCTCATTATTGATTTTATGTTGAATTTTCTTACATTTTTCGTTAAAACAGACTATAATTGAATGTTTACCTCGGGAAACATGAAGGAAAAGCCATCGATTGAGAAGAAAAGACCATTTATAGTCACTCACGCCTTCGAAACCCTTATTGCTCACTTTAAACAGCTTTATAATTTGATTATTAACTTTAAGCTGAATTATTTTACATTTTTTTAAAAATAGATTGTAATTGAATGTTTACCTCGAGAAACGTGAAGCGAAAGCCATCGATTGAGAAGAAAAGAACATTTATAGTCACTCATGCCTTCGAAAGCCTTATTACTTGCTTAAAATTGTTTTACAATCTCATTATTTTTTTTAAAATGAATTTTCTTACATTTTTGGTTAAAACAGATTATATTCAAATGTTTGTCTCGAGAAACGTGAAGCGAAACCCATCGATTGACAAGAAAAGTCCATTTATAGTCACTCATGCCTTCGAAAGCCTTATTACTCGCTTAAAATGGTTTTACAATCTCATTATTTATTTTCAGATGAATTCTCTTACATTTTTGGTTACAACAGATTGTAATTGAATGTTTGCCTCGGGAAACAGGAAGCGAAAGCCATCGATTGACAAGAAAAGTTCATTCATAGTCAATCATGCCTTCGAAAGCCCCACTATTCACTTTAAATGATTTTATAATCTCATTATTGATTTTATGTTGAATTTTCTTACATTTTTAGTTAAAACAGACTATAATTGAATATTTACCTCGGGAAACATGAAGCAAAAGCCATCGATTGAGAAGAAAAGACCATTTATAGTCACTCACGCCTTCGAAACCCTTATTGCTCACTTTAAACAACTTTATGATTTGATTATTAACTTTAAGCAGAATTTTTTTACATTTTTTTTAAACAGATTATAATTGAATGTTTACCTCGAGAAACGTGAAGCGAAAGCCATCGATTGAGAAGAAAATAACATTTATAGTCACTCATGCTTTCGAAAGCCTTATTACTTGCTTAAAATTGTGTTACAATCTCATTATTTTTTTTTAAAATGAATTTTCTTACATTTTTGGTTAAAACAGATTATATTCAAATGTTTGTCTAGAGAAACGTGAAGCCAAACCCATCGATTGACAAGAAAAGTCCATTTATAGTCACTCATGCCTTCGAAAGCCTTATTACTCGCTTAAAATGGTTTTACAATCTCATTATTTATTTTCAGATGAATTTTCTTACATTTTTGGTTAAAACAGATTGTAATTGAACGTTTA
The DNA here is from genome assembly GCF_053813885.1 of Theobroma cacao. NCBI lineage: Eukaryota > Viridiplantae > Streptophyta > Magnoliopsida > Malvales > Malvaceae > Theobroma > Theobroma cacao. Next base: position 24,145,997 of record NC_142640.1, on the reverse strand, counting down.
CCTCGGGAAACATGAAGCGAAAGCCATCGATTGACAAGAAAAGTTCATTCATAGTCACTCATGCCTTCGAAAGCCCCACTATTCACTTTAAATGATTTTATAATCTCATTATTGATTTTATGTTGAATTTTCTTACATTTTTAGTTAAAACAAACTATAATTGAATGTTTACCTCGGGAAACATGAAGCAAAAGCCATCGATTGAGAAGAAAAGACCATTTATAGTCGCTCACGCCTTCGAAACCATTATTGCTCACTTTAAATGGCTTTATGATTTGATTATTAACTTTAAGCTGAATTGTTTTACATTTTTTTTAAAACAGATTATAATTGAATGTTTACCTCGAGAAACGTGAAGCGAAAGCCATCGATTGAGAAGAAAAGAACATTTATAGTCACTCATGCCTTCGAAAGCCTTATTACTTGCTTAAAATTGTGTTACAATCTCATTATTTTTTTTAAAATGAATTTTCTTACATTTTTGGTTAAAACAGAATATATTTAAATGTTTATCTGGAGAAACGTGAAGCGAAAGCCATCGATTGGCAAGAAAAGTCCATTTATAGTCACTCATGTCTTCGAAAGCCTTATTGCTCGCTTAAAATGGTTTTACAATCTCATTAGTTATTTTGAGATGAATTTTCTTACATTGTGGGTTAAACCAAATTGTAATTGAATGTTTGCCTTGGGAAACATGAAGCGAAAGCCATCGATTGACAAGAAAAGTTCATTTATAGTCACTCATTCCTTCGAAAGCCCCACTATTCACTTGAAATGATTTTATAATCTCATTATTGATTTTATGTTGAATTTTCTTACATTTTTTGTTAAAACAGACTATAATTGAATGTTTACCTTGAGAAACATGAAGCGAAAGCCGTCGATTGAGAAGAAAAGATCATTTATAGTCACTCACGCCTTCGAAAGCCTTATTACTCGCTTAAAATGATTTTACAATCTCATTATTTATTTTCAGATGAATTTTCTTATATTTTTGGTTAAAACAGATTGTAATTGAATGTTTGCCTCAGGAAACATGAAGCGAAAGCCATTGATTGACAAGAAAAGTCCATATATAGTCACTCATGCCTTCGTAAGCCTTATTATTCACTTTAAATGATTTTATAATCTCATTATTGATTTTATGTTGAATTTTCTTACATTTTTAGTCAAAACAGACTATAATTGAATGTTTACCTCGGGAAACATGAAGAAAAAGCCATCGATTGAGAAGAAAGGACCATTTATAGTCACTCACGCCTTCGAAACCCTTATTGCTCACTTTAAACAACTTTATGATTTGATTATTAACTTTAAGCTGAATTTTTTTACATTTTTTTTAAACAGATTATAATTGAATGTTTACCTCGAGAAACGTGAAGCGAAAGCCATCGATTGAGAAGAAAATAACATTTATAGTCACTCATGCTTTCGAAAGCCTTATTACTTGCTTAAAATTGTGTTACAATCTCATTATTTTTTTTTAAAATGAAGTTTCTTACATTTTTGGTTAAAACAGATTATAGTCAAATGTTTGTCTCGAGAAACGTGAAGCCAAAGCCATCGATTGAGAAGAAAAGTCCATTTATAGTCACTCATGCCTTCGAAAGCCTTATTACTCGCTTAAAATTGTTTTACAATCTCATAATTTTTTTTAAAATGAATTTTCTTATATTTTTGGTTAAAATAGATGATATTTAAATGTTTGTCTCGAGAAACATGAAGGGGAAGCCATCGATTGACAAGAAAAGTCCATTTACAGTCGCTCATGCCTTCGAAAGCCTCATTATTCACTTTAAATGATTTTATAATCTCATTATTGATTTTATGTTTAATTTTCTTACATTTTTAGTCAAAACAGACTATAATTGAATGTTTACCTCGGGAAACATGAAGCAAAAGCCATCGATTGAGAAGAAAAGACCATTTATAGTCACTCACGCCTTCGAAACCCTTATTGCTCACTTTAAATGACTTTATGATTTGATTATTAACTTTAAGCAGAATTTTTTTACATTTTTTTTAAAACAGATTATAATTGAAAGTTTACCTCGAGAAACGTGAAGCGAAAGCCATCGATTGAGAAGAAAAGAACATTTAGAGTCACGCATGCCTTCGAAAGCCTTATTACTTGCTTAAAATTATTTTACAATCTCATAATTTTTTTTAAAATGAATTTTCTTACATTTTTGGTTAAAACAGAATATATTTAAATGTTTATCTGGAGAAACGTGAAGCGAAGGCCATCGATTGACAAGAAAAGTCCATTTATAGTCACTCATGTCTTCGAAAGCCTTATTGCTGGCTTAAAATGGTTTTACAATCTCATTAGTTATTTTTAGAAGAATTTTCTTACATTTTGGGTTAAACCAAGTTGTAATTGAATGTTTGCCTTGGGAAACATGAAGCGAAAGCCATCGATTGACAAGAAAAGTTCATTTATAGTCACTCATGCCTTCGAAAGCCCCACTATTCACTTTAAATGATTTTATAATTTCATTTTTGATTTTATGTTGAATTTTCTTACATTTTTTGTTAAAACAGACTATAATTGAATGTTTACCTTGAGAACCATGAAGTGAAAGCCGTCGATTGAGAAGAAAAGACCATTTATAGTCACTCACGCCTTTGAAACCCTTATTGCTCACTTTAAATGGCTTTATGATTTGATTATTAACTTTAAGCTGAATTTTTTTACATTTTTTCTAAAACAGATTATAATTGAATGTTTACCTCGAAAAACGTGAAGCGAAAGCCATCGATTGAGAAGAAAAGAACATTTATAGTCACTCATGCCTTCGAAAGCCTTATTATTTGCTTAAAATTGTTTTACAATCTCATTATTGTTTTTAAAATGAATTTTCTTACATTTTTGGTTAAAACAGATTATATTCAAATGTTTGTCTCGAGAAACATGAAGCGAAAGCCATGGATTGACAAGAAAAGTCCATTTATAGTCACTCATGCCTTTGAAAGCCTTATTACTCGCTTAAAATGATTTTACAATCTCATTATTTATTTTCAGATGAATTTTCTTATATTTTTGGTTAAAACAGATTGTAATTGAATGTTTTCCTCGGGAAACATGAAGCGAAAGCCATCGATTGACAAGAAAAGTCCATGTATAGTCACTCATGCCTTCGTATGCCTCATTATTCACTTTAAATGATTTTATAATCTCATTATTGATTTTATGTTGAATTTTCTTACATTTTTAGTTAAAACAGACTATAATTGAATGTTTACCTCGGGAAACATGAAGCAAAAGCCATCGATTGAGAAGAAAAGACCATTTATAGTCACTCACGCCTTCGAAACCCTTATTGCTCACTTTAAATGGCTTTATGATTTGATTATTAACTTTAAGCTGAATTTTTTTATAATTTTTTTAAAACAGATTATAATTGAATGTTTACCTCGAGAAACGTGAAGCGAAAGCCATCGATTGAGAAGAAAAGAACATTTATAGTCACTCATGCCTTCGAAAGCCTTATTACCTGCTTAAAATTGTTTTACAATCTCATTATTTTTTTTAAAATGAATTTTCTTACATTTTTGGTTAAAACAGTTTATATTCAAATGTTTGTCTCGAGAAACATGAAGCGAAAGCCATCGATTGACAAGAAAAGTCCATTTATAGTCACTCATGCCTTCGAAAGCCTTATTACTCGCTTAAAATGATTTTACAATCTCATTATTTATTTTCTGATGAATTTTCTTATATTTTTGGTTAAAACAGATTGTAATTGAATGTTTGCCTCGGGAAACATGAAGAGAAAGCCATCGATTGACAAGAAAAGTCCATGTATAGTCACTCATGCCATCGTAAGCCTCATTATTAACTTTAAATGATTTTATAATCTCATTATTGATTTTATGTTGAATTTTCTTACATTTTTAGTTAAAACAGACTATAATTGAATGTTTACCTCGGGAAACATGAAGCAAAAGCCATCGATTGAGAAGAAAAGATCATTTATAGTCACTCACGCCTTCGAAACCCTTATTGCTCACTTTAAACAGCTTTATGATTTGATTATTAACTTTAAGCTGAATTATTTTACATTTTTTTTAAAATAGATTATAATTGAATGTTTACCTCGAGAAACGTGAAGCGAAAGCCATCGATTGTGAAGAAAAGAACATTTATAGTCACTCATGCCTTCGAAAGCCTTATTACTTGCTTAAAATTGTTTTACAATCTCATAATTTTTTTTAAAATGAATTTTCTTACATTTTTGGTTAAAACAGATTATATTTAAATGTTTGTCTAGGGAAACGTGAAGCAAAACCCATCGATTGACAAGAAAAGTCCATTTATAGTCACTCATGCCTTCGAAAGCCTTATTACTCGCTTAAAATTGTTTTACAATCTCATTATTTATTTTCAGATGAATTTTCTTACATTTTTGGTTAAAACAGATTGTAATTGAATGTTGGCCTCGGGAAACATGAAGCGAAAGCCATCGATTGACAAGAAAAGTTCATTCATAGTCACTCATGCCTTCGAAAGCCTCGCTATTCACTTTAAATGATTTTATAATCTCATTATTGATTTTATGTTGAATTTTCTTACATTTTTAGTTACAACAGACTATAATTGAATGTTTACCTCCGGAAACATGAAGCAAAAGCCATCGATTGAGAAGAAAAGACCATTTATAGTCACTTACGCCTCCGAAACCCTTATTGCTCACTTTAAACAGCTTTATGATTTGATTATTAACTTTAAGCTGAATTATTTTACATTTTTTTAAAAATAGATTATAATTGAATGTTTACCTCGAGAAACATGAAGCGAAAGCCATCGTTCGAGAAGAAAAGAACATTTATAGTCACTCATGCCTTCGAAAGCCTTATTACTTGCTTAAAATTGTTTTACAATCTCATTATTTTTTTTAAAATGAATTTTCTTACATTTTTTGTTAAAACAGATTATATTCAAATGTTTGTCTCGAGAAACGTGAAGCGAAACCCATCGATTGACAAGAAAAGTCCATTTATAGTCACTCATGCCTTCGAAAGCCTTATTACTCGCTTAAAATGGTTTTACAATCTCATTATTTATTTTCAGATGAATTTTCTTACATTTTTGGTTAAAACAGATTGTCATTGATTGTTTGCCTTGGGAAACATGAAGCGAAAGCCATCGATTGACAAGAAAAGTTCATTCATAGTCACTCATGCCTTCGAAAGCCCCACTATTCACTTTAAATGATTTTATAATCTCATTATTGATTTTATGTTGTATTTTCTTACATTTTTAGTTAAAACAAACTATAATTGAATGTTTACATCGGGAAACATGAAGCAAAAGCCATCGATTGAGAAGAAAAGACCATTTATAGTCACTCACGCCTTCGAAACCCTTATTGCTCACTTTAAATGGCTTTATGATTTGATTATTAACTTTAAGCTGAATTTTTTTACATTTTTTTTAAAACAGATTATAATTGAATGTTTACCTCGAGAAACGTGAAGCGAAAGACATCGATTGAGAAGAAAAGAACATTTATAGTCACTCATGCCTTCGAAAGCCTTATTACTTGCTTAAAATTTTGTTACAATCTCATTATTTTTTTTAAAATGAATTTTCTTACATTTTTGGTTAAAACAGAATATATTTAAATGTTTATCTGGAGAAATGTGAAGCGAAAGCCATCGATTGACAAGAAAAGTCCATTTATAGTCACTCATGTCTTCGAAAACGTTATTGCTCGCTTAAAATGGTTTTACAATCTCATTAGTTATTTTCAGATGAATTTTCTTACATTGTGGGTTAAACCAAATTGTAATTGAATGTTTGCCTTGGGAAACATGAAGCGAAAGCCATCGATTGACAAGAAAAGTTCATTCATAGTCACTCATGCCTTCGAAAGCCCCACTATTCACTTTAAATGATTTTATAATCTCATTATTGATTTTATGTTGTATTTTCTTACATTTTTAGTTAAAACAGACTATAATTGAATGTTTACATCGGGAAACATGAAGCAAAAGCCATCGATTGAGAAGAAAAGACCATTTATAGTCACTCACGCCTTCGAAACCCTTATTGCTCACTTTAAATGGCTTTATGATTTGATTATTAACTTTAAGCTGAATTTTTTTACATTTTTTTTAAAACAGATTATAATTGAATGTTTACCTCGAGAAACGTGAAGCGAAAGACATCGATTGAGAAGAAAAGAACATTTATAGTCACTCATGCCTTCGAAAGCCTTATTACTTGCTTAAAATTTTGTTACAATCTCATTATTTTTTTTAAAATGAATTTTCTTACATTTTTGGTTAAAACAGAATATATTTAAATGTTTATCTGGAGAAACGTGAAGCGAAAGCCATCTATTGACAAGAAAAGTCCATTTATGGTCGCTCATGTCTTCGAAAGCCTTATTGCTTGCTTAAAATGGTTTTACACTCTCATTATTTATTTTCAGATGAATTTTCTTACATTTTTGGTTACAACAGATTGTAATTGAATGTTTGCCTCGGGAAACATGAAGCGAAAGCCATCGATTGACAAGAAAAGTTCATTCATAGTCAATCATGCCTTCGAAAGCCCCACTATTCACTTTAAATGATTTTATAATCTCATTATTGATTTTATGTTGAATTTTCTTATATTTTTAGTTAAAACAGACTATAATTGAATGTTTACCTCGGGAAACATGAAGCAAAAGCCATCGATTGAGAAGAAAAGACAATTTATAGTCACTCAAGCCTTCGAAACCCTTATTGCTCACTTTAAATTGGCTTTATGATTTGATTATTAACTTTAAGCTGAATTTTTTTACATTTTTTTTAAAACAGATTATAATTGAATGTTTACCTTGAGAAACGTGAAGCGAAAGCCATCGATTGAGAAGAAAAGAACATTTATAGTCACGCATGCCTTCGAAAGCCTTATTTCTTGCTTAAAATTGTTTTACAATCTCATAATTTTTTTTAAAATGAATTTTCTTACATTTTTGGTTAAAACAGAATATATTTAAATGTTTATCTGGAGAAACGTGAAGCGAAAGCCATCGATTGACAAGAAAAGTCCATTTATAGTCACTCATGTCTTCGAAAGCCTTATTGCTCGCTTAAAATGGTTTTACAATCTCATTAGTTATTTTCAGATGAATTTTCTTACATTGTGGGTTAAACCAAATTGTAATTGAATGTTTGCCTTGGGAAACATGAAGCGAAAGCCATCGATTGACAAGAAAAGTTCATTTATAGTCACTCATGCCTTCGAAAGCCCCACTATTCACTTTAAATGATTTTATAATTTCATTTTTGATTTTATGTTGAATTTTCTTACATTTTTTATTAAAACAGACTATAATTGAATGTTTACCTTGAGAACCATGAAGTGAAAGCCGTCGATTGAGAAGAAAAGACCATTTATAGTCACTCACGCCTTTGAAACCCTTATTGCTCACTTTAAATGGCTTTATGATTTGATTATTAACTTTAAGCTGAATTTTTTTACATTTTTTCTAAAACAGATTATAATTGAATGTTTACCTCGAGAAACGTGAAGCGAAAGCCATCGATTGAGAAGAAAACAACATTTATAGTCACTCATGCCTTCGAAAGCCTTATTATTTGCTTAAAATTGTTTTACAATATCATTATTTTTTTTAAAATGAATTTTCTTACATTTTTGGTTAAAACAGATTATATTCAAATGTTTGTCTCGAGAAACGTGAAGCGAAAGCCATGGATTGACAAGAAAAGTCCATTTATAGTCACTCATGCCTTCGAAAGCCTTATTACTCGCTTAAAATGATTTTACAATCTCATTATTTATTTTCAGATGAATTTTCTTATATTTTTGGTTAAAACAGATTGTAATTGAATGTTTTCCTCGGGAAACATGAAGCGAAAGCCATCGATTGACAAGAAAAGTCCATGTATAGTCACTCATGCCTTCGTAAGCCTCATTATTCACTTTAAATGATTTTACAATCTCATTATTGATTTTATGTTGAATTTTCTTACATTTTTAGTTAAAACAGACTATAATTGAATGTTTACCTCGGGAAACATGAAGCAAAAGCCATCGATTGAGAAGAAAAGACCATTTATAGTCACTCACGCCTTCGAAACCCTTATTGCTCACTTCAAATGGCTTTATGATTTGATTATTAACTTTAAGCTGAATTTTTTTACATTTTTTTCTAAAACAGATTATAATTGAATGTATACCTGGAGAAACGTGAAGCGAAAGCCATCGATTGAGAAGAAAAGAACATTTATAGTCACGCATGCCTTCGAAAGCCTTATTACTTGCTTAAAATTGTTTTACAATCTCATAATTTTTTTTAAAATGAAGTTTCTTACATTTTTGGTTAAAACAGAATATATTTAAATGTTTATCTGGAGAAACGTGAAGCGAAAGCCATCGATTGACAAGAAAAGTCCATTTATAGTCACTCATGTCTTCGAAAACGTTATTGCTCGCTTAAAATGGTTTTACAATCTCATTAGTTATTTTCAGATGAATTTTCTTACATTGTGGGTTAAACCAAATTGTAATTGAATGTTTGCCTTGGGAAACATGAAGCGAAAGCCATCGATTGACAAGAAAAGTTCATTTATAGTCACTCATGCCTTCGAAAGCCCCACTATTCACTTTAAATGATTTTATAATCTCATTATTGATTTTATGTTGAATTTTCTTATATTTTTAGTTAAAACAGACTATAATTGAATGTTTACCTCGGGAAACATGAAGCAAAAGCCATCGATTGAGAAGAAAAGACCATTTATAGTCACTCACGCCTTCGAAACCCTTATTGCTCACTTTAAATGGCTTTATGATTTGATTATTAACTTTAAGCTGAATTTTTTTACATTTTTTTTTAAAACAGATTATAATTGAATGTTTACCTTGAGAAACGTGAAGCGAAAGCCATCGATTGAGAAGAAAGGAACATTTATAGTCACGCATGCCTTCGAAAGCCTTATTACTTGCTTAAAATTGTTTTACAATCTCATAATTTTTTTTAAAATGAATTTTCTTACATTTTTGGTTAAAACAGAATATATTTAAATGTTTATCTGGAGAAACGTGAAGCGAAAGCCATCGATTGACAAGAAAAGTCCATTTATAGTCACTCATGTCTTTGAAAGCCTTATTGCTCGCTTAAAATGGTTTTACAATCTCATTAGTTATTTTCAGATGAATTTTCTTACATTGTGGGTTAAACCAAATTGTAATTGAATGTTTGCCTTGGGAAACATGAAGCGAAAGCCATCGATTGACAAAAAAAGTTCATTTATAGTCACTCATGCCTTCGAAAGCCCCACTATTCACTTTAAATGATTTTATAATTTCATTTTTGATTTTATGTTGAATTGTCTTACATTTTTTGTTAAAACAGACTATAATTGAATGTTTACCTTGAGAACCATGAAGTGAAAGCCGTCGATTGAGAAGAAAAGACCATTTATAGTCACTCACGCCTTTGAAACCCTTATTGCTCACTTTAAATGGCTTTATGATTTGATTATTAACTTTAAGCTGAATTTTTTTACATTTTTTCTAAAACAGATTATAATTGAATGTTTACCTCGAGAAACGTGAAGCGAAAGCCATCGATTGAGAAGAAAAGAACATTTATAGTCACTCATGCCTTCGAAAGCCTTATTATTTGCTTAAAATTGTTTTACAATCTCATTATTTTTTTTAAAATGAATTTTCTTACATTTTTGGTTAACACAGATTATATTCAAAAGTTTATCTCGAGAAACGTGAAGCGAAAGCCATGGATTGACAAGAAAAGTCCATTTATAGTCACTCATGCCTTCGAAAGCCTTATTACTCGCTTAAAATGATTTTACAATCTCATTATTTATTTTCAGATGAATTTTCTTATATTTTTGGTTAAAACAGATTGTGATTGAATGTTTTCCTCGGGAAACATGAAGCGAAAGCCATCGATTGACAAGAAAAGTCCATGTATAGTCACTCATGCCTTCGTAAGCCTCATTATTCACTTTAAATGATTTTACAATCTCATTATTGATTGTATGTTGAATTTTCTTATATTTTTAGGTAAAACAGACTATAATTGAATGTTTACCTCGGGAAACATGAAGCAAAAGCCATCGATTGAGAAGAAAAGACCATTTATAGTCACTCACGCCTTCGAAACCCTTATTGCTCACTTTAAATGGCTTTATGATTTGATTATTAACTTTAAGCTGAATTTTTTTACATTTTTTTTAAAACAGATTATAATTGAATGTTTACCTCGAGAAACGTGAAGCGAAAGCCATCGATTGAGAAAAAAAGAACATTTATAGTCACTCATGCCTTCGAAAGCCTTATAACCTGCTTAAAATTGTTTTACAATCTCATTATTTTTTTTAAAATGAATTTTCTTACATTTTTTGTTAAAACAGTTTATATTCAAATGTTTGTCTCGAGAAACATGAAGCGAAAGCCATCGATTGACAAGAAAAGGCCATGTATAGTCACTCATGCCTTCCTAAGCCTCATTATTCACTTTAAATGATTTTATAATCTCATTATTGATTTTATGTTGAATTTTCTTACATTTTTAGGTAAAACAGACTATAATTGAATGTTTACATCGGGAAACATGAAGCAAAAGCCATCGATTGAGAAGAAAAGACCATTTATAGTCACTCACGCCTTCGTAACCCTTATTGCTCACTTTAAATGGCTTTATGATTTGATTATTAACTTTAAGCTGAATTTTTTTACATTTTTTTTTAAACAGATTATAATTGAATGTTTACCTCGAGAAACGTGAAGCGAAAGCCATCGATTGAGAAGAAAAGAACATTTATAGTCACTCATGCTTTCGAAAGCCTTATTACTTGCTTAAAATTGTGTTACAATCTCATTATTTTTTTTAAAATGAATTTTCTTCCATTTTTGGTTAAAACATATTATATTCAAATGTGTTGTCTAGAGAAACGTGAAGCCAAACCCATCGATTGACAAGAAAAGTTCATTTATAGTCACTCATGCCTTCGAAAGCCTTATTACTCGCTTAAAATGGTTTTACAATCTCATTATTTATTTTCAGATGAATTTTCTTACATTTTTGGTTAAAACAGATTGTAATTGAACGTTTACCTCGGGAAACATGAAGCGAAAGCCATCGATTGACAAGAAAAGTTCATTCATAGTCACTCATGCCTTCGAAAGCCCCACTATTCACTTTAAATGATTTTATAATCTCATTATTGATTTTATGTTGAATTTTCTTACATTTTTAGTTAAAACAAACTATAATTGAATGTTTACCTCGGGAAACATGAAGCAAAAGCCATCGATTGAGAAGAAAAGACCATTTATAGTCGCTCACGCCTTCGAAACCCTTATTGCTCACTTTAAATGGCTTTATGATTTGATTATTAACTTTAAGCTGAATTGTTTTACATTTTTTTTAAAACAGATTATAATTGAATGTTTACCTCGAGAAACGTGAAGCGAAAGCCATCGATTGAGAAGAAAAGAACATTTATAGTCACTTATGCCTTCGAAAGCCTTATTACTTGCTTAAAATTGTGTTACAATCTCATTATTTTTTTTAAAATGAGTTTTCTTACATTTTTGGTTAAAACAGAATATATTTAAATGTTTCTCTGGAGAAACGTGAAGCGAAAGCCATCGATTGGCAAGAAAAGTCCATTTATAGTCACTCATGTCTTCGAAAGCCTTATTGCTCGCTTAAAATGGTTTTACAATCTCATTAGTTATTTTCAGATGAATTTTCTTACATTGTGGGTTAAACCAAATTGTAATTGAATGTTTGCCTTGGGAAACATGAAGCGAAAGCCATCGATTGACAAGAAAAGTTCATTTATAGTCACTCATTCCTTCGAAAGCCCCACTATTCACTTTAAATGATTTTATAATCTCATTATTGATTTTATGTTGAATTTTCTTACATTTTTTGTTAAAACAGACTATAATTGAATGTTTACCTTGAGAAACATGAAGCGAAAGCCGTCGATTTAGAAGAAAAGATCATTTATAGTCACTCACGCCTTCGAAAGCCTTATTACTCGCTTAAAATGATTTTACAATCTCATTATTTATTTTCAGATGAATTTTCTTATATTTTTGGTTAAAACAGATTGTAATTGAATGTTTGCCTCGGGAAACATGAAGCGAAAGCCATTGATTGACAAGAAAAGTCCATGTATAGTCACTCATGCCTTCGTAAGCCTTATTATTCACTTTAAATGATTTTATAATCTCATTATTGATTTTATGTTGAATTTTCTTACATTTTTAGTCAAAACAGATTATAATTGAATGTTTACCTCGGGAAACATGAAGAAAAAGCCATCGATTGAGAAGAAAGGACCATTTATAGTCACTCACGCCTTCGAAACCCTTATTGCTCACTTTAAATGGCTTTATGATTTTATTATTAACTTTAAGCTGAATTGTTTTATATTTTTTTTAAAACAGATTATAATTGAATGTTTACCTCGAGAAACGTGAAGCGAAAGCCATCGATTGAGAAGAAAAGAACATTTATAGTCACTCATGCCTTCGAAAGCCTTATTACTTGCTTAAAATTGTTTTACAATCTCATTATTTTTTTTAAAATGAATTTTCTTACATTTTTGGTTAAAACAGATTATATTCAAATGTTTGTCTCGAGAAACGTGAAGCGAAACCCATCGATTGACAAGAAAAGTCCATTTATAGTCACTCATGCCTTCGAAAGCCTTATTACTCGCTTAAAATGATTTTACAATCTCATTATTTATTTTCAGATGAATTTTCTTATATTTTTGGTTAAAACAGATTGTAATTGAATGTTTGCCTCGGGAAACATGAAGCGAAAGCCATCGATTGACAAGAAAAGTCCATGTATAGTCACTCATGCCTTCGTAAGCCTCATTATTCACTTTAAATGATTTTATAATCACATTATTGATTTTATGTTGAATTTTCTTACATTTTTAGTTAAAATAGACTATAATTGAATGTTTACCTCGGGAAACATGAAGCAAAAGCCATCGATTGAGAAGAAAAGACCATTTATAGTCACTCACGCCTTCAAAACCCTTATTGCTCACTTTAAATGGCTTTATGATTTGATTATTAACTTTAAGCTGAATTTTTTTATATTTTTTTTAAAACAAATTATATATGAATGTTTACCTCGAGAAACGTGAAGCGAAAGCCATCGATTGAGAAAAAAGAACATTGATAGTCACTCCTGCCTTCGAAAGCCTTATTACTTGCTTAAAATTGTTTTACAATCTCATTATTTTTTTTAAAATGAAGTTTCTTACATTTTTGGTTAAAACAGATTATAGTCAAATGTTTGTCTCGAGAAACGTGAAGCGAAAGCCATCGATTGACAAGAAAAGTCCATTTATAGTCACTCATGCCTTCGAAAGCCTTATTACTCGCTTAAAATTGTTTTACAATCTCATAATTTTTTTTAAAATGAATTTTCTTACATTTTTGGTTAAAATAGATGATATTTAAATGTTTGTCTCGAGAAACGTGAAGGGGAAGCCATCGATTGACAAGAAAAGTCCATTTACAGTCGCTCATGCCTTCGAAAGCCTCATTATTCACTTTAAATGATTTTATAATCTCATTATTGATTTTATGTTGAATTTTCTTACATTTTTTGTTAAAACAGACTATAATTGAATGTTTACCTTGAGAAACATGAAGCGAAAGCCGTCGATTGAGAAGAAAAGATCATTTATAGTCACTCACGCCTTCGAAAGCCTTATTACTCGCTTAAAATGATTTTACAATCTCATTATTTATTTTCAGATGAATTTTCTTATATTTTTGGTTAAAACAGATTGTAATTGAATGTTTGCCTCGGGAAATATGAAGCGAAAGCCATTGATTGACAAGAAAAGTCCATGTATAGTCACTCATGCCTTCGTAAGCCTTATTATTCACTTTAAATGATTTTATAATCTCATTATTGATTTTATGTTGAATTTTCTTACATTTTTAGCCAAAACAGACAATAATTGAATGTTTACCTCGGGAAACATGAAGAAAAAGCCATCGATTGAGAAGAAAGGACCATTTATAGTCACTCACGCCTTCGAAACCCTTATTGCTCACTTTAAATGGCTTTATGATTTTATTATTAACTTTAAGCTGAATTTTTTTACATTTTTTTTAAAACAGATTATAATTGAATATTTACCTCGAGAAACGTGAAGCGAAAGCCATCGATTGAGAAGAAAAGAACATTTATAGTCACTCATGCCTTCGAAAGCCTTATTACTTGCTTAAAATTGTTTTACAATCTCATTATTTTTTTTAAAATGAATTTTCTTACATTTTTGGTTAAAACAGATTATATTCAAATGTTTGTCTTGAGAAACGTGAAGCGAAACCCATCGATTGACAAGAAAAGTCCATTTATATTCACTCATGCCTTCGAAAGCCTTATTACTCGCTTAAAATGATTTTACAATCTCATTATTTATTTTCAGATGAATTTTCTTATATTTTTGGTTAAAACAGATTGTAATTGAATGTTTGCCTCGGGAAACATGAAGCGAAAGCCATCGATTGACAAGAAAAGTCCATGTATAGTCACTCATGCCTTCGTAAGCCTCATTATTCACTTTAAATGATTTTATAATCACATTATTGATTTTATGTTGAATTTTCTTACATTTTTAGTTAAAATAGACTATAATTGAATGTTTACCTCGGGAAACATGAAGCAAAAGCCATCGATTGAGAAGAAAAGACCACTTATAGTCACTCACGCCTTCAAAACACTTATTGCTCACTTTAAATGGCTTTATGATTTGATTATTAACTTTAAGCTGAATTTTTTTACATTTTTTTTAAAACAGATTATATATGAATGTTTACCTCGAGAAACGTGAAGCGAAAGCTATCGATTGAGAAGAAAAGAACATTTATAGTCACTCATGCCTTCGAAAGCCTTATTACTTGCTTAAAATTGTTTTACAATCTCATTATTTTTTTTAAAATGAATTTTCTTACATTTTTGGTTAAAACAGATTATAGTCAAATGTTTGTCTCGAGAAACGTGAAGCGAAAGCCATCGATTGACAAGAAAAGTCCATTTATAGTCACTCATGCCTTCGGAAGCCTTATTACTCGCTTAAAATTGTTTTACAATCTCATAATTTTTTTTAAAATGAATTTTCTTACATTTTTGGTTAAAATAGATGATATTTAAATGTTTGTCTCGAGAAACGTGAAGGGGAAGCCATCGATTGACAAGAAAAGTCCATTTACAGTCGCTCATGCCTTCGAAAGCCTCATTATTCACTTTAAATGATTTTATAATCTCATTATTGATTTTATGTTGAATTTTCTTACATTTTTAGTCAAAACAGACTATAATTGAATGTTTACCTCGGGAAACATGAAGCAAAAGCCATCGATTGAGAAGAAAAGACCATTTATAGTCACTCACGCCTTCGAAACCCTTATTGCTCACTTTAAATGGCTTTATGATTTGCTTATTAACTTTAAGCTGAATTTTTTTACATTTTTTTTAAAACAGATTATAATTGAATGTTTACCTCGAGAAACGTGAAGCGAAAGCCATCGATTGAGAAGAAAAGAACATTTATAGTCACGCATGCCTTCGAAAGCCTTATTACTTGCTTAAAATTGTTTTACAATCTCATTATTTTTTTTAAAATGAATTTTCTTACATTTTTGGTTAAAACAGAATATATTTAAATGTTTATCTGGAGAAACGTGAAGCGAAAGCCATCGATTGACAAGAAAAGTCCATTTATAGTCACTCATGTCTTCGAAAGCCTTATTGCTCGCTTAAAATGGTTTTACAATCTCATTAGTTATTTTCAGATGAATTTTCTTACATTGTGGGTTAAACCAAATTGTAATTGAATGTTTGCCTTGGGAAACATGAAGCGAAAGCCATCGATTGACAAGAAAAGTTCATTTATAGTCACTCATGCCTTCGAAAGCCCCACTATTCACTTTAAATGATTTTATAATTTCATTTTTGATTTTATGTTGAATTTTTTTACATTTTTTGTTAAAACAGACTATAATTGAATGTTGACCTTGAGAACCATGAAGTGAAAGCCGTCGATTGAGAAGAAAACACCATTTATAGTCAGTCACGCCTTTGAAACCCTTATTGCTCACTTTAAATGGCTTTATGATTTGATTATTAACTTTAAGCTGAATGTTTTTACATTTTTTCTAAAGCAGATTATAATTGAATGTTTACCTCGAGAAACGTGAAGCGAAAGCCATCGATTGAGAAGAAAAGAACATTTATAGTCACTCATGCCTTCGAAAGCCTTATTATTTGCTTAAAATTGTTTTACAATCTCATTATTTTTTTTAAAATGAATTTTCTTACATTTTTTGTTAAAACAGATTATATTCAAATGTTTGTCTCGAGAAACGTGAAGCGAAAGCCATGGATTGACAAGAAAAGTCCATTTATAGTCACTCATGCCTTCGAAAGCCTTATTACTCGCTTAAAATGATTCTACAATCTCATTATTTATTTTCAGATGAATTTTCTTATATTTTTTGTTAAAACAGATTGTAATTGAATGTTTTCCTCGGGAAACATGAAGCGAAAGCCATCGATTGACAAGAAAAGTCCATGTATAGTCACTCATGCCTTCGTAAGCCTCATTATTCACTTTAAATAATTTTATAATCTCATTATTTATTTTATGTTGAATTTTCTTACATTTTTAGTTAAAACAGACTATAATTGAATGTTTACATCGGGAAACATGAAGCAAAAGCCATCGATTGAGAAGAAAAGACCATTTATAGTCACTCACGCCTTCGAAACCCTTATTGCTCACTTTAAATGGCTTTATGATTTGATTATTAACTTTAAGCTGAATTTTTTTACAATTTTTTTAAAGCAGATTATAATTGAATGTTTACCTCGAGAAACGTGAAGCGAAAGCCATCGATTGAGAAGAAAAGAACATGTATAGTCACTCATGCCTTCGAAAGCCTTATTACCTGCTTAAAATTGTTTTACAATCTCATTATTTTTTTTAAAATGAATTTTCTTACATTTTTGGTTAAAACGGTTTATATTCAAATGTTTGTCTCGAGAAACATGAAGCGAAAGCCATCGATTGAAAAGAAAAGTCCATTTATAGTCACTCATGCCTTCGAAAGCCTTATTACTCGCTGAAAATGATTTTACAATCTCATTATTTATTTTCAGATGAATTTTCTTATATTTTTGGTTAAAACAGATTGTAATTGAATGTTTGCCTCGGGAAACATGAAGAGAAAGCCATCGATTGACAAGAAAAGTCCATGTATAGTCACTCATGCCATCGTAAGCCTCATTATTCACTTTAAATGATTTTATATTCTCATTATTGATTTTATGTTGAATTTTCTTACATTTTTAGTTAAAACAGACTATAATTGAATGTTTACCTCGGGAAACATGAAGCGAAAGCCATCGATTGAGAAGAAAAGACCATTTATAGTCACTCACGCCTTCGAAACCCTTATTGCTCACTTTAAACAGCTTTATGATTTGATTATTAACTTTAAGCCAAATTATTTTACATTTTTTTTAAAATAGATTATAATTGAATGTTTACCTCGAGAAAGGTGAAGCGAAAGCCATCAATTGTGAAGAAAAGAACATTTATAGTCACTCATGCCTTCGAAAGCCTTATTACTTGCTTAAAATTGTTTTACAATCTCATAATTTTTTTTTAAAATGAATTTTCTTACATTTTTGGTTAAAACAGATTATATTCAAATGTTTGTCTAGGGAAACGTGAAGCAAAACCCATCGATTGACAAGAAAAGTCCATTTATAGTCACTCATGCCTTCGAAAGCCTTATTACTCGCTTAAAATGGTTTTACAATCTCATTATTTATTTTCAGATGAATTTTCTTACATTTTTGGTTAAAACAGATTGTAATTGAATGTTTGCCTCGGGAAACATGAAGCGAAAGCCATCGATTGACAAGAAAAGTTCATTCATAGTCACTCATGCCTTCAAAAGCCCCGCTATTCACTTTAAATGATTTTATAATCTCATTATTCATTTTATGTTGAATTTTCTTACATTTTTAGTTACAACAGACTATAATTGAATGTTTACCTCCAGAAATATGAAGCAAAAGCCATCGATTGAGAAGAAAAGACCATTTATAGTCACTCACGCCTACGAAACCCTTATTGCTCACTTTAAACAGCTTTATGATTTGATTATTAACTTTAAGCTGAATTATTTTACATTTTTTTCAAAATAGATTATAATTGAATGTTTACCTCGAGAAACATGAAGCGAAAGCCATCGATTGAGAAGAAAAGAACATTTATAGTCACTCATGCCTTCGAAAGCCTTATTACTTGCTTAAAATTGTTTTACAATCTCATTATTTTTTTTAAAATGAATTTTCTTATATTTTTGGTTAAAACAGATTATATTCAAATGTTTGTCTAGAGAAACGTGAAGCGAAACCCATCGATTGACAAGAAAAGTCCATTTATAGTCACTCATGCCTTCGAAAGCCTTATTACTCGCTTAAAATGGTTTTACAATCTCATTATTTATTTTCAGATGAATTTTCTTACATTTTTGGTTAAAACAGATTGTAATTGAATGTTTGCCTTGGGAAACATGAAGCGAAAGCCATCGATTGACAAGAAAAGTTCATTCATAGTCACTCATGCCTTCGAAAGCCCCACTATTCACTTTAAATGATTTTATAATCTCATTATTGATTTTATGTTGTATTTTCTTACATTTTTAGTTAAAACAGACTATAATTGAATGTTTACATCGGGAAACATGAAGCAAAAGCCATCGATTGAGAAGAAAAGACCATTTATAGTCACTCACGCCTTCGAAACCCTTATTGCTCACTTTAAATGGCTTTATGATTTGATTATTAACTTTAAGCTGAATTTTTTTACATTTTTTTTAAAACAGATTATAATTGAATGTTTACCTCGAGAAACGTGAAGCGAAAGCCATCGATTGAGAAGAAAAGAACATTTATAGTCACTCATGCCTTCGAAAGCCTTATTACTTGCTTAAAATTGTGTTACAATCTCATTATTTTTTTTAAAATGAATTTTCTTACATTTTTGGTTAAAACAGAATATATTTAAATGTTTATCTGGAGAAACGTGAAGCGAAAGCCATCTATTGACAAGAAAAGTCCATTTATAGTCGCTCATGTCTTCGAAAGCCTTATTGCTCGCTTAAAATGGTTTTACACTCTCATTATTTAATTTCAGATGAATTTTCTTACATTTTTGGTTACAACAGATTGTAATTGAATGTTTGCCTCGGGAAACATGAAGCAAAAGCCATCGATTGACAAGAAAAGTTCAGTCATAGTCAATCATGCCTTCGAAAGCCCCACTATTCACTTTAAATGATTTTATAATCTCATTATTGATTTTATGTTGAATTTTCTTATATTTTTAGTTAAAACAGACTATAATTGAATGTTTACCTCGGGAAACATGAAGCAAAAGCCATCGATTGACAAGAAAAGTCCATTTATAGTCACTCATGCCTTCGAAAGCCTTATTACTCGCTTAAAATTGTTTTACAATCTCATAATTTTTTTTAAATTGAATTTTCTCACATTTTTGGTTAAAATAGATGATATTTAAATGTTTTTCTCGAGAAACGTGAAGGGGAAGCCATCGATTGACAAGAAAAGTCCATTTACAGTCGCTCATGCCTTCGAAAGCCTCATTATTCATTTTAAATGATTTTATAATCTCATTATTGATTTTATGTTGAATTTACTGACATTTTTAGTCAAAACAGACTATAATTGAATGTTTACCTCGGGAAACATGAAGCAAAAACCATCGATTGAGAAGAAAAGACCATATATAGTCACTCACGCCTTCGAAACCCTTATTGCTCACTTTAAATGGCTTTATGATTTGATTATTAACTTTAAGCTGAATTTTTTTACATTTTTTTTAAAACAGATTATAATTGAATGTTTACCTCGAGAAACGTGAAGCGAAAGCCATCGATTGAGAAGAAAAGAACATTTATAGTCACTCATGCCTTCGAAAGCGTTATTACCTGCTTAAAATTGTTTTACAATCTCATTATTTTTTTTAAAATGAATTTTCTTACATTTTTGGTTAAAACAGTTTATATTCAAATGTTTGACTCGAGAAACATGAAGCGAAAGCCATCGATTGACAAGAAAAGTCCATTTATAGTCACTAATGCCTTCGAAAGCCTTATTACTAGCTTAAAATCATTTTACAATCTCATTTTTTATTTTCAGATGAATTTTCTTATATTTTTGGTTAAAACAGATTGTAATTGAATGTTTTCCTCGGGAAACATGAAGCGAAAGCCATCGATTGACAAGAAAAGTCCATGTATAGTCACTCATGCCTTCGTAAGCCTCGTTATTCACTTTAAATGATTTTACAATCTCATTATTGATTTTATGTTGAATTTTCTTAAATTTTTAGTTAAAACAGACTATAATTGAATGTTTACCTCGGGAAACATGAAGCAAAAGCCATCGATTGAGAAGAAAAGACCATTTATAGTCACTCACGCCTTCGAAACCCTTATTGCTCACTTTAAATGGCTTTATGATTTGATTATTAACTTTAAGCTGAATTTTTTTACATTTTTTTTAAAACAGATTATAATTGAATGTTTACCTCGAGAAACGTGAAGCGAAAGCCATCGATTGAGAAGAAAAGAACATTTATAGTCACTCATGCCTTCGAAAGCCTTATTACTTGCTTAAAATTGTGTTACAATCTCATTATTTTTTTTAAAATGAATTTTCTTACATTTTTGGTTAAAACAGAATATATTTAAATGTTTATCTGGAGAAACGTGAAGCGAAAGCCATCTATTGATAAGAAAAGTCCATTTATAGTCGCTCATGTCTTCGAAAGCCTTATTGCTCGCTTAAAATGGTTTTACACTCTCATTATTTATTTTCAGATGAATTTTCTTACATTTTTGGTTACAACAGATTGTAATTGAATGTTTGCCTCGGGAAACATGAAGCGAAAGCCATCGATTGACAAGAAAAGTTCATTCATAGTCAATCATGCTTTCGAAAGCCCCACTATTCACTTTAAATGATTTTATAATCTCATTATTGATTTTATGTTGAATTTTCTTATATTTTTAGTTAAAACAGACTATAATTGAATGTTTACCTCGGGAAACATGAAGCAAAAGCCATCGATTGAGAAGAAAAGACCATTTATAGTCACTCACGCCTTCGAAACCTTTATTGCTCACTTTAAATGGCTTTATGATTTGATTATTAACTTTAAGCTGAATTTTTTTACATTTTTTTTAAACAGATTATAATTGAATGTTTACCTCGAGAAACGTAAAGCGAAAGCCATCGATTGAGAAGAAAAGAACATTTATAGTCACTCATGCTTTCGAAAGCCTTATTACTTGCTTAAAATTGTGTTACAATCTCATTATTGATTTTATGTTGAATTTTCTTACATTTTTGGTTAAAACATATTATATTCAAATGTTTGTCTAGAGAAACGTGAAGCCAAACCCATCGATTGACAAGAAAAGTCCATTTATAGTCACTCATGCCTTCGAAACCCTTATTACTCGCTTAAAATGGTTTTACAATCTCATTATTTATTTTCAGATGAATTTTCTTACATTTTTGGTTAAAACAGATTGTAATTGAACGTTTACCTCGGGAAACATGAAGCGAAAGCCATCGATTGACAAGAAAAGTTCATTCATATTCACTCATGCCTTCGAAAGCCCCACTATTCACTTTAAATGATTTTATAATCTCATTATTGATTTTATGTTGAATTTTCTTACATTTTTATTTAAAACAAACTATAATTGAATGTTTACCTCAGGAAACATGAAGCAAAAGCCATCGATTGAGAAGAAAAGACCATTTATAGTCGCTCACGCCTTCGAAACCCTTATTGCTCACTTTAAATGGCTTTATGATTTGATTATTAACTTTAAGCTGAATTGTTTTACATTTTTTTTAAAACAGATTATAATTGAATGTTTACCTCGAGAAACGTGAAGCGAAAGCCATCGATTGAGAAGAAAAGAACATTTATAGTCACTCATGCCTTCGAAAGCCTTATTACTTGCTTAAAATTGTGTTACAATCTCATTATTTTTTTTAAAATGAATTTTCTTACATTTTTGGTTAAAACAGAATATATTTAAATGTTTATCTGGAGAAACGTGAAGCGAAAGCCATCAATTGGCTAGAAAAGTCCATTTATAGTCACTCATGTCTTCGAAAGCCTTATTGCTCGCTTAAAATGGTTTTACAATCTCATTAGTTATTTTCAGATGAATTTTCTTACATTGTGGGTTAAACCAAATTGTAATTGAATGTTTGCCTTGGGAAACATGAAGCGAAAGCCATCGATTGACAAAAAAAGTTCATTTATAGTCACTCATTCCTTCGAAAGCCCCACTATTCACTTTAAATGATTTTATAATCTCATTATTGATTTTATGTTGAATTTTCTTACATTTTTTGTTAAAACAGACTATAATTGAATGTTTACCTTGAGAAACATGAAGCGAAAGCCGTCGATTGAGAAGAAAAGATCATTTATAGTCACTCACGCCTTCGAAAGCCTTATTACTCGCTTAAAATGATTTTACAATCTCATTATTTATTTTCAGATGAATTTTCTTATATTTTTGGTTAAAACAGATTGTAATTGAATGTTTGCCTCGGGAAACATGAAGCAAAAGCCATTGATTGACAAGAAAAGTCCATGTATAGTCACTCATGCCTTCGTAAGCCTTATTATTCACTTTAAATGATTTTATAATCTCATTATTGATTTTATGTTGAATTTTCTTACATTTTTAGCCAAAACAGACAATAATTGAATGTTTACCTCGGGAAACATGAAGAAAAAGCCATCGATTGAGAAGAAAGGACCATTTATAGTCACTCACGCCTTCGAAACCCTTATTGCTCACTTTAAATGGCTTTATGATTTTATTATTAACTTTAAGCTGAATTTTTTTACATTTTTTCTAAAACAGATTATAATTGAATATTTACCTCGAGAAACGTGAAGCGAAAGCCATCGATTTAGAAGAAAAGAACATTTATAGTCACTCATGCCTTCGAAAGCCTTATTACTTGCTTAAAATTGTTTTACAATCACATTATTTTTTTTAAAATGAATTTTCTTACATTTTTGGTTAAAACAGATTATATTCAAATGTTTGTCTCGAGAAACGTGAAGCGAAACCCATCGATTGACAAGAAAAGTCCATTTATATTCACTCATGCCTTCGAAAGCCTTATTACTCGCTTAAAATGATTTTACAATCTCATTATTTATTTTCAGATGAATTTTCTTATATTTTTGGTTAAAACAGATTGTAATTGAATGTTTTCCTCGGGAAACATGAAGCGAAAGCCATCGATTGACAAGAAAAGTCCATGTATAGTCACTCATGCCTTCGTAAGCCTCATTATTCACTTTAAATGATTTTATAATCACATTATTGATTTTATGTTGAATTTTCTTACATTTTTAGTTAAAATAGACTATAATTGAATGTTTACCTCGGGAAACATGAAGCAAAAGCCATCGATTGAGAAGAAAAGACCACTTATAGTCACTCACGCCTTCAAAACACTTATTGCTCACTTTAAATGGCTTTATGATTTGATTATTAACTTTAAGCTGAATTTTTTTACATTTTTTTTAAAACAGATTATATATGAATGTTTACCTTGAGAAACGTGAAGCGAAAGCCATCGATTGAGAAGAAAAGAACATTTATAGTCACTCATGCCTTCGAAA
Source organism: Theobroma cacao (assembly GCF_053813885.1). Taxonomy (NCBI): domain Eukaryota; kingdom Viridiplantae; phylum Streptophyta; class Magnoliopsida; order Malvales; family Malvaceae; genus Theobroma; species Theobroma cacao. The sequence continues at coordinate 24,122,186 of NC_142640.1, read as the reverse complement.
GCCTTATTACTTGCTTAAAATTGTTTTACAATCTCATTATTTTTTTTAAAATGAATTTTCTTACATTTTTGGTTAAAACAGATTATAGTCAAATGTTTGTCTCGAGAAACGTGAAGCGAAAGCCATCGATTGACAAGAAAAGTCCATTTATAGTCACTCATGCCTTCGAAAGCCTTATTACTCGCTTAAAATTGTTTTACAATCTCATAATTTTTTTTAAAATGAATTTTCTTACATTTTTGGTTAAAATAGATGATATTTAAATGTTTGTCTCGAGAAACGTGAAGGGGAAGCCATCGATTGACAAGAAAAGTCCATTTACAGTCGCTCATGCCTTCGAAAGCCTCATTATTCACTTTAAATGATTTTATAATCTCATTATTGATTTTATGTTGAATTTTCTTACATTTTTAGTCAAAACAGACTATAATTGAATGTTTACCTCGGGAAACATGAAGCAAAAGCCATCGATTGAGAAGAAAAGACCATTTATAGTCACTCACGCCTTCGAAACCCTTATTGCTCACTTTAAATGGCTTTATGATTTGATTATTAACTTTAAGCTGAATTTTTTTACATTTTTTTTAAAACAGATTATAATTGAATGTTTACCTCGAGAAACGTGAAGCGAAAGCCATCGATTGAGAAGAAAAGAACATTTATAGTCACGCATGCCTTCGAAAGCCTTATTACTTGCTTAAAATTGTTTTACAATCTCATTATTTTTTTTAAAATGAATTTTCTTACATTTTTGGTTAAAACAGAATATATTTAAATGTTTATCTGGAGAAACGTGAAGCGAAAGCCATCGATTGACAAGAAAAGTCCATTTATAGTCACTCATGTCTTCGAAAGCCTTATTACTCGCTTAAAATGGTTTTACAATCTCATTAGTTATTTTCAGATGAATTTTCTTACATTGTGGGTTAAACCAAATTGTAATTGAATGTTTGCCTTGGGAAACATGAAGCGAAAGCCATCGATTGACAAGAAAAGTTCATTTATAGTCACTCATGCCTTCGAAAGCCCCACTATTCACTTTAAATGATTTTATAATTTTATTTTTGATTTTATGTTGAATTTTCTTACATTTTTTGTTAAAACAGACTATAATTGAATGTTTACCTTGACAACCATGAAGTGAAAGCCGTCGATTGAGAAGAAAAGACCATTTATAGTCACTGACGCCTTTGAAACCCTTATTGCTCACTTTAAATGGCTTTATGATGTGATTATTAACTTTAAGCTGAATTTTTTTACATTTTTTCTAAAACAGATTATAATAGATTGTTTACCTCGAGAAACGTGAAGCGAAAGCCATCGATTGAGAAGAAAAGAACATTTATAGTCACTCATGCCTTCGAAAGCCTTATTATTTGCTTAAAATTGTTTTACAATCTCATTATTTTTTTTAAAATGAATTTTCTTACATTTTTGGTTAAAACAGATTATATTCAAATGTTTGTCTCGAGAAACGTGAAGCGAAAGCCATGGATTGACAAGAAAAGTCCATTTATATTCACTCATGCCTTCGAAAGCCTTATTACTCGCTTAAAATGATTTTACAATCTCATTATTTATTTTCAGATGAATTTTCTTATATTTTTGGTTAAAACAGATTGTAATTGAATGTTTTCCTCGGGAAACATGAAGCGAAAGCCATCGATTGACAAGAAAAGTCCATGTATAGTCACTCATGCCTTCGTAAGCCTCATTATTCACTTTAAATGATTTTATAATCTCATTATTGATTTTATGTTGAATTTTCTTACATTTTTAGTTAAAACAGACTATAATTGAATGTTTACCTCGGGAAACATGAAGCAAAAGCCATCGATTGAGAAGAAAAGACCATTTATAGTCACTCACGCCTTCGAAACCCTTATTGCTCACTTTAAATGGCTTTATGATTTGATTATTAACTTTAAGCTGAATTTTTTTACATTTTTTCTAAAATAGATTATAATTGAATGTTTACCTCGAGAAACGTAAAGCGAAAGCCATCGATTGAGAAGAAAAGAACATTTATAGTCACTCATGCCTTCGAAAGCCTTATTACCTACTTAAAATTGTTTTACAATCTCATTATTTTTTTTAAAATGAATTTTCTTACATTTTTGGTTAAAACAGATTATATTCAAATGTTTGTCTAGGGAAACGTGAAGCGAAACCCATCGATTGACAAGGAAAGTCCATTTATAGTCACTCATGACAGATTGTAATTGAATGTTTGCCTCGGGAAACATGAAGCGAAAGCCATCGATTGACAAGAAAAGTTCATTCATAGTCACTCATGCCTTCGAAAGCCCCACTATTCACTTTAAATGATTTTATAATCTCATTATTGATTTTATGTTGAATTTTCTTACATTTTTAGTTAAAACAGACTATAATTGAATGTTTACCTCCGGAAACATGAAGCAAAAGCCATCGATTGAGAAGAAAAGACCATTTATAGTCACTCACGCCTTCGAAACCCTTATTGCTCACTTTAAACAGCTTTATGATTTGATTATTAACTTTAAGCTGAATTATTTTACATTTTTTTAAAAATAGATTATAATTGAATGTTTACCTCGAGAAACGTGAAGCGAAAGCCATCGATTGAGAAGAAAAGAACATTTATAGTCACTCATGCCTTCGACAGCCTTATTACTTGCTTAAAATTGTTTTACAATCTCATTATTTTTTTTAAAATGAATTTTCTTACATTTTTGGTTAAAACAGATTATATTCAAATGTTTGTCTAGAGAAACGTGAAGCGAAACCCATCAATTGACAAGAAAAGTCCATTTATAGTCACTCATGCCTTCGAAAGCCTTATTACTCGCTTAAAATGGTTTTACAATCTCATTATTTATTTTCAGATGAATTTTCTTACATTTTTGGTTAAAACAGATTGTAATTGAATGTTTGCCTTGGGAAACATGAAGCGAAAGCCATCGATTGACAAGAAAAGTTCATTCATAGTCACTCATGCCTTCGAAAGCCCCACTATTCACTTTAAATGATTTTATAATCTCATTATTGATTTTATGTTGTATTTTCTTACGTTTTTAGTTAAAACAGACTATAATTGAATGTTTACCTCGGGAAACATGAAGCAAAAGCCATCGATTGAGAAGAAAAGACCATTTATAGTCACTCACGCCTTCGAAACCCTTATTGCTCACTTTAAATGGCTTTATGATTTGATTATTAACTTTCAGCTGAATTTTTTTACATTTTTTTTAAAACAGATTATAATTGAATGTTTACCTCGAGAAACGTGAAGCGAAAGCCATCGATTGAGAAGAAAAGAACATTTATAGTCACTCATGCCTTCGAAAGCCTTATTACTTGCTTAAAATTGTGTTACAATCTCATTATTTTTTTTAAAATGAATTTTCTTACATTTTTGGTTAAAACAGAATATATTTAAATGTTTATCTGGAGAAACGTGAAGCGAAAGCCATCTATTGACAAGAAAAGTCCATTTATAGTCGCTCATGTCTTCGAAAGCCTTATTGCTCGCTTAAAATGGTTTTACACTCTCATTATTTAATTTCAGATGAATTTTCTTACATTTTTGGTTACAACAGATTGTAATTGAATGTTTGCCTCGGGAAACATGAAGCAAAAGCCATCGATTGACAAGAAAAGTTCAGTCATAGTCAATCATGCCTTCGAAAGCCCCACTATTCACTTTAAATGATTTTATAATCTCATTATTGATTTTATGTTGAATTTTCTTATATTTTTAGTTAAAACAGACTATAATTGAATGTTTACCTCGGGAAACATGAAGCAAAAGCCATCGATTGACAAGAAAAGTCCATTTATAGTCACTCATGCCTTCGAAAGCCTTATTACTCGCTTAAAATTGTTTTACAATCTCATAATTTTTTTTAAAATGAATTTTCTCACATTTTTGGTTAAAATAGATGATATTTAAATGTTTTTCTCGAGAAACGTGAAGGGGAAGCCATCGATTGACAAGAAAAGTCCATTTACAGTCGCTCATGCCTTCAAAAGCCTCATTATTCATTTTAAATGATTTTATAATCTCATTATTGATTTTATGTTGAATTTACTGACATTTTTAGTCAAAACAGACTATAATTGAATGTTTACCTCGGGAAACATGAAGCAAAAGCCATCGATTGAGAAGAAAAGACCATATATAGTCACTCACGCCTTCGAAACCCTTATTGCTCACTTTAAATGGCTTTATGATTTGATTATTAACTTTAAGCTGAATTTTTTTACATTTTTTTTAAAACAGATTATAATTGAATGTTTACCTCGAGAAACGTGAAGCGAAAGCCATCGATTGAGAAGAAAAGAACATTTATAGTCACTCATGCCTTCGAAAGCCTTATTACCTGCTTAAAATTGTTTTACAATCTCATTATTTTTTTTAAAATGAATTTTCTTACATTTTTGGTTAAAACAGTTTATATTCAAATGTTTGACTCGAGAAACATGAAGCGAAAGCCATCGATTGACAAGAAAAGTCCATTTATAGTCACTAATGCCTTCGAAAGCCTTATTACTCGCTTAAAATCATTTTACAATCTCATTTTTTATTTTCAGATGAATTTTCTTATATTTTTGGTTAAAACAGATTGTAATTGAATGTTTTCCTCGGGAAACATGAAGCGAAAGCCATCGATTGACAAGAAAAGTCCATGTATAGTCACTCATGCCTTCGTAAGCCTCGTTATTCACTTTAAATGATTTTACAATCTCATTATTGATTTTATGTTGAATTTTCTTAAATTTTTAGTTAAAACAGACTATAATTGAATGTTTACCTCGGGAAACATGAAGCAAAAGCCATCGATTGAGAAGAAAAGACCATTTATAGTCACTCACGCCTTCGAAACCCTTATTGCTCACTTTAAATGGCTTTATGATTTGATTATTAACTTTAAGCTGAATCTTTTTACATTTTTTTTAAAACAGATTATAATTGAATGTTTACCTCGAGAAACGTGAAGCGAAAGCCATCGATTGAGAAGAAAAGAACATTTATAGTCACTCATGCCTTCGAAAGCCTTATTACTTGCTTAAAATTGTGTTACAATCTCATTATTTTTTTTAAAATGAATTTTCTTACATTTTTGGTTAAAACAGAATATATTTAAATGTTTATCGGGAGAAACGTGAAGCGAAAGCCATCTATTGATAAGAAAAGTCCATTTATAGTCGCTCATGTCTTCGAAAGCCTTATTGCTCGCTTAAAATGGTTTTACACTCTCATTATTTATTTTCAGATGAATTTTCTTACATTTTTGGTTACAACAGATTGTAATTGAATGTTTGCCTCGGGAAACATGAAGCGAAAGCCATCGATTGACAAGAAAAGTTCATTCATAGTCAATCATGCTTTCGAAAGCCCCACTATTCACTTTAAATGATTTTATAATCTCATTATTGATTTTATGTTGAATTTTCTTATATTTTTAGTTAAAACAGACTATAATTGAATGTTTACCTCGGGAAACATGAAGCAAAAGCCATCGATTGAGAAGAAAAGACCATTTATAGTCACTCACGCCTTCGAAACCTTTATTGCTCACTTTAAATGGCTTTATGATTTGATTATTAACTTTAAGCTGAATTTTTTTACATTTTTTTTAAACAGATTATAATTGAATGTTTACCTCGAGAAACGTAAAGCGAAAGCCATCGATTGAGAAGAAAAGAACATTTATAGTCACTCATGCTTTCGAAAGCCTTATTACTTGCTTAAAATTGTGTTACAATCTCATTATTGATTTTATGTTGAATTTTCTTACATTTTTGGTTAAAACATATTATATTCAAATGTTTGTCTAGAGAAACGTGAAGCCAAACCCATCGATTGACAAGAAAAGTCCATTTATAGTCACTCATGCCTTCGAAACCCTTATTACTCGCTTAAAATGGTTTTACAATCTCATTATTTATTTTCAGATGAATTTTCTTACATTTTTGGTTAAAACAGATTGTAATTGAACGTTTACCTCGGGAAACATGAAGCGAAAGCCATCGATTGACAAGAAAAGTTCATTCATATTCACTCATGCCTTCGAAAGCCCCACTATTCACTTTAAATGATTTTATAATCTCATTATTGATTTTATGTTGAATTTTCTTACATTTTTATTTAAAACAAACTATAATTGAATGTTTACCTCAGGAAACATGAAGCAAAAGCCATCGATTGAGAAGAAAAGACCATTTATAGTCGCTCACGCCTTCGAAACCCTTATTGCTCACTTTAAATGGCTTTATGATTTGATTATTAACTTTAAGCTGAATTGTTTTACATTTTTTTTAAAACAGATTATAATTGAATGTTTACCTCGAGAAACGTGAAGCGAAAGCCATCGATTGAGAAGAAAAGAACATTTATAGTCACTCATGCCTTCGAAAGCCTTATTACTTGCTTAAAATTGTGTTACAATCTCATTATTTTTTTTAAAATGAATTTTCTTACATTTTTGGTTAAAACAGAATATATTTAAATGTTTATCTGGAGAAACGTGAAGCGAAAGCCATCAATTGGCTAGAAAAGTCCATTTATAGTCACTCATGTCTTCGAAAGCCTTATTGCTCGCTTAAAATGGTTTTACAATCTCATTAGTTATTTTCAGATGAATTTTCTTACATTGTGGGTTAAACCAAATTGTAATTGAATGTTTGCCTTGGGAAACATGAAGCGAAAGCCATCGATCGACAAAAAAAGTTCATTTATAGTCACTCATTCCTTCGAAAGCCCCACTATTCACTTTAAATGATTTTATAAACTCATTATTGATTTTATGTTGAATTTTCTTACATTTTTTGTTAAAACAGACTATAATTGAATGTTTACCTTGAGAAACATGAAGCGAAAGCCGTCGATTGAGAAGAAAAGATCATTTATAGTCACTCACGCCTTCGAAAGCCTTATTACTCGCTTAAAATGATTTTACAATCTCATTATTTATTTTCAGATGAATTTTCTTATATTTTTGGTTAAAACAGATTGTAATTGAATGTTTGCCTCGGGAAACATGAAGCAAAAGCCATTGATTGACAAGAAAAGTCCATGTATAGTCACTCTTGCCTTCGTAAGCCTTATTATTCACTTTAAATGATTTTATAATCTCATTATTGATTTTATGTTGAATTTTCTTACATTTTTAGCCAAAACAGACAATAATTGAATGTTTACCTCGGGAAACATGAAGAAAAAGCCATCGATTGAGAAGAAAGGACCATTTATAGTCACTCACGCCTTCGAAACCCTTATTGCTCACTTTAAATGGCTTTATGATTTTATTATTAACTTTAAGCTGAATTTTTTTACATTTTTTCTAAAACAGATTATAATTGAATATTTACCTCGAGAAACGTGAAGCGAAAGCCATCGATTTAGAAGAAAAGAACATTTATAGTCACTCATGCCTTCGAAAGCCTTATTACTTGCTTAAAATTGTTTTACAATCACATTATTTTTTTTAAAATGAATTTTCTTACATTTTTGGTTAAAACAGATTATATTCAAATGTTTGTCTCAAGAAACGTGAAGCGAAACCCATCGATTGACAAGAAAAGTCCATTTATATTCACTCATGCCTTCGAAAGCCTTATTACTCGCTTAAAATGATTTTACAATCTCATTATTTATTTTCAGATGAATTTTCTTATATTTTTGGTTAAAACAGATTGTAATTGAATGTTTTCCTCGGGAAACATGAAGCGAAAGCCATCGATTGACAAGAAAAGTCCATGTATAGTCACTCATGCCTTCGTAAGCCTCATTATTCACTTTAAATGATTTTATAATCACATTATTGATTTTATTTTGAATTTTCTTACATTTTTAGTTAAAATAGACTATAATTGAATGTTTACCTCGGGAAACATGAAGCAAAAGCCATCGATTGAGAAGAAAAGACCACTTATAGTCACTCACGCCTTCAAAACAATTATTGCTCACTTTAAATGGCTTTATGATTTGATTATTAACTTTAAGCTGAATTTTTTTACATTTTTTTTAAAACAGATTATATATGAATGTTTAGCTTGAGAAACGTGAAGCGAAAGCCATCGATTGAGAAGAAAAGAACATTTATAGTCACTCATGCCTTCGAAAGCCTTATTACTTGCTTAAAATTGTTTTACAATCTCATTATTTTTTTTAAAATGAATTTTCTTACATTTTTGGTTAAAACAGATTATAGTCAAATGTTTGTCTCGAGAAATGTGAAGCGAAAGCCATCGATTGACAAGAAAAGTCCATTTATAGTCACTTATGCCTTCGAAAGCCTTATTACTCGCTTAAAATTGTTTTACAATCTCATAATTTTTTTTAAAATGAATTTTCTTACATTTTTGGTTAAAATAGATGATATTTAAATGTTTGTCTCGAGAAACGTGAAGGGGAAGCCATCGATTGACAAGAAAAGTCCATTTACAGTCGCTCATGCCTTCGAAAGCCTCATTATTCACTTTAAATGATTTTATAATCTCATTATTGATTTTATGTTGAATTTTCTTACATTTTTAGTCAAAACAGACTATAATTGAATGTTTACCTCGGGAAACATGAAGCAAAAGCCATCGATTGAGAAGAAAAGACCATTTATAGTCACTCACGCCTTCGAAACCCTTATTGCTCACTTTAAATGGCTTTATGATTTGATTATTAACTTTAAGCTGAATTTTTTTACATTTTTTTTAAAACAGATTATAATTGAATGTTTACCTCGAGAAACGTGAAGCGAAAGCCATCGATTGAGAAGAAAAGAACATTTATAGTCACGCATGCCTTCGAAAGCCTTATTACTTGCTTAAAATTGTTTTACAATCTCATTATTTTTTTTAAAATGAATTTTCTTACATTTTTGGTTAAAACAGAATATATTTAAATGTTTATCTGGAGAAACGTGAAGCGAAAGCCATCGATTGACAAGAAAAGTCCATTTATAGTCACTCATGTCTTCGAAAGCCTTATTACTCGCTTAAAATGGTTTTACAATCTCATTAGTTATTTTCAGATGAATTTTCTTACATTGTGGGTTAAACCAAATTGTAATTGAATGTTTGCCTTGGGAAACATGAAGCGAAAGCCATCGATTGACAAGAAAAGTTCATTTATAGTCACTCATGCCTTCGAAAGCCCCACTATTCACTTTAAATGATTTTATAATTTTATTTTTGATTTTATGTTGAATTTTCTTACATTTTTTGTTAAAACAGACTATAATTGAATGTTTACCTTGACAACCATGAAGTGAAAGCCGTCGATTGAGAAGAAAAGACCATTTATAGTCACTGACGCCTTTGAAACCCTTATTGCTCACTTTAAATGGCTTTATGATGTGATTATTAACTTTAAGCTGAATTTTTTTACATTTTTTCTAAAACAGATTATAATAGAATGTTTACCTCGAGAAACGTGAAGCGAAAGCCATCGATTGAGAAGAAAAGAACATTTATAGTCACTCATGCCTTCGAAAGCCTTATTATTTGCTTAAAATTGTTTTACAATCTCATTATTTTTTTTAAAATGAATTTTCTTACATTTTTGGTTAAAATAGATTATATTCAAATGTTTGTCTCGAGAAACGTGAAGCGAAAGCCATGGATTGACAAGAAAAGTCCATTTATATTCACTCATGCCTTCGAAAGCCTTATTACTCGCTTAAAATGATTTTACAATCTCATTATTTATTTTCAGATGAATTTTCTTATATTTTTGGTTAAAACAGATTGTAATTGAATGTTTTCCTCGGGAAACATGAAGCGAAAGCCATCGATTGACAAGAAAAGTCCATGTATAGTCACTCATGCCTTCGTAAGCCTCATTATTCACTTTAAATGATTTTATAATCTCATTATTGATTTTATGTTGAATTTTCTTACATTTTTAGTTAAAACAGACTATAATTGAATGTTTACCTCGGGAAACATGAAGCAAAAGCCATCGATTGAGAAGAAAAGACCATTTATAGTCACTCACGCCTTCGAAACCCTTATTGCTCACTTTAAATGGCTTTATGATTTGATTATTAACTTTAAGCTGAATTTTTTTACATTTTTTCTAAAATAGATTATAATTGAATGTTTACCTCGAGAAACGTAAAGCGAAAGCCATCGATTTAGAAGAAAAGAACATTTATAGTCACTCATGCCTTCGAAAGCCTTATTACCTACTTAAAATTGTTTTACAATCTCATTATTTTTTTTAAAATGAATTTTCTTACATTTTTGGTTAAAACAGATTATATTCAAATGTTTGTCTAGGGAAACGTGAAGCGAAACCCATCGATTGACAAGGAAAGTCCATTTATAGTCACTCATGACAGATTGTAATTGAATGTTTGCCTCGGGAAACATGAAGCGAAAGCCATCGATTGACAAGAAAAGTTCATTCATAGTCACTCATGCCTTCGAAAGCCCCACTATTCACTTTAAATGATTTTATAATCTCATTATTGATTTTATGTTGAATTTTCTTACATTTTTAGTTAAAACAGACTATAATTGAATGTTTACCTCCGGAAACATGAAGCAAAAGCCATCGATTGAGAAGAAAAGACCATTTATAGTCACTCACGCCTTCGAAACCCTTATTGCTCACTTTAAACAGCTTTATGATTTGATTATTAACTTTAAGCTGAATTATTTTACATTTTTTTAAAAATAGATTATAATTGAATGTTTACCTCGAGAAACGTGAAGCGAAAGCCATCGATTGAGAAGAAAAGAACATTTATAGTCACTCATGCCTTCGACAGCCTTATTCCTTGCTTAAAATTGTTTTACAATCTCATTATTTTTTTTAAAATGAATTTTCTTACATTTTTGGTTAAAACAGATTATATTCAAATGTTTGTCTAGAGAAACGTGAAGCGAAACCCATCAATTGACAAGAAAAGTCCATTTATAGTCACTCATGCCTTCGAAAGCCTTATTACTCGCTTAAAATGGTTTTACAATCTCATTATTTATTTTCAGATGAATTTTCTTACATTTTTGGTTAAAACAGATTGTAATTGAATGTTTGCCTTGGGAAACATGAAGCGAAAGCCATCGATTGACAAGAAAAGTTCATTCATAGTCACTCATGCCTTCGAAAGCCCCACTATTCACTTTAAATGATTTTATAATCTCATTATTGATTTTATGTTGTATTTTCTTACGTTTTTAGTTAAAACAGACTATAATTGAATGTTTACCTCGGGAAACATGAAGCAAAAGCCATCGATTGAGAAGAAAAGACCATTTATAGTCACTCACGCCTTCGAAACCCTTATTGCTCACTTTAAATGGCTTTATGATTTGATTATTAACTTTCAGCTGAATTTTTTTACATTTTTTTTAAAACAGATTATAATTGAATGTTTACCTCGAGAAACGTGAAGCGAAAGCCATCGATTGAGAAGAAAAGAACATTTATAGTCACTCATGCCTTCGAAAGCCTTATTACTTGCTTAAAACTATGTTACAATCTCATTATTTTTTTTAAAATGAATTTTCTTACATTTTTGGTTAAAACAGAATATATTTAAATGTTTATCTGGAGAAACGTGAAGCGAAAGCCATCTATTGACAAGAAAAGTCCATTTATAGTCGCTCATGTCTTCGAAAGCCTTATTGCTCGCTTAAAATGGTTTTACACTCTCATTATTTATTTTCAGATGAATTTTCTTACATTTTTGGTTACAACAGATTGTAATTGAATGTTTGCCTCGGGAAACATGAAGCGAAAACCATCGATTGACAAGAAAAGTTCATTCATAGTCAATCATGCCTTCGAAAGCCCCACTATTCACTTTAAATGATTTTATAATCTCATTATTGATTTTATGTTGAATTTTCTTATATTTTTAGTTAAAACAGACTATAATTGAATGTTTACCTCGGGAAACATGAAGCAAAAGCCATCGATTGAGAAGAAAAGACCATTTATAGTCACTCACGCCTTCGAAACCCTTATTGCTCACTTTAAATGGCTTTATGATTTGATTATTAACTTTAAGTTGAATTTTTTTACATTTTTTTTTAAAACAGATTATAATTGAATATTTACATCGAGAAACGTGAAGCGAAAGCCATCGATTGAGAAGAAAAGAACATTTATAGTCACGCATGCCTTCGAAAGCCTTATTACTTGCTTAAAATTGTTTTACAATCTCATTATTTTTTTTAAAATGAATTTTCTTACATTTTTGGTTAAAACAGAATATATTTAAATGTTTATCTGGAGAAGCGTGAAGCGAAAGCCATCGATTGACAAGAAAAGTCCATTTATAGTCACTCAGGTCTTCGAAAGCCTTATTGCTCGCTTAAAATGGTTTTACAATCTCATTAGTTATTTTCAGATGAATTTTCTTACATTGTGGGTTAAACCAAATTGTAATTGAATGTTTGCCTTGGGAAACATGAAGCGAAAGCCATCGATTGACAAGAAAAGTTCATTTATAGTCACTCATGCCTTCGAAAGCCCCACTATTCACTTTAAATGATTTTATAATTTCATTTTTGATTTTATGTTGAATTTTCTTATATTTTTAGTTAAAACATACTATAATTGAATGTTTACCTCGGGAAACATGAAGCAAAAGCCATCGATTGAGAAGAAAAGACCATTTATAGTCACTCACGCCTTCGAAACCCTTATTGCTCACTTTAAATGGCTTTATGATTTGATTATTAACTTTAAGTTGAATTTTTTTACATTTTTTTTTAAAACAGATTATAATTGAATGTTTACATCGAGAAACGTGAAGCGAAAGCCATCGATTGAGAAGAAAAGAACATTTATAGTCACGCATGCCTTCGAAAGCCTTATTACTTGCTTAAAATTGTTTTACAATCTCATTATTTTTTTTAAAATGAATTTTCTTACATTTTTGGTTAAAACAGAATATATTTAAATGTTTATCTGGAGAAGCCTGAAGCGAAAGCCATCGATTGACAAGAAAAGTCCATTTATAGTGACTCATGTCTTCGAAAGCCTTATTGCTCGCTTAAAATGGTTTTACAATCTCATTAGCTATTTTCAGATGAATTTTCTTACATTGTGGGTTAAACCAAATTGTAATTGAATGTTTGCCTTGGGAAACATGAAGCGAAAGCCATCGATTGACAAGAAAAGTTCATTTATAGTCACTCATGCCTTCGAAAGCCCCACTATTCACTTTAAATGATTTTATAATTTTATTTTTGATTTTATGTTGAATTTTCTTACATTTTTTGTTAAAACAGACTATAATTGAATGTTTACCTTGAGAACCATGAAGTGAAAGCCATCGATTGAGAAGAAAAGACCATTTATAGTCACTGACGCCTTTGAAACCCTTATTGCTCACTTTAAATGGCTTTATGATTTGATTATTAACTTTAAGCTGAATTTTTTTACATTTTTTCTAAAACAGATTATAATTGAATGTTTACCTCGAGAAACGTGAAGCGAAAGCCATCGACTGAGAAGAAAAGAACATTTATAGTCACTCATGCCTTCGAAAGCCTTATTATTTGCTTAAAATTGTTTTACAATCTCATTATTTTTTTTAAAATGAATTTTCTTACATTTTTGGTTAAAACAGATTATATTCAAATGTTTGTCTCGAGAAACGTGAAGCGAAAGCCATGGATTGACAAGAAAAGTCCATTTATAGTCACTCATGCCTTCGAAAGCCTTATTACTCGCTTAAAATGATTTTACAATCTCATTATTTATTTTCAGATGAATTTTCTTATATTTTTGGTTAAAACAGATTGTAATTGAATGTTTTCCTCGGGAAACATGAAGCGAAAGCCATCGATTGACAAGAACAGCCCATGTATAGTCACTCATGCCTTCGTAAGCCTCATTATTCACTTTAAATGATTTTATAATCTCATTATTGATTTTATGTTGAATTTTCTTACATTTTTAGTTAAAACAGACTATAATTGAATGTTTACCTCGGGAAACATGAAGCAAAAGCCATCGATTGAGAAGAAAAGACCATTTATAGTCACTCACGCGTTCGAAACCCTTATTGCTCACTTTAAATAGCTTTATGATTTGATTATTAACTTTAAGCTGAATTTTTTTACATTTTTTTTAAAACAGATTATAATTGAATGTTTACCTCGAGAAACGTGAAGCGAAAGCCATCGATTGAGAAGAAAAGAACATTTATAGTCACTCATGCCTTCGAAAGCCTTATTACCTGCTTAAAATTGTTTTACAATCTCATTATTTTTTTAAAAATGAATTTTCTTACATTTTTGGTTAAAACAGTTTATATTCAAATGTTTGTCTCGAGAAACATGAAGCGAAAGCCATCGATTGACAAGAAAAGTCCATTTATAGTCACTCATGCCTTCGAAAGCCTTATTACTCGCTTAAAATGGTTTTACAATCTCATTATTTATTTTCAGATGAATTTTCTTACATTTTTGGTTAAAACAGATTGTAATTGAATTTTTGCCTTCGGAAACATGAAGCGAAAGCCATCGATTGACAAGAAAAGTTCATTCATAGTCACTCATGCCTTCGAAAGCCCCACTATTCACTTTAAATGATTTTATAATTTCATTATTGATTTGATGTTGAATTTTCTTATATTTTTAGTTAAAACAGACTATAATTGAATGTTTACCTCGGGAAACATGAAGCAAAAGCCATCGATTGAGAAGAAAAGACCATTTATAGTCACTCACGCCTTCGAAACCCTTATTGCTCACTTTAAATGGCTTTATGATTTGATTATTAACTTTAAGCTGAATTTTTTTACATTTTTTTTAAAACAGATTATAATTGAATGTTTACCTCGAGAAACGTGAAGCGAAAGGCATCGATTGAGAAGAAAAGAACATTTATAGTCACTCATGCCTTCGAAAGCCTTATTACTTGCTTAAAACTGTGTTACAATCTCATTATTTTCTTTAAAATGAATTTTCTTACATTTTTGGTTAAAACAGAATATATTTAAATGTTTATCTGGAGAAACGTGAAGCGAAAGCCATCTATTGACAAGAAAAGTCCATTTATAGTCGCTCATGTCTTCGAAAGCCTTATTGCTCGCTTAAAATAGTTTTACACTCTCATTATTTATTTTCAGATGAATTTTCTTACATTTTTGGTTACAACAGATTGTAATTGAATGTTTGCCTCGGGAAACATGAAGCGAAAGCCATCGATTGACAAGAAAAGTTCATTCATAGTCAACCATGCCTTCGAAAGCCCCACTATTCACTTTAAATGATTTTATAATCTCATTATTGATTTTATGTTGAATTTTCTTATATTTTTAGTTAAAACAGACTATAATTGAATGTTTACCTCGGGAAACATGAAGCAAAAGCCATCGATTGAGAAGAAAAGACCATTTATAGTCACTCACGCCTTTGAAACCCTTATTGCTCACTTTAAATGGCTTTATGATTTGATTATTAACTTTAAGCTGAATTTTTTTATATTTTTCTAAAACAGATTATAATTGAATGTTTACCTCGAGAAACGTGAAGCGAAAGCCATCGATTGAGAAGAAAAGAACATTTATAGTCACTCATGCCTTCGAAAGCCTTATTATTTGCTTAAAATTTTTTTACAATCTCATTATTTTTTTTAAAATGAATTTTCTTACATTTTTGGTTAAAACAGATTATATTCAAATATTTGTCTCGAGAAACGTGAAGCGAAAGCCATGGATTGACAAGAAAAGTCCATTTATAGTCACTCATGCCTTCGAAAGCCTTATTACTCGCTTAAAATGATTTTACAATCTCATTATTTATTTTCAGATGAATTTTCTTACATTTTTTGTTAAAACAGATTGTAATTGAATGTTTGCCTCGGGAAACATGAAGCGAAAGCCATCGATTGACAAGAAAAGTTCATTCATAGTCACTCATGCCTTCGAAAGCCCCACTATTCACTTTAAATGATTTTATAATCTCATTATTGATTTTATGTTGTATTTTCTTACAGTTTTAGTTAAAACAGGCTATAATTGAATGTTTACCTCGGGAAACATGAAGCAAAAGCCATCGATTGAGAAGAAAAGACCATTTATAGTCACTCACGCCTTCGAAACCCTTATTGCTCACTTTAAATGGCTTTATGATTTGATTATTAACTTTAAGCTGAATTTTTTTACATTTTTTTTAAAACAGATTATAATTGAATGTTTACCTCGAGAAACGTGAAGCGAAAGCCATCGATTGAGAAGAAAAGAACATTTATAGTCACTCATGCCTTCGAAAGCCTTATTACTTGCTTAAAATTGTGTTACAATCTCATTATTTTTTTTAAAATGAATTTTCTTACATTTTTGGTTAAAACAGAATATATTTAAATGTTTATCTGGAGAAACGTGAAGCGAAAGCCATCTATTGACAAGAAAAGTCCATTTATAGTCGCTCATGTCTTCGAAAGCCTTATTGCTCGCTTAAAATGGTTTTACACTCTCATTATTTATTTTCAGATGAATTTTCTTACATTTTTGGTTACAACAGATTGTAATTGAATGTTTACCTCGGGAAACATGAAGCGAAAGCCATCGATTGACAAGAAAAGTTCATTCATAGTCAATCATGCCTTCGAAAGCCCCACTATTCACTTTAAATGATTTTATAATCTCATTATTGTTTTGATGTTGAATTTTCTTATATTTTTAGTTAAAACAGACTATAATTGAATGTTTACCTCGGGAAACATGAAGCAAAAGCCATCGATTGAGAAGAAAAGACCATTTATAGTCACTCACGCCTTCGAAACCCTTATTGCTCACTTTAAATGGCTTTATGATTTGATTATTAACTTTAAGCTGAATTTTTTTACTTTTTTTTTAAACAGATTATAATTGAATGTTTACCTCGAGAAACGTGAAGCGAAAGCCATCGATTGAGAAGAAAAGAACATTTATAGTCACGCATGCCTTCGAAAGCCTTATTACTTGCTTAAAATTGTTTTACAATCTCATTATTTTTTTTAAAATGAATTTTCTTACATTTTTGGTTAAAACATATTATATTCAAATGATTGTCTAGAGAAACGTGAAGCCAAACCCATCGATTGACAAGAAAAGTCCATTTATAGTCACTCATGCCTTCGAAAGCCTTATTACTCGCTTAAAATGGTTTTACAATCTCATTATTTATTTTCAGAGGAATTTTCTTACATTTTTGGTTAAAACAGATTGTAATTGAACGTTTACCTCGGGAAACATGAAGCGAAAGCCATCGATTGAGAAGAAAAGAACATTTATAGTCACTCATGCCTTCGAAAGCCTTATTATTTGCTTAAAATTGTTTTACAATCTCATTATTATTTTTAAAATGAATTTTCTTACATTTTTGGTTAAAACAGATTATATTCAAATGTTTGTCTCGAGAAACGTGAAGCGAAAGCCATGGATTGACAAGAAAAGTCCATTTATAGTCACTCATACCTTCGAAAGCCTTATTACTCGCTTAAAATGATTTTACAATCTCAATATTTATTTTCAGATGAATTTTCTTATATTTTTGGTTAAAACAGATTGTAATTGAATGTTTTCCTCGGGAAACATGAAGCGAAAGCCATCGATTGACAAGAACAGCCCATGTATAGTCACTCATGCCTTCGTAAGCCTCATTATTCACTTTAAATGATTTTATAATCTCATTATTGATTTTATGTTGAATTTTCTTACATTTTTAGTTAAAACAGACTATAATTGAATGTTTACCTCGGGAAACATGAAGCAAAAGCCATCGATTGAGAAGAAAAGACCATTTATAGTCACTCACGCGTTCGAAACCCTTATTGCTCACTTTAAACGGCTTTATGATTTGATTATTAACTTTAAGCTAAATTTTTTTACATTTTTTTTAAAACAGATTATAATTGAATGTTTACCTCGAGAAACGTGAAGCGAAAGCCATCGATTGAGAAGAAAAGAACATTTATAGTCACTCATGCCTTCGAAAGCCTTATTACCTGCTTAAAATTGTTTTACAATCTCATTATTTTTTTAAAAATTATTTTTTTACATTTTTGGTTAAAACAGTTTATATTCAAATGTTTGTCTCGAGAAACATGAAGCGAAAGCCATCGATTGACAAGAAAAGTTCATTCATAGTCACTCATCCCTTCGAAAGCCCCACTATTCACTTTAAATGATTTTATAATCTCATTATTGATTTTATGTTGAATTTTCTTATATTTTTAGTTAAAACAGACTATAATTGAATGTTTACCTTGGGAAACATGAAGCAAAAGCCATCGATTGAGAAGAAAAGACCATTTATAGTCACTCACGCCTTCGAAACCCTTATTGCTCACTTTAAATGGCTTTATGATTTGATTATTAACTTTAAGCTGAATTTTTTTACATTTTTTTTTAAACAGATTATAATTGAATGTTTACCTCGAGAAACGTGAAGCGAAAGCCATCGATTGAGAAAAAAAGAACATTTATAGTCACGCATGCCTTCGAAAGCATTATTACTTGCTTAAAATTGTTTTACAATCTCATTATTTTTTTTAAAATGAATTTTCTTACATTTTTGGTTAAAACATATTATATTCAAATGATTGTCTAGAGAAACGTGAAGCCAAACCCATCGATTGACAAGAAAAGTCCATTTATAGTCACTCATGCCTTCGAAAGCCTTATTACTCGCTTAAAATGGTTTTACAATCTCATTATTTATTTTCAGATGAATTTTCTTACATTTTTGGTTAAAACAGATTGTAATTGAATTTTTGCCTCGGGAAACATGAAGCGAAAGCCATCGATTGACAAGAAAAGTTCATTCATAGTCACTCATGCCTTCGAAAGCCCCACTATTCACTTTAAATGATTTTATAATCTCATTATTGATTTTATGTTGACTTTTCTTACATTTTTAGTTAAAACAGACTATAATTGAATGTTTACCTCGGGAAACATGAAGCAAAAGCCATCGATTGAGAAGAAAAGACCATTTATAGTCACTCACGCGTTCGAAACCCTTATTGCTCACTTTAAATGGCTTTATGATTTGATTATTAACTTTAAGCTGAATGTTTTTACATTTTTTTTAAAACAGATTATAATTGAATGTTTACCTCGAGAAACGTGAAGCGAAAGCCATCGATTGAGAAGAAAAGAACATTTATAGTCACTCATGCCTTCGAAAGCCTTATTACCTGCTTAAAATTGTTTTACAATCTCATTATTTTTTTTAAAATGAATTTTCTTACATTTTTGGTTAAAACAGTTTATATTCAAATGTTTGTCTCGAGAAACATGAAGCGAAAGCCATCGATTGACAAGAAAAGTCCATTTATAGTCACTCATGCCTTCGAAAGCCTTATTACTCGCTTAAAATGGTTTTACAATCTCATTATTTATTTTCAGATGAATTTTCTTACATTTTTGGTTAAAACAGATTGTAATTGAATTTTTGCCTCGGGAAACATGAAGCGAAAGCCATCGATTGACAAGAAAAGTTCATTCATAGTCACTCATGCCTTCGAAAGCCCCACTATTCACTTTAAATGATTTTATAATCTCATTATTGATTTTATATTGTATTTTCTTACATTTTTAGTTAAAACAGACTATAATTGAATGTTTACCTCGGGAAACATGAAGCAAAAGCCATCGATTGAGAAGAAAAGACCATTTATAGTCACTCACGCCTTCGAAACCCTTATTGCTCACTTTAAATGGCTTTATGATTTCATTACTAACTTTAAGCTGAATTTTTTTACATTTTTTTTAAACAGATTATAATTGAATGTTTGCCTCAAGAAACGTGAAGCGAAAGCCATCGATTGAGAAGAAAAGAACATTTATAGTCACTCATGCTTTCGAAAGCCTTATTACTTGCTTAAAATTGTGTTACAATCTCATTATTTTTTTCAAAATGAATTTTCTTACATTTTTGGTTAAAACATATTATATTCAAATGATTGTCTAGAGAAACGTGAAGCCAAACCCATCGATTTACAAGAAAAGTCCATTTATAGTCACTCATGCCTTCGAAAGCCTTATTACTCACTTAAAATGGTTTTACAATCTCATTATTTATTTTCAGATGAATTTTCTTACATTTTTGGTTAAAACAGATTGTAATTGAACGTTTACCTCGGGAAACATGAAGCGAAAGCCATCGATTGACAAGAAAAGTTCATTCATAGTCACTCATGCCTTCGAAAGCCCCGCTATTCACTTTAAATGATTTTATAATCTCATTATTGATTTTATGTTGAATTTTCTTACATTTTTAGTTAAAACAGACTATAATTGAACGTTTACCTCGGGAAACATGAAGCAAAAGCCATCGATTGAGAAGAAAAGACCATTTATAGTCACTCACGCGTTCGAAACCCTTATTGCTCACTTTAAATGGCTTTATGATTTGATTATTAACTTTAAGCTGAATGTTTTTACATTTTTTTTAAAACAGATTATAATTGAATGTTTACCTCAAGAAACGTGAAGCGAAAGCCATCGATTGAGAAGAAAAGAACATTTATAGTCACTCATGCCTTCGAAAGCCTTATTACCTGCTTAAAATTGTTTTACAATCTCATTATTTTTTTTAAAATGAATTTTCTTACATTTTTGGTTAAAACAGTTTATATTCAAATGTTTGTCTCGAGAAACATGAAGCGAAAGCCATCGATTGACAAGAAAAGTCCATTTATAGTCACTCATGCCTTCGAAAGCCTTATTACTCGCTTAAAATGGTTTTACAATCTCATTATTTATTTTCAGATGAATTTTCTTACATTTTTGGTTAAAACAGATTGTAATTGAATTTTTGCCTCGGGAAACATGAAGCGAAAGCCATCGATTGACAAGAAAAGTTCATTCATAGTCACTCATGCCTTCGAAAGCCCCACTATTCACTTTAAATGATTTTATAATCTCATTATTGATTTTATATTGTATTTTCTTACATTTTTAGTTAAAACAGACTATAATTGAATGTTTACCTCGGGAAACATGAAGCAAAAGCCATCGATTGAGAAGAAAAGACCATTTATAGTCACTCACGCCTTCGAAACCCTTATTGCTCACTTTAAATGGCTTTATGATTTCATTACTAACTTTAAGCTGAATTTTTTTACATTTTTTTTAAACAGATTATAATTGAATGTTTGCCTCAAGAAACGTGAAGCGAAAGCCATCGATTGACAAGAAAAGTTCATTCATAGTCACTCATGCCTTCGAAAGCCCCGCTATTCACTTTAAATGATTTTATAATCTCATTATTGATTTTATGTTGAATTTTCTTACATTTTTAGTTAAAACAGACTATAATTGAACGTTTACCTCGGGAAACATGAAGCAAAAGCCATCGATTGAGAAGAAAAGACCATTTATAGTCGCTCACGCCTTCGAAACCCTTATTGCTCACTTTAAATGGCTTTATGATTTGATTATTAACTTTAAGCTGAATTGTTTTACATATTTTTTAAAACAGATTATAATTGAATGTTTACCTCGAGAAACGTGAAGCGAAAGCCATCGATTGAGAAGAAAAGAACATTTATAGTCACTCATGCCTTCGAAAGCCTTATTACTTGCTTAAAATTGTGTTACAATCTCATTATTTTTTTTAAAATGAATTTTCTTACATTTTTGGTTAAAACAGAATATATTTAAATGTTTATCGGGAGAAACGTGAAGCGAAAGCCATCGACTGGCAAGAAAAGTCCATTTATAGTCACTCATGTCTTCGAAAGCCTTATTGCTCGCTTAAAATGGTTTTACAATCTCATTAGTTATTTTCAGATGAATTTTCTTATATTTTTGGTTAAAACAGATTGTAATTGAATGTTTGCCTCAGGAAACATGAAGAGAAAGCCATCGATTGACAAGAAAAGTCCATGTATAGTCACTCATGCCATCGTAAGCCTCATTATTCACTTTAAATGATTTTATAATCTCATTATTGATTTTATGTTGAAATTTCTTACATTTTTAGTTAAAACAGACTATAATTGAATGTTTACCTCGGGAAACATGAAGGAAAAGCCATCGATTGAGAAGAAAAGACCGTTTATAGTCACTCACGCCTTCGAAACCCTTATTGCTCACTTTAAACAGCTTTACGATTTGATTATTAACTTTAAGCCGAATTATTTTACATTTTTTTTAAAATAGATTATAATTGAATGTTTACCTCGAGAAAAGTGAAGCGAAAGCCATCGATTGAGAAGAAAAGAACATTTATAGTCACTCATGCCTTCGAAAGCCTTATTACTCGCTTAAAATGATTTTACAATCTCATTATTTATTTTCAGATGAATTTTCTTACATTTTCGGTTAAAACAGATTGTAATTGAATGTTTGCCTCGGGAAACATGAAGTGAAAGCCATCGATTGACAAGAAAAGTTCATTCATAGTCACTCATGCCTTCGAAAGCCCGCTATTCACTTTAAATGATTTTATAATCTCATTATTGATTTTATGTTGAATTTTCTTACATTTTTAGATAAAACAGACTATAATTGAATGTTTACCTGCGGAAACATGAAGCAAAAGCCATCGATTGAGAAGAAAAGACCATTTATAGTCACTCACGCCTTCGAAACCCTTATTGCTCACTTTCAGCAGCTTTATGATTTGATTATTAACTTTAAGCTAAATTATTTTACATTTTTTTAAAAATAGATTATAATTACATGTTTACCTCGAGAAACGTGAAGCGAAAGCCATCGATTGAGAAGAAAAGAACATTTATAGTCACTCATGCCTTCGAAAGCCTTATTACTTGCTTAAAATTGTTTTACAATCTCATTATTTTTTTTAAAATGAATTTTCTTACATTTTTGGTTAAAACAGATTATATTCAAATGTTTGTCTAGAGAAACGTGAAGCGAAACCCATCGATTGACAAGAAAAGTCCATTTATAGTCACTCATGCCTTCGAAAGCCTTATTACTCGCTTAAAATGGTTTTACAATCTCATTATTTATTTTCAGATGAATTTTCTTACATTTTTGGTTAAAACAGATTGTAATTGAATGTTTGCCTTGGGAAACATGAAGCGAAAGCCATCGATTGACAAGAAAAGTTCATTCATAGTCACTCATGCCTTCGAAAGCCCCACTATTCACTTTCAATGATTTTATAATCTCATTATTGATTTTATGTTGTATTTTCTTACATTTTTAGTTAAAACAGACTATAATTGAATGTTTACCTCGGGAAACATGAAGCAAAAGCCATCGATTGAGAAGAAAAGACCATTTATAGTCACTCACGCCTTCGAAACCCTTATTGCTCACTTTAAATGGCTTTATGATTTGATTATTAACTTTAAGCTGAATTGTTTTACATTTTTTTTAAAACAGATTATAATTGAATGTTTACCTCGAGAAACGTGAAGCGAAAGCCATCGATTGAGAAGAAAAGAACATTTATAGTCACTCATGCCTTCGAAAGCCTTATTACTTGCTTAAAATTGTGTTACAATCTCATTATTTTTTTTAAAATGAATTTTCTTACATTTTTGGTTAAAACAGAATATATTTAAATGTTTATCGGGAGAAACGTGAAGCGAAAGCCATCGACTGGCAAGAAAAGTCCATTTATAGTCACTCATGTCTTCGAAAGCCTTATTGCTCGCTTAAAATGGTTTTACAATCTCATTAGTTATTTTCACATGAATTTTCTTATATTTTTGGTTAAAACAGATTGTAATTGAATGTTTACCTCGGGAAACATGAAGAGAAAGCCATCGATTGACAAGAAAAGTCCATGTATAGTCACTCATGCTATCGTAAGCCTCATTATTCACTTTAAATGATTTTATAATCTCATTATTGATTTTATGTTGAAATTTCTTACATTTTAGGTTAAAACAGACTATAATTGAATGTTTACCTCGGGAAACATGAAGGAAAAGCCATCGATTGAGAAGAAAAGACCATTTATAGTCACTCACGCCTTCGAAACCCTTATTGCTCACTTTAAACAGCTTTACGATTTGATTATTAACTTTAAGCCGAATTATTTTACATTTTTTTTAAAAAAGATTATAATTGAATGTTTACCTCGAGAAACGTGAACCGAAAGCCACCGATTGAGAAGAAAAGAACATTTATAGTCACTCATGCCTTCGAAAGCCTTATTACTCGCTTAAAATGATTTTACAATCTCATTATTTATTTTCAGATGAATTTTCTTACATTTTTGGTTAAAACAGATTGTAATTGAATGTTTGCCTCGGGAAACATGAAGCGAAAGCCATCGATTGACAAGAATAGTTCATTCATAGTCACTCATGCCTTCGAAAGCCCCGCTATTCACTTTTAATGATTTTATAATCTCATTATTGATTTTATGTTGAATTTTCTTACATTTTTAGTTAAAACAGACTATAATTGAATCTTTACCTCCGGAAACATGAAGCAAAAGCCATCGATTGAGAAGAAAAGACCATTTATAGTCACTCACGCCTTCGAAACCCTTATTGCTCACTTTAAGCAGCTTTATGATTTGATTATTAACTTTAAGCTGAATTATTTTACATTTTTTTAAAAATAGATTATAATTAAATGTTTACCTTGAGAAACCTGAAGCGAAAGCCATCGATTGAGAAGAAAAGAACATTTATAGTCACTCATGCCTTCGAAAGCCTTATTACTTGCTTAAAATTGTTTTACAATCTCATAATTTTTTTTAAAATGAATTTTCTTACATTTTTGGATAAAACAAATTATATTCAAATGTTTGTCTAGAGAAACGTGAAGCGAAACCCATCGATTGACAAGAAAAGTCCATTTATAGTCACTCATGCCTTCGAAAGCCTTATTACTCGCTTAAAATGGTTTTACAATCTCATTATTTATTTTCAGATGAATTTTCTTACATTTTTGGTTAAAACATATTGTAATTGAATGTTTACCTTGGGAAACATGAAGCGAAAGCCATCGATTGACAAGAAAAGTTCATTCATAGTCACTCATGCCTTCGAAAGCCCCACTATTCACTTTAAATGATTTTATGATCTCATTATTGATTTTATGTTGTATTTTCTTACATTTTTAGTTAAAACAGACTATAATTGAATGTTTACCTCGGGAAACATGAAGCAAAAGCCATCGATTGAGAAGAAAACACCATTTATAGTCACTCACGCCTTTGAAACCCTTATTGCTCACTTTAAATAGCTTTATGATTTGATTATTAACTTTAAGCTGAATTTTTTTACATTTTTTCTAAAACAGATTATAATTGAATGTTTACCTCGAGAAACGTGAAGCGAAAGCCATCGATTGAGAAGAAAAGAACATTTATAGTCACTCATACCTTCGAAAGCCTTATTATTTGCTTAAAATTATTTTACAATCTCATTATTTTTTTTAAAATGAATTTTCTTACATTTTTGGTTAAAACAGATTATATTCAAATGTTTGTCTCGAGAAACGTGAATTGAAAGCCATGGATTTACAAGAAAAGTCCATTTATAGTCACTCATGCCTTCGAAAGCCTTATTACTCGCTTAAAATGATTTTACAATCTCATTATTTATTTTCAGATGAATTTTCTTACATTTTTGGTTAAAACAGATTGTAATTGAATTTTTGCCTTCGGAAACATGAAGCGAAAGCCATCGATTGACAAGAAAAGTTCATTCATAGTCACTCATGCCTTCGAAAGCCCCACTATTCACTTTAAATGATTTTATAATTTCATTATTGATTTGATGTTGAATTTTCTTATATTTTTAGTTAAAACAGACTATAATTGAATGTTTACCTCGGGAAACATGAAGCAAAAGCCATCGATTGAGAAGAAAAGACCATTTATAGTCACTCACGCCTTCGAAACCCTTATTGCTCACTTTAAATGGCTTTATGATTTGATTATTAACTTTAAGCTGAATTTTTTTACATTTTTTCTAAAACAGATTATAATTGAATGTTTACCTCGAGAAACGTGAAGCGAAAGCCATCGACTGAGAAGAAAAGAACATTTATAGTCACTCATGCCTTCGAAAGCCTTATTATTTGCTTAAAATTGTTTTACAATCTCATTATTTTTTTTAAAATGAATTTTCTTACATTTTTGGTTAAAACAGATTATATTCAAATGTTTGTCTCGAGAAACGTGAAGCGAAAGCCATGGATTGACAAGAAAAGTCCATTTATAGTCACTCATGCCTTCGAAAGCCTTATTACTCGCTTAAAATGATTTTACAATCTCATTATTTATTTTCAGATGAATTTTCTTATATTTTTGGTTAAAACAGATTGTAATTGAATGTTTTCCTCGGGAAACATGAAGCGAAAGCCATCGATTGACAAGAACAGCCCATGTATAGTCACTCATGCCTTCGTAAGCCTCATTATTCACTTTAAATGATTTTATAATCTCATTATTGATTTTATGTTGAATTTTCTTACATTTTTAGTTAAAACAGACTATAATTGAATGTTTACCTCGGGAAACATGAAGCAAAAGCCATCGATTGAGAAGAAAAGACCATTTATAGTCACTCACGCGTTCGAAACCCTTATTGCTCACTTTAAATAGCTTTATGATTTGATTATTAACTTTAAGCTGAATTTTTTTACATTTTTTTTAAAACAGATTATAATTGAATGTTTACCTCGAGAAACGTGAAGCGAAAGCCATCGATTGAGAAGAAAAGAACATTTATAGTCACTCATGCCTTCGAAAGCCTTATTACCTGCTTAAAATTGTTTTACAATCTCATTATTTTTTTAAAAATGAATTTTCTTACATTTTTGGTTAAAACAGTTTATATTCAAATGTTTGTCTCGAGAAACATGAAGCGAAAGCCATCGATTGACAAGAAAAGTCCATTTATAGTCACTCATGCCTTCGAAAGCCTTATTACTCGCTTAAAATGGTTTTACAATCTCATTATTTATTTTCAGATGAATTTTCTTACATTTTTGGTTAAAACAGATTGTAATTGAATTTTTGCCTTCGGAAACATGAAGCGAAAGCCATCGATTGACAAGAAAAGTTCATTCATAGTCACTCATGCCTTCGAAAGCCCCACTATTCACTTTAAATGATTTTATAATTTCATTATTGATTTGATGTTGAATTTTCTTATATTTTTAGTTAAAACAGACTATAATTGAATGTTTACCTCGGGAAACATGAAGCAAAAGCCATCGATTGAGAAGAAAAGACCATTTATAGTCACTCACGCCTTCGAAACCCTTATTGCTCACTTTAAATGGCTTTATGATTTGATTATTAACTTTAAGCTGAATTTTTTTACATTTTTTTTAAAACAGATTATAATTGAATGTTTACCTCGAGAAACGTGAAGCGAAAGGCATCGATTGAGAAGAAAAGAACATTTATAGTCACTCATGCCTTCGAAAGCCTTATTACTTGCTTAAAACTGTGTTACAATCTCATTATTTTCTTTAAAATGAATTTTCTTACATTTTTGGTTAAAACAGAATATATTTAAATGTTTATCTGGAGAAACGTGAAGCGAAAGCCATCTATTGACAAGAAAAGTCCATTTATAGTCGCTCATGTCTTCGAAAGCCTTATTGTTCGCTTAAAATAGTTTTACACTCTCATTATTTATTTTCAGATGAATTTTCTTACATTTTTGGTTACAACAGATTGTAATTGAATGTTTGCCTCGGGAAACATGAAGCGAAAGCCATCGATTGACAAGAAAAGTTCATTCATAGTCAACCATGCCTTCGAAAGCCCCACTATTCACTTTAAATGATTTTATAATCTCATTATTGATTTTATGTTGAATTTTCTTATATTTTTAGTTAAAACAGACTATAATTGAATGTTTACCTCGGGAAACATGAAGCAAAAGCCATCGATTGAGAAGAAAATACCATTTATAGTCACTCACGCCTTTGAAACCCTTATTGCTCACTTTAAATGGCTTTATGATTTGATTATTAACTTTAAGCTGAATTTTTTTACATTTTTCTAAAACAGATTATAATTGAATGTTTACCTCGAGAAACGTGAAGCGAAAGCCATCGATTGAGAAGAAAAGAACATTTATAGTCACTCATGCCTTCGAAAGCCTTATTATTTGCTTAAAATTTTTTTACAATCTCATTATTTTTTTTAAAATGAATTTTCTTACATTTTTGGTTAAAACAGATTATATTGAAATATTTGTCTCGAGAAACGTGAAGCGAAAGCCATGGATTGACAAGAAAAGTCCATTTATAGTCACTCATGCCTTCGAAAGCCTTATTACTCGCTTAAAATGATTTTACAATCTCATTATTTATTTTCAGATGAATTTTCTTACATTTTTTGTTAAAACAGATTGTAATTGAATGTTTGCCTCGGGAAACATGAAGCGAAAGCCATCGATTGACAAGAAAAGTTCATTCATAGTCACTCATGCCTTCGAAAGCCCCACTATTCACTTTAAATGATTTTATAATCTCATTATTGATTTTATGTTGTATTTTCTTACATTTTTAGTTAAAACAGGCTATAATTGAATGTTTACCTCGGGAAACATGAAGCAAAAGCCATCGATTGAGAAGAAAAGACCATTTATAGTCACTCACGCCTTCGAAACCCTTATTGCTCACTTTAAATGGCTTTATGATTTGATTATTAACTTTAAGCTGAATTTTTTTACATTTTTTTTAAAACAGATTATAATTGAATGTTTACCTCGAGAAACGTGAAGCGAAAGCCATCGATTGAGAAGAAAAGAACATTTATAGTCACTCATGCCTTCGAAAGCCTTATTACTTGCTTAAAATTGTGTTACAATCTCATTATTTTTTTTAAAATGAATTTTCTTACATTTTTGGTTAAAACAGAATATATTTAAATGTTTATCTGGAGAAACGTGAAGCGAAAGCCATCGATTGAAAAGAAAAGTCCATTTATAGTCGCTCATGTCTTCGAAAGCCTTATTGCTGGCTTAAAATGGTTTTACACTCTCATTATTTATTTTCAGATGAATTTTCTTACATTTTTGGTTACAACAGATTGTAATTGAATGTTTGCCTCGGGAAACATGAAGCGAAAGCCATCGATTGACAAGAAAAGTTCATTCATAGTCAATCATGCCTTCGAAAGCCCTACTATTCACTTTAAATGATTTTATAATCTCATTATTGATTTGATGTTGAATTTTCTTATATTTTTAGTTAAAACAGACTATAATTGAATGTTTACCTCGGGAAACATGAAGCAAAAGCCATCGATTGAGAAGAAAAGACCATTTATAGTCACTCACGCCTTCGAAACCCTTATTGCTCACTTTAAATGGCTTTATGATTTGATTATTAACTTTAAGCTGAATTTTTTTACATTTTTTTTAAACAGATTATAATTGAATGTTTACCTCGAGAAACGTGAAGCGAAAGCCATCGATTGAGAAGAAAAGAACATTTATAGTCACTCATGCTTTCGAAAGCCTTATTACTTGCTTAAAATTGTGTTACGATCTCATTATTTTTTTTAAAATGAATTTTCTTACATTTTTGGTTAAAACATATTATATTCAAATGATTGTCTAGTGAAACGTGAAGCCAAACCCATCGATTGACAAGAAAAGTCCATTTATAGTCACTCATGCCTTCGAAAGCCTTATTACTCGCTTAAAATGGTTTTACAATCTCATTATTTATTTTCAGATGAATTTTCTTACATTTTTGGTTAAAACAGATTGTAATTGAACGTTTACCTCGGGAAACATGAAGCGAAAGCCATCGATTGACAAGAAAAGTTCATTCATAGTCGCTCATGCCTTCGAAAGCCCCGCTATTCACTTTAAATGATTTTATAATCTCATTATTGATTTTATGTTGAATTTTCTTACATTTTTAGTTAAAACAGACTATAATTGAATGTTTACCTCGGGAAACATGAAGCAAAAGCCATCGATTGAGAAGAAAAGACCATTTATAGTCGCTCACGCCTTCGAAACCCTTATTGCTCACTTTAAATGGCTTTACGATTTGATTATTAACTTTAAGCTCAATTGTTTTACATTTTTTTTAAAACAGATTATAATTGAATGTTTACCTCGAGAAACGTGAAGCGAAAGCCATCGATTGAGAAGAAAAGAACATTTATAGTCACTCATGCCTTCGAGAGCCTTATTACTTGCTTAAAATTGTGTTACAATCTCATTATTTTTTTTAAAATGAATTTTCTTACATTTTTGGTTAAAACAGAATATATTTAAATGTTTATCGGGAGAAACGTGAAGCGAAAGCCATCGATTGGCAAGAAAAGTCCATTTATAGTCACTCATGTCTTCGAAAGCCTTATTGCTCGCGTAAAATGGTTTTACAATCTCATTAGTTATTTTCAGATGAATTTTCTTATATTTTTGGTTACAACAGATTGTAATTGAATGTTTACCTCGGGAAACATGAAGAGAAAGCCATCGATTGACAAGAAAAGTCCATGTATAGTCACTCATGCCATCGTAAGCCTCATTATTCACTTTAAATGATTTTATAATCTCATTATTGATTTTATGTTGAATTTTCTTACATTTTTAGTTAAAACAGACTATAATTGAATGTTTACCTCGGGAAACATGAAGCAAAAGCCATCGATTGAGAAGAAAAGACCATTTATAGTCACTCACGCCTTCGAAACCCTTATTGCTCACTTTAAACAGCTTTACGATTTGATTATTAACTTTAAGCCGAATTATTTTATATTTTTTTTAAAATAGATTATAATTGAATGTTTACCTCGAGAAACATGAAGCGAAAGCCATCGATTGAGAAGAAAAGAACATTTATAGTCACTCATGCCTTCGAAAGCCTTATTACTTGCTTAAAATTGTTTTACAATCTCATAATTTTTTTAAAAATGAATTTTCTTACATTTTTGGTTAAAACAGATTATATTCAAATGTTTGTCTAGGGAAACGTGAAGCGAAACCCATCGATTGACAAGAAAATTCCATTTATAGTCACTCATGCCTTCGAAAGCCTTATTACTCGCTTAAAATGATTTTACAATCTCATTATTTATTTTCAGATGAATTTTCTTACATTTTTGGTTAAAACAGATTGTAATTGAATGTTTGCCTCGGGAAACATGAAGGGAAAGCCATCGATTGACAAGAAAAGTTCATTCATAGTCACTCATGCCTTCGAAAGCCCCGCTATTCACTTTAAATGATTTTATAATCTCATTATTGATTTTATGTTGAATTTTCTTACATTTTTAGTTAAAACAGACTATAATTGAATGTTTACCTCCGGAAACATGAAGCAAAAGCCATCGATTGAGAAGAAAAGACCATTTATAGTCACTCACGCCTTCGAAACCCTTATTGCTCACTTTAAGCAGCTTTATGATTTGATTATTAACTGTAAGCTGAATTATTTTACATTTTTTTAAAAATAGATTATAATTAAATGTTTACCTCGGGAAACCTGAAGCCAAAGCCATTGATTGAGAAGAAAAGAACATTTATAGTCACTCATGCCTTCGAAAGCCTTATTACTTGCTTAAAATTGTTTTACAATCTCATTATTTTTTTTTAAATGAATTTTCTTACATTTTTGGTTAAAACAGATTATATTCAAATGTTTGTCTAGAGAAACGTGAAGCAAAACCCATCGATTGACAAGAAAAGTCCATTTATAGTCACTCATGCCTTCGAAAGCCTTATTACTCGCTTAAAATGGTTTTACAATCTCATTATTTATTTTCAGATGAATTTTCTTACATTTTTGGTTAAAACAGATTGTAATTGAATGTTTGCCTTGGGAAACATGAAGCGAAAGCCATCGATTGACAAGAAAAGGTCATTCATAGTCACTCATGCCTTCGAAAGCCCCACTATTCACTTTAAATGATTTTATAATCTCATTATTGATTTTATGTTGTATTTTCTTACATTTTTAGTTACAACAGACTATAATTGAATGTTTACCTCAGGAAACATGAAGCAAAAGCCATCGATTGAGAAGAAAAGACCATTTATAGTCACTCACGCCTTCGAAACCCTTATTGCTCACTTTAAATGGCTTTATGATTTGATTATTAACTTTAAGCTGAATTTTTTTACATTTTTTTTCAAACAGATTATAATTGAATGTTTACCTCGAGAAACGTGAAGCGAAAGCCATCGATTGAGAAGAAAAGAACATTTATAGTCACTCATGCCTTCGAAAGCCTTATTACTTGCTTAAAACTGTGTTACAATCTCATTATTTTTTTTAAAATGAATTTTCTTACATTTTTGGTTAAAACAGAATATATTTAAATGTTTATCTGGAGAAACGTGAAGCGAAAGCCATCTATTGACAAGAAAAGTCCATTTATAGTCGCTCATGTCTTCGAAAGCCTTATTGCTCGCTTAAAATGGTTTTACACTCTCATTATTTATTTTCAGATGAATTTTCTTACATTTTTGGTTACAACAGATTGTAATTGAATGTTTGCCTCGGGAAACATGAAGCGAAAGCCATCGATTGACAAGAAAAGTTCATTCATAGTCAATCATGCCTTCGAAAGCCCCACCATTCACTTTAAATGATTTTATAATCTCATTATTGATTTTATGTTGAATTTTCTTATATTTTTAGTTAAAACAGACTATAATTGAATGTTTACCTCGGGAAACATGAAGCAAAAGCCATCGATTGAGAAGAAAAGACCATTTATAGTCACTCACGCCTTCGAAACCCTTATTGCTCACTTTAAATGGCTTTATGATTTGATTATTAACTTTAAGTTGAATTTTTTTACATTTTTTTAAAACAGATTATAATTGAATGTTTACATCGAGAAACGTGAAGCGAAAGCCATCGATTGAGAAGAAAAGAACATTTATAGTCACGCATGCCTTCGAAAGCCTTATTACTTGCTTAAAATTGTTTTACAATCTCATTATTTTTTTTAAAATGAATTTTCTTACATTTTTGGTTAAAACAGAATATATTTAAATGTTTATCTGGAGAAACGTGAAGCGAAAGCCATCGATTGACAAGAAAAGTCCATTTATAGTCACTCATGTCTTCGAAAGCCTTATTGCTCGCTTAAAATGGTTTTACAATCTCATTAGTTATTTTCAGATGAATTTCCTTACATTTTTGGTTAAAACAGATTGTAATTGAATTTTTGCCTTGGGAAACATGAAGCGAAAGCCATCGATTGACAAGAAAAGGTCATTCATAGTAACTCATGCCTTCGAAAGCCCCACTATTCACTTTAAATGATTTTATAATCTCATTATTGATTTTATGTTGTATTTTCTTACATTTTTAGTTAAAACAGACTATAATTGAATGTTTACCTCGGGAAACATGAAGCAAAAGCCATCGATTGAGAACAAAAGACCATTTATAGTCACTCACGCCTTCGAAACCCTTATTGCTCACTTTAAATGGCTTTATGATTTGATTATTAACATTAAGCTGAATTTTTTTACATTTTTTTTAAACAGATCATAATTGAATGTTTACCTCGAGAAACGTGAAGCGAAAGCCATCGATTGAGAAGAAAAGAACATTTATAGTCACTCATGCTTTCGAAAGCCTTATTACTTGCTTAAAATTGTGTTACAATCTCATTATTTTTTTTAAAATGAATTTTCTTACATTTTTGGTTAAAACATATTATATTCAAATGATTGTCTAGAGAAACGTGAAGCCAAACCCATCGATTGACAAGAAAAGTCCATTTATAGTCACTCATGCCTTCGAAAGCCTTATTACTCGCTTAAAATGGTTTTACAATCTCATTATTTATTTTCAGTTGAATTTTCTTACATTTTTGGTTAAAACAGATTGTAATTGAACGTTTACCTCGGGAAACATGAAGCGAAAGCCATCGATTGACAAGAAAAGTTCATTCATAGTCACTCATGCCTTCGAAAGCCCCGCTATTCACTTTAAATGATTTTATAATCTCATTATTGATTTTATGTTGAATTTTCTTACATTTTTAGTTAAAACAGACTATAATTGAATGTTTACCTCGGGAAACATGAAGCAAAAGCCATCGATTGAGAAGAAAAGACCATTTATAGTCACTCACGCCTTCGAAACCCTTATTGCTCACTTTAAACAGCTTTACGATTTGATTATTATATTTAAGCCGAATTATTTTACATTTTTTTTAAATAGATTATAATTGAATGTTTACCTCGAGAAACGTGAACCGAAAGCCATCGATTGAGAAGAAAAGAACATTTATAGTCACTCATGCCTTCGAAAGCCTTATTACTTGCTTAAAATTGTTTTACAATCTCATAATTTTTTTTAAAATGAATTTTCTTACATTTTTGGTTAAAACATATTATATTCAAATGTTTGTCTAGGGAAACATGAAGCGAAACCCATCGATTGACAAGAAAAGTCCATTTATAGTCACTCATGCCTTCGAAAGCCTTATTACTCGCTTAAAATGATTTTACAATCTCATTATTTATTTTCAGATGAATTTTCTTACATTTTTGGTTAAAACAGATTGTAATTGAATGTTTGCCTCGAGAAACATGAAGCGAAAGCCATCGATTGACAAGAAAAGTTCATTCATAGTCACTCATGCCTTCGAAAGCCCCGCTATTCACTTTAAATGATTTTATAATCTCATTATTGAATTTATATTGAATTTTCTTACATTTTTAGTTAAAACAGACTATAATTGAATGTTTACCTCCGGAAACATGAAGCAAAAGCCATCAATTGAGAAGAAAAGACCATTTATAGTCACTCATGCCTTCGAAACCCTTATTGCTCACTTTAAACAGCTTTATGATTTGATTATTAACTTTAAGCTGAATTATTTTACATTTTTTTAACAATAGATTATAATTGAATGTTTACCTCGAGAAACCTGAAGCGAAAGCCATCGATTGAGAAGAAAAGAACATTTATAGTCACTCATGCCTTCGAAAGCCTTATTACTTGCTTAAAATTGTTTTACAATCTCATTATTTTTTTTAAAATGAATTTTCTTACATTTTTGGTTAAAACAGATTATATTCAAATGTTTGTCTAGAGAAACGTGAAGCGAAACCCATCGATTGACAAGAAAAGTCAATTTACAGTCATTCATGCCTTCGAAAGCCTTATTACTCGCTTAAAATGGTTTTACAATCTCATTATTTATTTTCAGATGAATTTTCTTACATTTTTGGTTAAAACAGATTGTAATTGAATGTTTGCCTTGGGAAACATGAAGCGAAAGCCATCGATTGACAAGAAAAGTTCATTCATAGTCACTCATGCCTTCGAAAGCCCCACTATTCACTTTAAATGATTTTATAAATTCATTATTGATTTTATGTTGTATTTTCTTACATTTTTAGTTAAAACAGACTATAATTGAATGTTTACCGCAGGAAACATGAAGCAAAAGCCATCGATTGAGAAGAAAAGACCATTTATAGTCACTCACGCCTTCGAAACTCTTATTGCTCACTTTAAATGGCTTTATGATTTGATTATTAACTTTAAGCTGAATTTTTTTACATTTTTTTAAAAATAGATTATAATTGAATGTTTACCTCGAGAAACGTGAAGCGAAAGCCATCGATTGAGAAGAAAAGAACATTTATAGTCACTCATGCCTTCGAAAGCCTTATTACCTGCTTAAAATTGTTTTACAATCTCATTATTTTTTTAAAAATGAATTTTCTTACATTTTTGGTTAAAACAGTTTATATTCAAATGTTTGTCTCGAGAAACATGAAGCGAAAGCCATCGATTGACAAGAAAAGTTCATTCATAGTCACTCATGCCTTCGAAAGCCCCACTATTCACTTGAAATGATTTTATAATCTCATTATTGATTTTATGTTGTATTTTCTTACATTTTTAGTTAAAACAGACTATAATTGAATGTTTACCTCGGGAAACATGAAGCAAAAGCCATCGATTGAGAAGAAAAGACCATTTATAGTCACTCACGCCTTCGAAACCCTTATTGCTCACTTTAAATGGCTTTATGATTTGATTATTAACTTTAAGCTGAATTTTTTTACATTTTTTTTCAAACAGATTATAATTGAATGTTTACCTCGAGAAACGTGAAGCGAAAGCCATCGATTGAGAAGAAAAGAACATTTATAGTCACTCATGCCTTCGAAAGCCTTATTACTTGCTTAAAATTGTGTTACAATCTCATTATTTTTTTTAAAATGAATTTTCTTACATTTTTGGTTAAAACAGAATATATTTAAATGTTTATCTGGAGAAACGTGAAGCGAAAGCCATCTAT
Source organism: Theobroma cacao (assembly GCF_053813885.1). NCBI lineage: Eukaryota > Viridiplantae > Streptophyta > Magnoliopsida > Malvales > Malvaceae > Theobroma > Theobroma cacao. The sequence continues at coordinate 24,086,039 of NC_142640.1, read as the reverse complement.
TGACAAGAAAAGTCCATTTATAGTCGCTCATGTCTTCGAAAGCCTTATTGCTGGCTTAAAATGGTTTTACACTCTCATTATTTATTTTCAGATGAATTTTCTTACATTTTTGGTTACAACAGATTGTAATTGAATGTTTGTCTCGGGAAACATGAAGCGAAAGTCATCGATTGACAAGAAAAGTTAATTCATAGTCAATCATGCCTTCGGAAGCCCCACTATTCACTTTAAATGATTTTATAATCTCATTATTGATTTTATGTTGAATTTTCTTATATTTTTAGTTAAAACAGACTATAATTGAATGTTTACCTCGGGAAACATGAAGCAAAAGCCATCGATTGAGAAGAAAAGACCATTTATAGTCACTCACGCCTTCGAAACCCTTATTGCTCACTTTAAATGGCTTTATGATTTGATTATTAACTTTAAGCTGAATATTTCTACATTTTTTTTAAAACAGATTATAATTGAGTGTTTACCTCGAGAAACGTGAAGCAAAAGCCATCGATTGAGAAGAAAAGACCATTTATAGTCACTCACGCCTTCGAAACCCTTATTGCTCACTTTAAATGGCTTTATGATTTGATTATTAACTTTAAGCTGAATTTTTTTACATTTTTTTTAAACAGATTATAATTAAATGTTTACCTCGAGAAACGTGAAGCGAAAGCCATCGATTGAGAAGAAAAGAACATTTATAGTCACTCATGCTTTCGAAAGCCTTATTACTTGCTTAAAATTGTGTTACAATCTCATTATTTTTTTTAAAATGAATTTTCTTACATTTTTGGTTAAAACATATTATATTCAAATGATTGTCTAGAGAAACGTGAAGCCAAACCCATCGATTGACAAGAAAGGTCCATTTATAGTCACTCATGCCTTCGAAAGCCTTATTACTCGCTTAAAATGGTTTTACAATCTCATTATTTATTTTCAGATGAATTTTCTTACATTTTTGGTAAAAACAGATTGTAATTGAACGTTTACCTCGGGAAACATGAAGCGAAAGCCATCGATTGACAAGAAAAGTTCATTCATAGTCCCTCATGCCTTCGAAAGCCCCGCTATTCACTTTAAATGATTTTATAATCTCATTATTGATTTTATGTTGAATTTTCTTACATTTTTAGTTAAAACAGACTATAATTGAATGTTTACCTCGGGAAACATGAAGCAAAAGCCATCGATTGAGAAGAAAAGACCATTTATAGTCACTCACGCCTTCGAAACCCTTATTGCTCACTTTAAATGGCTTTATGATTTGATTATTAACTTTAAGCTGAATTTTTTTACATTTTTTTTAAAACAGATTATAATTGAATGTTTACCTCGAGAAACGTGAAGCGACAGCCATCGATTGAGAAGAAAAGAACATTTATAGTCACTCATGCCTTCGAAAGCCTTATTACTTGCTTAAAATTGTGTTACAATCTCATTATTTTTTTTAAAATGAATTTTTTTTACATTTTTGGTTAAAACAGAATATATTTAAATGTTTATCTGGAGAAACGTGAAGCGAAAGCCATCTATTGACAAGAAAAATCCATTTACAGTCGCTCATGTCTTCGAAAGCCTTATTGCTCGCTTAAAATTGTTTTACACTCTCATTATTTATTTTCAGATGAATTTTCTTACATTTTTGGTTACAACAGATTGTAATTGAATGTTTGCCTCGGGAAACATGAAGCGAAAGCCATCGATTGACAAGAAAAGTTCATTCATAGTCAATCATGCCTTCGAAAGCCCCACTATTCACTTTAAATGATTTTATAATCTCATTATTGATTTTATGTTGTATTTTCTTACATTTTTAGTTAAAACAGACTATAATTGAATGTTTACCGCAGGAAACATGAAGCAAAAGCCATCGATTGAGAAGAAAAGACCATTTATAGTCACTCACGCCTTCGAAACTCTTATTGCTCACTTTAAATGGCTTTATGATTTGATTATTAACTTTAAGCTGAATTTTTTTACATTTTTTTAAAAATAGATTATAATTGAATGTTTACCTCGAGAAACGTGAAGCGAAAGCCATCGATTGAGAAGAAAAGAACATTTATAGTCACTCATGCCTTCGAAAGCCTTATTACCTGCTTAAAATTGTTTTACAATCTCATTATTTTTTTAAAAATGAATTTTCTTACATTTTTGGTTAAAACAGTTTATATTCAAATGTTTGTCTCGAGAAACATGAAGCGAAAGCCATCGATTGACAAGAAAAGTTCATTCATTGTCACTCATGCCTTCGAAAGCCCCACTATTCACTTTAAATGATTTTATAATCTCATTATTGATTTTATGTTGTATTTTCTTACATTTTTAGTTAAAACAGACTATAATTGAATGTTTACCTCGGGAAACATGAAGCAAAAGCCATCGATTGAGAAGAAAAGACCATTTATAGTCACTCACGCCTTCGAAACCCTTATTGCTCACTTTAAACAGCTTTACGATTTGATTATTAACTTTAAGCCGAATTATTTTACATTTTTTTTTTAAATAGATTATAATTGAATGTTTACCTCGAGAAACGTGAAGCAAAAGCCATCGATTGAGAAGAAAAGAACATTTATAGTCACTCATGCCTTCGAAAGCTTTATTACTTGCTTAAAATTGTTTTACAATCTCATAATTTTTTTTAAACTGAATTTTCTTACATTTTTGGTTAAAACAGATTATATTCAAATGTTTGTCTAGGGAAACGTGAAGCAAAACCCATCGATTGACAAGAAAAGTCCATTTATAGTCACTCATGCCTTCGAAAGCCTTATTACTCGCTTAAAATGATTTTACAATCTCATTATTTATTTTCAGATGAATTTTCTTACATTTTTGGTTAAAACAGATTGTAATTGAATGTTTACCTCGGGAAACATGAAGCGAAAGCCATCGATTGACAAGAAAAAATCATTCATAGTCACTCATGCCTTCGAAAGCCCCGCTATTCACTTTAAATGATTTTATAATCTCATTATTGATTTTATGTTGAATTTTCTTACATTTTTAGTTAAAACAAACTATAATTGAATATTTACCTCGGGAAACATGAAGCAAAAGCCATCGATTGAGAAGAAAAGACCATTTATAGTCACTCACGCCTTCGAAACCCTTATTGCTCACTTTAAATGGCTTTATGATTTGATTATTAACTTTAAGCTGAATTTTTTTACATTTTTTTTAAAACAGATTATAATTGAATGTTTACCTCGAGAAACGTGAAGCGAAAGCCATCGATTGAGAAGAAAAGAACATTTATAGTCACTCATGCCTTCGAAAGCCTTATTACTTGCTTAAAATTGTATTACAGTCTCATTTTATTTTTTAAAATGAATTTTCTTACATTTTTGGTTAAAACAGAATATATTTAAATGTTTATCTGGAGAAACGTGAAGCGAAAGCCATCTATTGACAAGAAAAGTCCATTTATAGTCGCTCATGTCTTCGAAAGCCTTATTGCTCGCTTAAAATGGATTTACACTCTCATTATTTATTTTTAGATGAATTTTCTTGCATTTTTGGTTACAACATATTGTAATTGAATGTTTGCCTCGGGAAACATGAAGCGAAAGCCATCGATTGACAAGAAAAGTTCATTCATAGTCAATCATGCCTTCGAAAGCCCCACTATTCACTTTAAATAATTTTATAATCTCATTATTGATTTTATGTTGAATTTTCTTATATTTTTAGTTAAAACAGACTATAATTGAATGTTTACCTCGGGAAACATGAAGCAAAAGCCATCGATTGAGAAGAAAAGACCATTTATAGTCACTCACGCCTTCGAAACCCTTATTGCTCACTTTAAATGGCTTTATGATTTGATTATTAACTTTAAGCTGAATTTTTTTACATTTTTTTTAAAACAGATTATAATTGAATGTTTACCTCGAGAAACGTGAAGCGAAAGCCATCGATTGAGAAGAAAAGAACATTTATAGTCACGCATGCCTTCGAAAGCCTTATTACTTGCTTAAAATTATTTTACAATCTCATTATTTTTTTTAAAATGAATTTTCTTACATTTTTGGTTAAAACAGAATATATTTAAATGTTTATCTGGAGAAACGTGAAGCGAAAGCCATCGATTGACAAGAAAAGTCCATTTATAGTCACTCATGTCTTTGAAAGCCTTATTGCTCGCTTAAAATGGTTTTACAATCTCATTAGTTATTTTCAGATGAATTTTCTTACATTTTTGGTTAAACCAAATTGTAATTGAATGTTTGCCTTGGGAAACATGAAGCGAAAGCCATCGATTGACAAGAAAAGTTTATTTATAGTCACTCATGCCTTCGAAAGCCCCACTATTCACTTTAAATGATTTTATAATTTCATTTTTGATTTTATGTTGAATTTTCTTACATTTTTTGTTAAAACAAACTATAATTGAATGTTTACCTTGAGAACCATGAAGTGAAAGCCATCGATTGATAAGAAAAGACCATTTATAGTCACTCACGCCTTTGAAACCCTTATTGCTCACTTTAAATGGCTTTATGATTTGATTATTAACTTTAAGCTGAATTGTTTTACATTTTTTTTAAAACAGATTATAATTGAATGTTTACCTCGAGAAACGTGAAGCGAAAGCCATCGATTGAGAAGAAAAGAACATTTATAGTCACTCATGCCTTCGAAAGCCTTATTATTTGCTTAAAATTGTTTTACAATCTCATTATTTTTTTTAAAATGAATTTTCTTATATTTTTGGTTAAAACAGATTATATTCAAATGTTTGTCTCGAGAAACGTGAAGCGAAAGCCATGGATTGACAAGAAAAGTCCATTTATAGTCACTCATGCCTTCGAAAGCCTTACTACTCGCTTAAAATGATTTTACAATCTCATTATTTATTTTCAGATGAATTTTCTTATATTTTTGGTTAAAACAGATTGTAATTGAATGTTTTCCTCGGGAAACATGAAGCGAAAGCCATCGATTGACAAGAAAAGTCCATGTATAGTCACTCATGCCTTCGTAAGCCTCATTATTCACTTTAAATGATTTTATAATCTCATTATTGATTTTATGTTGAATTTTCTTACATTTTTAGTTAAAACAGACTATAATTGAATGTTTACCTCGGGAAACATGAAGCAAAAGCCATCGATTGAGAAGAAAAGACCATTTATAGTCACTCACGCCTTCGAAACCCTTATTGCTCACTTTAAATGGCTTTATGATTTGATTATTAACTTTAAGCTGAATTTTTTTGCATTTTTTTTAAAACAGATTATAATTGAATGTTTACCTCGAGAAACGTGAAGCGAAAGCCATCGATTGAGAAGAAAAGAACATTTATAGTCACTCATGCCTTCGAAAGCCTTATTACCTGCTTAAAATTGTTTTACAATCTCTTTATTTTTTTTAAAATGAATTTTCTTACATTTTTGGTTAAAACAGTTTATATTCAAATGTTTGTCTCGAGAAACGTGAAGCGAAAGCCATGGATTGACAAGAAAAGTCCATTTATAGTCACTCATGCCTTCGAAAGCCTTACTACTCGCTTAAAATGATTTTACAATCTCATTATTTATTTTCAGATGAATTTTCTTATATTTTTGGTTAAAACAGATTGTAATTGAATGTTTCCCTCGGGAAACATGAAGCGAAAGCCATCGATTGACAAGAAAAGTCCATGTATAGTCACTCATGCCTTCGTAAGCCTCATTATTCACTTTAAATGATTTTATAATCTCATTATTGATTTTATGTTGAATTTTCTTACATTTTTAGTTAAAACAGACTATAATTGAATGTTTACCTCGGGAAACATGAAGCAAAAGCCATCGATTGAGAAGAAAAGACCATTTATAGTCACTCACGCCTTCGAAACCCTTATTGCTCACTTTAAATGGCTTTATGATTTGATTATTAACTTTAAGCTGAATTTTTTTACATTTTTTTTAAAACAGATTATAATTGAATGTTTACCTCGAGAAACGTGAAGCGAAAGCCATCGATTGAGAAGAAAAGAACATTTATAGTCACTCATGCCTTCGAAAGCCTTATTACTTGCTTAAAATTGTGTTACAATCTCATTATTTTTTTTAAAATGAATTTTCTTACATTTTTGGTTAAAACAGAATATATTTAAATGTTTATCTGGAGAAACGTGAAGCGAAAGCCATCTATTGACAAGAAAAGTCCATTTATAGTCGCTCATGTCTTCGAAAGCCTTATTGCTCGCTTAAAATGGATTTACACTCTCATTATTTATTTTCAGATGAATTTTCTTGCATTTTTGCTTACAACATATTGTAATTGAATGTTTGCCTCGGGAAACATGAAGCGAAAGCCATCGATTGACAAGAAAAGTTCATTCATAGTCAATCATGCCTTCGAAAGCCCCACTATTCACTTTAAATAATTTTATAATCTCATTATTGATTTTATGTTGAATTTTCTTATATTTTTAGTTAAAACAGACTATAATTGAATGTTTACCTCGGAAAACATGAAGCAAAAGCCATCGATTGAGAAGAAAAGACCATTTATAGTCACTCACGCCTTCGAAACCCTTATTGCTCACTTTAAATGGCTTTATGATTTGATTATTAACTTTAAGCTGAATTTTTTTACATTTTTTTTAAAACAGATTATAATTGAATGTTTGCCTCGAGAAACGTAAAGCGAAAGCCATCGATTGAGAAGAAAAGAACATTTATAGTCACGCATGCCTTCGAAAGCCTTATTACTTGCTTAAAATTATTTTACAATCTCATTATTTTTTTAAAAATGAATTTTCTTACATTTTTGGTTAAAACAGAATATATTTAAATGTTTATCTGGAGAAACGTGAAGCGAAAGCCATCGATTGACAAGAAAAGTCCATTTATACTCACTCATGTCTTTGAAAGCCTTATTGCTCGCTTAAAATGGTTTTACAATCTCATTAGTTATTTTCAGATGAATTTTCTTACATTTTTGGTTAAACCAAATTGTAATTGAATGTTTTCCTTGGGAAACATGAAGTGAAAGCCATCGATTGACAAGAAAAGTTTATTTATAGTCACTCATGCCTTCGAAAGCCCCACTATTCACTTTAAATGATTTTATAATTTCATTTTTGATTTTATGTTGAATTTTCTTACATTTTTTGTTAAAACAGACTATAATAGAATGTTTACCTTGAGAACCATGAAGTGAAAGCCATCGATTGAGAAGAAAAGACCATTTATAGTCACTCACGCCTTTGAAACCCTTATTGCTCACTTTAAATGGCTTTATGATTTGATTATTAACTTTAAGCTGAATTTTTTTACATTTTTTTAAAACAGATTATAATTGAATGTTTACCTCGAGAAACGTGAAGCGAAAGCCATCGATTGAGAAGAAAAGAACATTTATAGTCACTCATGCCTTCGAAAGCCTTATTATTTGCTTAAAATTGTTTTACAATCTCATTATTTTTTTTAAAATGAATTTTCTTACATTTTTGGTTAAAACAGATTATATTCAAATGTTTGTCTCGAGAAACGTGAAGCGAAAGCCATGGATTGACAAGAAAAGTCCATTTATAGTCACTCATGCCTTCGAAAGCCTTACTACTCGCTTAAAATGATTTTACAATCTCATTATTTATTTTCAGATGAATTTTCTTATATTTTTGGTTAAAACAGATTGTAATTGAATGTTTTCCTCGGGAAACATGAAGCGAAAGCCATCGATTGACAAGAAAAGTCCATTTATAGTCACTCATGCCTTCGTAAGCCTCATTATTCACTTTAAATGATTTTATAATCTCATTATTGATTTTATGTTGAATTTTCTTACATTTTTAGTTAAAACAGACTATAATTGAATGTTTACCTCGGGAAACATGAAGCAAAAGCCATCGATTGAGAAGAAAAGACCATTTATAGTCACTCACGCCTTCGAAACCCTTATTGCTCACTTTAAATGGCTTTATGATTTGATTATTAACTTTAAGCTGAATTTTTTTATATTTTTTTTAAAACAGATTATAATTGAATGTTTACCTCGAGAAACGTGAAGCGAAAGCCATCGATTGAGAAGAAAAGAACATTTATAGTCACTCATGCCTTCGAAAGCCTTATTACTTGCTTAAAATTGTGTTACAATCTCATTATTTTTTTTAAAATGAATTTTCTTACATTTTTGGTTAAAACAGAATATATTTAAATGTTTATCTGGAGAAACGTGAAGCGAAAGCCATCTATTGACAAGAAAAGTCCATTTATAGTCGCTCATGTCTTCGAAAGCCTTATTGCTCGCTTAAAATGGATTTACACTCTCATTATTTATTTTCAGATGAATTTTCTTGCATTTTTGGTTACAACATATTGTAATTGAATGTTTGCCTCGGGAAACATGAAGCGAAAGCCATCGATTGACAAGAAAAGTTCATTCATAGTCAATCATGCCTTCGAAAGCCCCACTATTCACTTTAAATAATTTTATAATCTCATTATTGATTTTATGTTGAATTTTCTTATATTTTTAGTTAAAACAGACTATAATTGAATGTTTACCTCGGAAAACATGAAGCAAAAGCCATCGATTGAGAAGAAAAGACCATTTATAGTCACTCACGCCTTCGAAACCCTTATTGCTCACTTTAAATGGCTTTATGATTTGATTATGAACTTTAAGCTGAATTTTTTTACATTTTTTTTAAAACAGATTATAATTGAATGTTTGCCTCGAGAAACGTAAAGCGAAAGCCATCGATTGAGAAGAAAAGAACATTTATAGTCACGCATGCCTTCGAAAGCCTTATTACTTGCTTAAAATTATTTTACAATCTCATTATTTTTTTAAAAATGAATTTTCTTACATTTTTGGTTAAAACAGAATATATTTAAATGTTTATCTGGAGAAACGTGAAGCGAAAGCCATCGATTGACAAGAAAAGTCCATTTATAGTCACTCATGTCTTTGAAAGCCTTATTGCTCGCTTAAAATGGTTTTACAATCTCATTAGTTATTTTCAGATGAATTTTCTTACATTTTTGGTTAAACCAAATTGTAATTGAATGTTTGCCTTGGGAAACATGAAGCGAAAGCCATCGATTGACAAGAAAAGTTTATTTATAGTCACTCATGCCTTCGAAAGCCCCACTATTCACTTTAAATGATTTTATAATTTCATTTTTGATTTTATGTTGAATTTTCTTACATTTTTTGTTAAAACAGACTATAATTGAATGTTTACCTTGAGAACCATGAAGTGAAAGCCATCGATTGAGAAGAAAAGACCATTTATAGTCACTCACGCCTTTGAAACCCTTATTGCTCACTTTAAATGGCTTTATGATTTGATTATTAACTTTAAGCTGAATTTTTTTGTATTTTTTTTAAAACAGATTATAATTGAATGTTTACCTCGAGAAACGTGAAGCGAAAGCCATCGATTGAGAAGAAAAGAACATTTATAGTCACTCATGCCTTCGAAAGCCTTATTACCTGCTTAAAATTGTTTTAAGATCTCTTTATTTTTTTTAAAATGAATTTTCTTACATTTTTGGTTAAAACAGTTTATATTCAAATGTTTGTCTCGAGAAACGTGAAGCGAAAGCCATGGATTGACAAGAAAAGTCCATTTATAGTCACTCATGCCTTCGAAAGCCTTACTACTCGCTTAAAATGATTTTACAATCTCATTATTTATTTTCAGATGAATTTTCTTATATTTTTGGTTAAAACAGATTGTAATTGAATGTTTTCCTCGGGAAACATGAAGCGAAAGCCATCGATTGACAAGAAAAGTCCATGTATAGTCACTCATGCCTTCGTAAGCCTCATTATTCACTTTAAATGATTTTATAATCTCATTATTGATTTTATGTTGAATTTTCTTACATTTTTAGTTAAAACAGACTATAATTGAATGTTTACCTCGGGAAACATGAAGCAAAAGCCATCGATTGAGAAGAAAAGACCATTTATAGTCACTCACGCCTTCGAAACCCTTATTGCTCACTTTAAATGGCTTTATGATTTGATTATTAACTTTAAGCTGAATTTTTTTACATTTTTTTTAAAACAGATTATAATTGAATGTTTACCTCGAGAAACGTGAAGCGAAAGCCATCGATTGAGAAGAAAAGAACATTTATAGTCACTCATGCCTTCGAAAGCCTTATTACTTGCTTAAAATTGTGTTACAATCTCATTATTTTTTTTAAAATGAATTTTCTTACATTTTTGGTTAAAACAGAATATATTTAAATGTTTATCTGGAGAAACGTGAAGCGAAAGCCATCTATTGACAAGAAAAGTCCATTTATAGTCGCTCATGTCTTCGAAAGCCTTATTGCTCACTTAAAATGGATTTACACTCTCATTATTTATTTTCAGATGAATTTTCTTGCATTTTTGGTTACAACATATTGTAATTGAATGTTTGCCTCGGGAAACATGAAGCGAAAGCCATCGATTGACAAGAAAAGTTCATTCATAGTCAATCATGCCTTCGAAAGCCCCACTATTCACTTTAAATAATTTTATAATCTCATTATTGATTTTATGTTGAATTTTCTTATATTTTTAGTTAAAACAGACTATAATTGAATGTTTACCTCGGAAAACATGAAGCAAAAGCCATCGATTGAGAAGAAAAGACCATTTATAGTCACTCACGCCTTCGAAACCCTTATTACTTGCTTAAAATTATTTTGCAATCTCATTATTTTTTTAAAAATGAAGTTTCTTACATTTTTGGTTAAAACAGAATATATTTAAATGTTTATCTGGAGAAACGTGAAGCGAAAGCCATCGATTGACAAGAAAAGTCCATTTATAGTCACTCATGTCTTTGAAAGCCTTATTGCTCGCTTAAAATGGTTTTACAATCTCATTAGTTATTTTCAGATGAATTTTCTTACATTTTTGGTTAAACCAAATTGTAATTGAATGTTTGCCTTGGGAAACATGAAGCGAAAGCCATCGATTGACAAGAAAAGTTTATTTATAGTCACTCATGCCTTCGGAAGCCCCACTATTCACTTTAAATGATTTTATAATTTCATTTTTGATTTTATGTTGAATTTTCTTACATTTTTTGTTAAAACAGACTATAATTGAATGTTTACCTTGAGAACCATGAAGTGAAAGCCATCGATTGAGAAGAAAAGACCATTTATAGTCACTCACGCCTTTGAAACCCTTATTGCTCACTTTAAATGGCTTTATGATTTGATTATTAACTTTAAGCTGAATTTTTTTACATTTTTTTAAAACAGATTATAATTGAATGTTTACCTCGAGAAACGTGAAGCGAAAGCCATCGATTGAGAAGAAAAGAACATTTATAGTCACTCATGCCTTCGAAAGCCTTATTATTTGCTTAAAATTGTTTTACAATCTCATTATTTTTTTTAAAATGAATTTTCTTACATTTTTGGTTAAAACAGATTATATTCAAATGTTTGTCTCGAGAAACGTGAAGCGAAAGCCATGGATTGACAAGAAAAGTCCATTTATAGTCACTCATGCCTTCGAAAGCCTTACTACTCGCTTAAAATGATTTTACAATCTCATTATTTATTTTCAGATGAATTTTCTTATATTTTTGGTTAAAACAGATTGTAATTGAATGTTTTCCTCGGGAAACATGAAGCGAAAGCCATCGATTGACAAGAAAAGTCCATTTATAGTCACTCATGCCTTCGTAAGCCTCATTATTCACTTTAAATGATTTTATAATCTCATTATTGATTTTATGTTGAATTTTCTTACATTTTTAGTTAAAACAGACTATAATTGAATGTTTACCTCGGGAAACATGAAGCAAAAGCCATCGATTGAGAAGAAAAGACCATTTATAGTCACTCACGCCTTCGAAACCCTTATTGCTCACTTTAAATGGCTTTATGATTTGATTATTAACTTTAAGCTGAATTTTTTTGCATTTTTTTTAAAACAGATTATAATTGAATGTTTACCTCGAGAAACGTGAAGCGAAAGCCATCGATTGAGAAGAAAAGAACATTTATAGTCACTCATGCCTTCGAAAGCCTTATTACCTGCTTAAAATTGTTTTAAGATCTCTTTATTTTTTTTAAAATGAATTTTCTTACATTTTTGGTTAAAACAGTTTATATTCAAATGTTTGTCTCGAGAAACGTGAAGCGAAAGCCATGGATTGACAAGAAAAGTCCATTTATAGTCACTCATGCCTTCGAAAGCCTTACTACTCGCTTAAAATGATTTTACAATCTCATTATTTATTTTCAGATGAATTTTCTTATATTTTTGGTTAAAACAGATTGTAATTGAATGTTTTCCTCGGGAAACATGAAGCGAAAGCCATCGATTGACAAGAAAAGTCCATGTATAGTCACTCATGCCTTCGTAAGCCTCATTATTCACTTTAAATGATTTTATAATCTCATTATTGATTTTATGTTGAATTTTCTTACATTTTTAGTTAAAACAGACTATAATTGAATGTTTACCTCGGGAAACATGAAGCAAAAGCCATCGATTGAGAAGAAAAGACCATTTATAGTCACTCACGCCTTCGAAACCCTTATTGCTCACTTTAAATGGCTTTATGATTTGATTATTAACTTTAAGCTGAATTTTTTTACATTTTTTTTAAAACAGATTATAATTGAATGTTTACCTCGAGAAACGTGAAGCGAAAGCCATCGATTGAGAAGAAAAGAACATTTATAGTCACTCATGCCTTCGAAAGCCTTATTACTTGCTTAAAATTGTGTTACAATCTCATTATTTTTTTTAAAATGAATTTTCTTACATTTTTGGTTAAAACAGAATATATTTAAATGTTTATCTGGAGAAACGTGAAGCGAAAGCCATCTATTGACAAGAAAAGTCCATTTATAGTCGCTCATGTCTTCGAAAGCCTTATTGCTCACTTAAAATGGATTTACACTCTCATTATTTATTTTCAGATGAATTTTCTTGCATTTTTGGTTACAACATATTGTAATTGAATGTTTGCCTCGGGAAACATGAAGCGAAAGCCATCGATTGACAAGAAAAGTTCATTCATAGTCAATCATGCCTTCGAAAGCCCCACTATTCACTTTAAATAATTTTATAATCTCATTATTGATTTTATGTTGAATTTTCTTATATTTTTAGTTAAAACAGACTATAATTGAATGTTTACCTCGGAAAACATGAAGCAAAAGCCATCGATTGAGAAGAAAAGACCATTTATAGTCACTCACGCCTTCGAAACCCTTATTGCTCACTTTAAATGGCTTTATGATTTGATTATTAACTTTAAGCTGAATTTTTTTATATTTTTTTTAAAACAGATTATAATTGAATGTTTACCTCGAGAAACGTAAAGCGAAAGCCATCGATTGAGAAGAAAAGAACATTTATAGTCACGCATGCCTTCGAAAGCCTTATTACTTGCTTAAAATTATTTTACAATCTCATTATTTTTTTAAAAATGAATTTTCTTACATTTTTGGTTAAAACAGAATATATTTAAATGTTTATCTGGAGAAACGTGAAGCGAAAGCCATCGATTGACAAGAAAAGTCCATTTATAGTCACTCATGTCTTTGCAAGCCTTATTACTCGCTTAAAATGGTTTTACAATCTCATTAGTTATTTTCAGATGAATTTTCTTACATTTTTGGTTAAACCAAATTGTAATTGAATGTTTGCCTTGGGAAACATGAAGCGAAAGCCATCGATTGACAAGAAAAGTTTATTTATAGTCACTCATGCCTTCGGAAGCCCCACTATTCACTTTAAATGATTTTATAATTTCATTTTTGATTTTATGTTGAATTTTCTTACATTTTTTGTTAAAACAGACTATAATTGAATGTTTACCTTGAGAACCATGAAGTGAAAGCCATCGATTGAGAAGAAAAGACCATTTATAGTCACTCACGCCTTTGAAACCCTTATTGCTCACTTTAAATGGCTTTATGATTTGATTATTAACTTTAACCTGAATTTTTTTACATTTTTTTAAAACAGATTATAATTGAATGTTTACCTCGAGAAACGTGAAGCGAAAGCCATCGATTGAGAAGAAAAGAACATTTATAGTCACTCATGCCTTCGAAAGCCTTATTATTTGCTTAAAATTGTTTTACAATCTCATTATTTTTTTTAAAATGAATTTTCTTACATTTTTGGTTAAAACAGATTATATTCAAATGTTTGTCTCGAGAAACGTGAAGCGAAAGCCATGGATTGACAAGAAAAGTCCATTTATAGTCACTCATGCCTTCGAAAGCCTTACTACTCGCTTAAAATGATTTTACAATCTCATTATTTATTTTCAGATGAATTTTCTTATATTTTTGGTTAAAACAGATTGTAATTGAATGTTTTCCTCGGAAAACATGAAGCGAAAGCCATCGATTGACAAGAAAAGTCCATTTATAGTCACTCATGCCTTCGTAAGCCTCATTATTCACTTTAAATGATTTTATAATCTCATTATTGATTTTATGTTGAATTTTCTTACATTTTTAGTTAAAACAGACTATAATTGAATGTTTACCTCGGGAAACATGAAGCAAAAGCCATCGATTGAGAAGAAAAGACCATTTATAGTCACTCACGCCTTCGAAACCCTTATTGCTCACTTTAAATGGCTTTATGATTTGATTATTAACTTTAAGCTGAATTTTTTTACATTTTTTTTAAAACAGATTATAATTGAATGTTTACCTCGAGAAACGTGAAGCGAAAGCCATCGATTGAGAAGAAAAGAACATTTATAGTCACTCATGCCTTCGAAAGCCTTATTACCTGCTTAAAATTGTTTTACAATCTCTTTATTTTTTTTAAAATGAATTTTCTTACATTTTTGGTTAAAACAGTTTATATTCAAATGTTTGCCTCGAGAAACATGAAGCGAAAGCCATCGATTGACAAGAAAAGTCCATTTATAGTCACTCATGCCTTCGAAAGCCTTATTACTCGCTTAAAATGATTTTACAATCTCATTATTTATTTTCAGATGAATTTTCTTATATTTTTGGTTAGAACATATTGTAATTGAATGTTTGCCTCGGGAAACATGAAGAGAAAGCCATCGATTGACAAGAAAAGTCCATGTATAGTCACTCATGCCATCGTAAGCCTCCTTATTCACTTTAAATGATTTTATAATCTCATTATTGATTTTATGTTGAATTTTCTTACATTTTTAGTTAAAACAGACTATAATTGAATATTTACCTCGGGAAACATGAAGCAAAAGCCATCGATTGAGAAGAAAAGACCATTTATAGTCACTCACGCCTTCGAAACCCTTATTGCTCACTTTAAATGGCTTTATGATTTGATTATTAACTTTAAGCTGAATTTTTTTACATTTTTTTTAAAACAGATTATAATTGAATGTTTACCTCGAGAAACGTGAAGCGAAAGCCATCGATTGAGAAGAAAAGAACATTTATAGTCACTCATGCCTTCGAAAGCCTTATTACCTACTTAAAATTGTTTTACAATCTCATTATTTTTTTTAAAATTAATTTTCTTACATTTTTGGTTAAAACAGATTATATTCAAATGTTTGTCTAGGGAAACGTGAAGTGAAACCCATCGATTGACAAGAAAAGTCCATTTATAGTCACTCATGCCTTCGAAAGCCTTATTACTCACTTAAAATGGTTTTACAATCTCATTATTTATTTTCAGATGAATTTTCTTACATTTTTGGTGAAAACAGATTGTAATTGAATGTTTGCCTCGGGAAACATGAAGCGAAAGCCATCGATTGACAAGAAAAGTTCATTCATAGTCAATCATGCCTTCGAAAGCCCCACTATTCACTTTCAATGATTTTATAATCTCATTATTGATTTTATGTTGAATTTTCTTACATTTTTAGTTAAAACAGACTATAATTGAATGTTTACCTCGGGAAACATGAAGCAAAAGCCATCGATTGAGAAGAAAAGACCATTTATAGTCACTCACGCCTTCGAAACCCTTATTGCTCACTTTAAATGGCTTTATGATTTGATTATTAACTTTAAGCTGAATTTTTTTACATTTTTTTAAAAACAGATTATAATTGAATGTTTACCTCGAGAAACGTGAAGCGAAAGCCATCGATTGAGAAGAAAAGAACATTTATAGTCACTCATGCCTTCGAAAGCCTTATTACTTGCTTAAAATTGTTTTACAATCTCATTATTTTTTTTAAAATGAATTTTCTTACATTTTTGGTTAAAACAGTTTATATTCAAATGTTTATTTTGAGAAACGTGAAGCGAAAGCCATCGATTGACAAGAAAAGACCATTTATAGTCACTCATGCCTTCGAAAGCCTTATTACTCGCTTAAAATGATTTTACAATCTCATTATTTATTTTCAGATGAATTTTCTTATATTTTTGGTTAAAACAGATTGTAATTGAATGTTTGCCCCGGGAAACATGAAGAGAAAGCCATCGATTGACAAGAAAAGTCCATGTATAGTCACTCATGCCTTCCTAAGCCTCATTATTCACTTTAAATGATTTTATAATCTCATTATTGATTTTATGTTGAATTTTCTTACATTTTTCGTTAAAACAGACTATAATTGAATGTTTACCTCGGGAAACATGAAGCAAAAGCCATCGATTGAGAAGAAAAGACCATTTATAGTCACTCACGCCTTCGAAACCCTTATTGCTCACTTTAAACAACTTGATGATTTGATTATTAACTTTAAGCTGAATTTTTCTACATTTTTTTTAAACAAATTATAATTGAATGTTTACCTCGAGAAACGTGAAGCGAAAGCCATCGATTGAGAAGAAAAGAACATTTATAGTCACTCATGCTTTCGAAAGCCTTATTACTTGCTTAAAATTGTTTTACAATCTCATTATTTTTTTGAAAATGAATTTTCTTACATTTTTGGTTAAAACAGATTATATTCAAATGTTTGTCTAGAGAAACGTGAAGCCAAACCCATCGATTGACAAGAAAAGTCCATTTATAGTCACTCATGCCTTCGAAAGCCTTATTACTCGCTTAAAATGGTTTTACAATCTCATTATTTATTTTTAGATGAATTTGCTTACATTTTTGGTTAAAACAGATTGTAATTGAACGTTTACCTCGGGAAACATGAAGCGAAAGCCATCGATTGACAAGAAAAGTTCATTCATAGTCACTCATGCCTTCGAAAGCCCCACTATTCACTTTAAATGATTTTATAATCTCATTATTGATTTTATGTTGAATTTTCTTACATTTTTAGTTAAAACAAACTATAATTGAATGTTTACCTCGGGAAACATGAAGCAAAAGCCATCGATTGAGAAGAAAAGACCATTTATAGTCGCTCACGCCTTCGAAACCCTTATTGCTCACTTTAAATGGCTTTATGATTTGATTATTAACTTTAAGCTGAATTTTTTTACATTTTTTTTAAAACAGACTATAATTGAATGTGTACCTCGAGAAACGTGAAGCGAAAGCCATCGATTGAGAAGAAAAGAACATTTATAGTCACTCATGCCTTCGAAAGCCTTATTACTTGCTTAAAATTGTGTTACAATCTCATTATTTTTTTTAAAATGAATTTTCTTACATTTTTGGTTAAAACAGAATATATTTAAATGTTTATCTGGAGAAACGAGAAGCGAAAGCCATCGATTGACAAGAAAAGTCCATTTATAGTCACTCATGTCTTCGAAAGCCTTATTGCTCGCTTAAAATGGTTTTACACTCTCATTAGTTATTTTCAGATGAATTTTCTTACATTGTGGGTTAAACCAAATTGTAATTCAATGTTTGCCTTGGGAAACATGAAGCGAAAGCCATCGATTGACAAGAAAAGTTCATTTATAGTCACTCATTCCTTCGAAAGCCCCACTATTCACTTTAAATGATTTTATAATCTCATTATTGATTTTATGTTGAATTTTCTTACATTTTTTGTTAAAACAGACTATAATTGAATGTTTACCTTGAGAAACATGAAGCGAAAGCCGTCGATTGAGAAGAAAAGATCATTTATAGTCACTCACGCCTTCGAAAGCCTTATTACTCGCTTAAAATGATTTTACAATCTCATTATTTATTTTCAGATGAATTTTCTTATATTTTTGGTTAAAACAGATTGTAATTGAATGTTTGCCTCGGGAAACATGAAGCGAAAGCCATCGATTGACAAGAAAAGTCCATGTATAGTCACTCATGCCATCGTAAGCCTCATTATTCACTTTAAATGATTTTATAATCTCATTATTGATTTTATGTTGAATTTTCTTACATTTTTAGTTAAAACAGACTATAATTGAATATTTACCTCGGGAAACATGAAGCAAAAGCCATCGATTGAGAAGAAAAGACCATTTATAGTCACTCACGCCTTCGAAACCCTTATTGCTCACTTTAAATGGCTTTATGATTTGATTATTAACTTTAAGCTGAATTTTTTTACATTTTTTTTAAAACAGATTATAATTGAATGTTTACCTCGAGAAACGTGAAGCGAAAGCCATCGATTGAGAAGAAAAGAACATTTATAGTCACTCATGCCTTCGAAAGCCTTATTACCTACTTAAAATTGTTTTACAATCTCATTATTTTTTTTAAAATTAATTTTCTTACATTTTTGGTTAAAACAGATTATATTCAAATGTTTGTCTAGGGAAACGTGAAGTGAAACCCATCGATTGACAAGAAAAGTCCATTTATAGTCACTCATGCCTTCGAAAGCCTTATTACTCACTTAAAATGGTTTTACAATCTCATTATTTATTTTCAGATGAATTTTCTTACATTTTTGGTGAAAACAGATTGTAATTGAATGTTTGCCTCGGGAAACATGAAGCGAAAGCCATCGATTGACAAGAAAAGTTCATTCATAGTCACTCATGCCTTCGAAAGCCCCACTATTCACTTTAAATGATTTTATAATCTCATTATTGATTTTATGTTGAATTTTCTTACATTTTTAGTTAAAACAGACTATAATTGAATGTTTACCTCTGGAAACATGAAGCAAAAGCCATCGATTGAGAAGAAAAGACCCTTTATAGTCACTCACGCCTTCGAAACCCTTATTGCTCACTTTAAACAGCTTTATGATTTGATTATTAACTTTAAGCTGAATTATTTTACATTTTTTTAAAAATAGATTATAATTGAATGTTTACCTCGAGAAACGTGAAGCAAAAGCCATCGATTGAGAAGAAAAGACCATTTATAGTCACTCACGCCTTTGAAACCCTTATTGCTCACTTTAAATGGCTTTATGATTTGATTATTAACTTTATGCTGAATTTTTTTACATTTTTTTAAAAACAGATTATAATTGAATGTTTACCTCGAGAAACGTGAAGCGAAAGCCATCGATTGAGAAGAAAAGAACATTTATAGTCACGCATGCCTTTGAAAGCCTTATTACTTGCTTAAAATAGTTTTACAATCTCATTATTTTTTTTAAAATGAATTTTCTTACATTTTTGGTTAAAATATAATATATTTAAATGTTTATCTGGAGAAACGTGAAGCGAAAGCCATCTATTGACAAGAAAAGTCCATTTATAGTCGCTCATGTCTTCGAAAGCCTTATTGCTCGCTTAAAATGGTTTTACAATCTCATTAGTTATTTTCAGATGAATTTTCTTACATTTTTGGTTACAACAAATTGTAATTGAATATTTGCCTCGGGAAACATGAAGCGAAAGCCATCGATTGACAAGAAAAGTTCATTCATAGTCACTCATGCCTTCGAAAGCCCCACTATTCACTTTAAATGATTTTATAATCTCATTATTGATTTTATGTTGAATTTTCTTACATTTTTAGTTAAAACAGACTATAATTGAATGTTTACCTCTGGAAACATGAAGCAAAAGCCATCGATTGAGAAGAAAAGACCATTTATAGTCACTCACGCCTTCGAAACCCTTATTGCTCACTTTAAACAGCTTTATGATTTGATTATTAACTTTAAGCTGAATTATTTTACATTTTTTTAAAAATAGATTATAATTGAATGTTTACCTCGAGAAACGTGAAGCGAAAGCCATCGATTGAGAAGAAAAGAACATTTATAGTCACTCATGCCTTCGAAAGCCTTATTACTTCCTTAAAATTGTTTTACAATCTCATTATTTTTTTTAAAATGAATTTTCTTACATTTTTGGTTAAAACATAATATATTTAAATGTTTATCAGGAGAAACGTGAAGCGAAAGCCATCTATTGACAAGAAAAGTCCATTTATAGTCGCTCATGTCTTCGAAAGCCTTATTGCTCGCTTAAAATGGTTTTACAATCTCATTAGTTATTTTCAGATGAATTTTCTTACATTTTTGGTTACAACAAATTGTAATTGAATGTTTGCCTCGGGAAACATGAAGCGAAAGCCATCGATTGACAAGAAAAGTTCATTCATAGTCAATCATGCCTTCGAAAGCCCCACTATTCACTTTCAATGATTTTATAATCTCATTATTGATTTTATGTTGAATTTTCTTACATTTTTAGTTAAAACAGACTATAATTGAATGTTTACCTCGGGAAACATGAAGCAAAAGCCATCGATTGAGAAGAAAAGACCATTTATAGTCACTCACGCCTTCGAAACCCTTATTGCTCACTTTAAATGGCTTTATGATTTGATTATTAACTTTAAGCTGAATTTTTTTACATTTTTTTAAAAACAGATTATAATTGAATGTTTACCTCGAGAAACGTGAAGCGAAAGCCATCGATTGAGAAGAAAAGAACATTTATAGTCACTCATGCCTTCGAAAGCCTTATTACTTGCTTAAAATTGTTTTACAATCTCATTATTTTTTTTAAAATGAATTTTCTTACATTTTTGGTTAAAACAGTTTATATTCAAATGTTTATTTTGAGAAACGTGAAGCGAAAGCCATCGATTGACAAGAAAAGACCATTTATAGTCACTCATGCCTTCGAAAGCCTTATTACTCGCTTAAAATGATTTTACAATCTCATTATTTATTTTCAGATGAATTTTCTTATATTTTTGGTTAAAACAGATTGTAATTGAATGTTTGCCCCGGGAAACATGAAGAGAAAGCCATCGATTGACAAGAAAGGTCCATGTATAGTCACTCATGCCTTCCTAAGCCTCATTATTCACTTTAAATGATTTTATAATCTCATTATTGATTTTATGTTGAATTTTCTGACATTTTTCGTTAAAACAGACTATAATTGAATGTTTACCTCGGGAAACATGAAGCAAAAGCCATCGATTGAGAAGAAAAGACCATTTATAGTCACTCACGCCTTCGAAACCCTTATTGCTCACTTTAAACAACTTGATGATTTGATTATTAACTTTAAGCTGAATTTTTCTACATTTTTTTTAAACAAATTATAATTGAATGTTTACCTCGAGAAACGTGAAGCGAAAGCCATCGATTGAGAAGAAAAGAACATTTATAGTCACTCATGCTTTCGAAAGCCTTATTACTTGCTTAAAATTGTTTTACAATCTCATTATTTTTTTGAAAATGAATTTTCTTACATTTTTGGTTAAAACAGATTATATTCAAATGTTTGTCTAGAGAAACGTGAAGCCAAACCCATCGATTTACAAGAAAAGTCCATTTATAGTCACTCATGCCTTCGAAAGCCTTATTACTCGCTTAAAATGGTTTTACAATCTCATTATTTATTTTTAGATGAATTTGCTTACATTTTTGGTTAAAACAGATTGTAATTGAACGTTTACCTCGGGAAACATGAAGCGAAAGCCATCGATTGACAAGAAAAGTTCATTCATAGTCACTCATGCCTTCGAAAGCCCCACTATTCACTTTAAATGATTTTATAATCTCATTATTGATTTTATGTTGAATTTTCTTACATTTTTAGTTAAAAGAAACTATAATTGAATGTTTACCTCGGGAAACATGAAGCAAAAGCCATCGATTGAGAAGAAAAGACCATTTATAGTCGCTCACGCCTTTGAAACCCTTATTGCTCACTTTAAATGGCTTTATGATTTGATTATTAACTTTAAGCTGAATTTTTTTACATTTTTTTTAAAACAGACTATAATTGAATGTGTACCTCGAGAAACGTGAAGCGAAAGCCATCGATTGAGAAGAAAAGAACATTTATAGTCACTCATGCCTTCGAAAGCCTTATTACTTGCTTAAAATTGTGTTACAATCTCATTATTTTTTTTAAAATGAATTTTCTTACATTTTTGGTTAAAACAGAATATATTTAAATGTTTATCTGGAGAAACGAGAAGCGAAAGCCATCGATTGACAAGAAAAGTCCATTTATAGTCACTCATGTCTTCGAAAGCCTTATTGCTCGCTTAAAATGGTTTTACACTCTCATTAGTTATTTTCAGATGAATTTTCTTACATTGTGGGTTAAACCAAATTGTAATTCAATGTTTGCCTTGGGAAACATGAAGCGAAAGCCATCGATTGACAAGAAAAGTTCATTCATAGTCACTCATTCATTCGAAAGCCCCACTATTCACTTTAAATGATTTTATAATCTCATTATTGATTTTATGTTGAATTTTCTTACATTTTTTGTTAAAACAGACTATAATTGAATGTTTACCTTGAGAAACATGAAGCGAAAGCCGTCGATTGAGAAGAAAAGATCATTTATAGTCACTCACGCCTTCGAAAGCCTTATTACTCGCTTAAAATGATTTTACAATCTCATTATTTATTTTCAGATGAATTTTCTTATATTTTTGGTTAAAACAGATTGTAATTGAATGTTTGCCTCGGGAAACATGAAGCGAAAGCCATCGATTGACAAGAAAAGTCCATGTATAGTCACTCATGCCTTCGTAAGCCTTATTATTCACTTTAAATGATTTTATAATCTCATTATTGATTTTATGTTGAATTTTCTTACATTTTTAGTCAAAACAGACTATAATTGAATGTTTACCTCGGGAAACATGAAGAAAAAGCCATCGATTGAGAAGAAAAGACCATTTATAGTCACTCACGCCTTCGAAACCCTTATTGCTCACTTTAAATGGCTTTATGATTTTATTATTAACTTTAAGCTGAATTTTTTTACATTTTTTTTAAAACAAATTATAATTGAATATTTACCTCGAGAAACGTGAAGCGAAAGCCATCGATTGAGAAGAAAAGAACATTTATAGTCACTCATGCCTTCGAAAGCCTTATTACTTGCTTAAAATTGTTTTACAATCTCATTATTTTTTTTAAAATGAATTTTCTTACATTTTTGGTTAAAACAGAATATATTTAAATGTTTATCTGGAGAAACGTGAGGCGAAAGCCATCTATTGACAAGAAAAGTCCATTTATAGTCACTCATGTCTTCGAAGGCCTTATTGCTCGCTTAAAATGGTTTTACAATCTCATTATTTATTTTCAGATGAATTTTCTTACATTTTTGGTTAAAACAGATTGTAATTGAATGTTTGCCTCGGGAAACATGAAGCGAAAGCCATCGATTGACAAGAAAAGTCCATTTATAGTCACTCATGCCTTCGAAACCCTTATTGCTCACTTTAAATGGCTTTATGATTTGATTATTAACTTTAAGCTGAATGTTTTTACATTTCTTGTTAAAACAGATTATAATTGAATGTTTACCTAGGGAAACGTGAAGCGAAAGCCATCGATTGAGAAGAAAAGAACATTTATAGTCACTCATGCCTTCGAAAGCCTTATTACTTGCTTAAAATTGTTTTACAATCTCATAATTTTTTTTAAAATGAATTTTCTTACATTTTTGGTTAAAATAGATCATATTTAAATGTTTGTCTCGAGAAACGTGAAGGGGAAGCCATCGATTGACAAGAAAAGTCCATTTACAGTCGCTCATGCCTTCAAAAGCCTCATTATTCACTTTAAATGATTTTATAATCTCATTATTGATTTTATGTTGAATTTTCTTACATTTTTAGTCAAAACAGACTATAATTGAATGTTTACCTCGGGAAACATGAAGCAAAAGCCATCGATTGAGAAGAAAAGACCATTTATAGTCACTCACGCCTTTGAAACCCTTATTGCTCACTTTAAATGGCTTTATGATTTGATTATTAACTTTATGCTGAATTTTTTTACATTTTTTTAAAAACAGATTATAATTGAATGTTTACCTCGAGAAACGTGAAGCGAAAGCCATCGATTGAGAAGAAAAGAACATTTATAGTCACGCATGCCTTTGAAAGCCTTATTACTTGCTTAAAATTGTTTTACAATCTCATTATTTTTTTTAAAATGAATTTTCTTAGATTTTTGGTTAAAACAGAATATATTTAAATGTTTATCTGGAGAAACGTGAAGCGAAAGCCATCGATTGACAAGAAAAGTCCATTTATAGTCACTCATGTCTTCGAAAGCCTTATTGCTCGCTTAAAATGGTTTTACAATCTCATTAGTTATTTTCAGATGAATTTTCTTACATTTTGGGTTAAACCAAATTGTAATTTAATGTTTGCCTTGGGAAACATGAAGCGAAAGCCATCGATTGACAAGAAAAGTTCATTTATAGTCACTCATGCCTTCGAAAGGCCCACTATTCACTTTAAATGATTTTATAATCTCATTATTGATTTTATGTTGAATTTTCTTACATTTTTTGTTAAAACAGACTATAATTGAATGTTTACCTTGAGAAACATGAAGCGAAAGCCGTCGATTGACAAGAACAGACCATTTATAGTCAATCACGCCTTTGAAACCCTTATTGCTAACTTTAAATGGCTTTATGATTTGATTATTAACTTTAAGCTGAATTTTTTTACATTTTTTTTAAAACAGACTACAATTGAATGTTTACCTCGAGAAACGTGAAGCGAAAGCCATCGATTGAGAAGAAAAGAACATTATAGTCACTCATGCCTTCGAAAGCCTTATTACTTGCTTAAAATTGTTTTACAATCTCATTATTTTTTTTAAAATGAATTTTCTTACATTTTTGGTTAAAACAGATTATATTCAAATGTTTGTCTCGAGCAACGTGAAGCGAAAGCCATCGATTGACAACAAAAGTCCATTTATAGTCACTCATGCCTTCGAAAGCCTTATTACTCGCTTAAAATTGTTTTACAATCTCATTATTTATTTTCAGATGAATTTTCTTACATTTTTGGTTAAAACATATTGTAATTGAATGTTTGCCTCGGGAAACATGAAGCGAAAGCCATCGATTGACAAGAAAAGTTCATTCATAGTCACTCATGCCTTCGAAAGCCCCACTATTCACATTAAATGATTTTATAATCTCATTATTGATTTTATGTTGAATTTTCTTACATTTTTAGTTAAAACAGACTATAATTGAATGTTTACCTCGGGAAACATGAAGCAAAAACCATCGATTGAGAAGAAAAGACCATTTATAGTCACTCACGCCTTCGAAACCCTTATTGCTCACTTTAAATGGCTTTATGATTTGATTATTAACTTTAAGCTGAATTTTTCTACATTTTTTTTAAAACAGATTATAATTGAATGTTTAGCTCGAGAAACGTGAAGCGAAAGCCATCGATTGAGAAGAAAAGAACATTTATAATCACTCATGCCTTCGAAAGCCTTATTACTTGCTTAAAATTGTGTTACAATCTCTTTATTTTTTTTAAAATGAATTTTCTTACATTTTTGGTTAAAACAGAATATATTTAAATGTTTATCTAGAGAAATGTGAGGCGAAAGCCATCTATTGACAAGAAAAGTCCATTTATAGTCACTCATGTCTTCGAAGGCCTTATTGCTCGCTTAAAATGGTTTTACAATCTCATTATTTATTTTCAGATGAATTTTCTTACATTTTTGGTTAAAACAGATTGTAATTGAATGTTTGCCTCGGGAAACATGAAGCGAAAGCCATCGATTGACAAGAAAAGTCCATTTATAGTCACTCATGCCTTCGAAACCCTTATTGCTCACTTTAAATGGCTTTATGATTTGATTATTAACTTTAAGCTGAATGTTTTTACATTTCTTGTTAAAACAGATTATAATTGAATGTTTACCTAGGGAAACGTGAAGCGAAAGCCATCGATTGAGAAGAAAAGAACATTTATAGTCACTCATGCCTTCGAAAGCCTTATTACTTGCTTAAAATTGTTTTACAATCTCATAATTTTTTTTAAAATGAATTTTCCTACATTTTTGGTTAAAATAGATCATATTTAAATGTTTGTCTCGAGAAACGTGAAGGGGAAGCCATCGATTGACAAGAAAAGTCCATTTACAGTCGCTCATGCCTTCGAAAGCCTCATTATTCACTTTAAATGATTTTATAATCTCATTATTGATTTTATGTTGAATTTTCTTACATTTTTAGTCAAAACAGACTATAATTGAATGTTTACCTAGGGAAACATGAAGCAAAAGCCATCGATTGAGAAGAAAAGACCATTTATAGCCACTCACGCCTTCGAAACCGTTATTGCTCACTTTAAATGGCTTTATGATTTGATTATTAACTTTAAGCTTAATTTTTTTACATTTTTTAAAAAACAGATTATAATTGAATGTTTACCTCGAGAAACGTGAAGCGAAAGCCATCGATTGAGAAGAAAAGAACATTTATAGTCACGCATGCCTTCGAAAGCCTTATTACTTGCTTAAAATTGTTTTACAATCTCATTATTTTTTTAAAATGAATTTTCTTAGATTTTTGGTTAAAACAGATTATATTCAAATGTTTGTCTAGAGAAACGTGAAGCGAAACCCATCGATTGACAAGAAAAGTCCATTTATAGTCACTCATGCCTTCGAAAGCCTTATTACTCGTTGAAAATGGTTTTACAATCTCATTATTTATTTTCAGATGAATTTTCTTAAATTTTTGGTTAAAACAGATTGTAATTGAATGTTTGCCTCGGGAAACATGAAGCGAAAGCCATCGATTGACAAGAAAAGTCCATGTATAGTCACTAATGCCTTCGTAAGCCTCATTATTCACTTTAAATGATTTTAGAATCTCATTATTGATTTTATGTTGAATTTTCTTACATTTTTAGTTAAAACAGACTATAATTGAATGTTGACCTCAGGAAACATGAAGCAAAAGCCATCGATTGAGAAGAAAAGACCATTTATAGTCACTCACGCCTTCGAAACCCTTATTGCTCACTTTAAACAGCTTTATGATTTGATTATTAACTTTAAGCTGAATTATTTTACATGTTTTTTAAAATAGATTATAATTGAACGTTTACCTCGAAAAACGTGAAGCGAAAGCCATCGATTGAGAAGAAAAAAACATTTATAGTCACTCATGCCTTCGAAAGCCTTATTACTTGCTTAAAATTGTTTTACAATCTCATTATTTTTTTTAAAATGAATTTTCTTACATTTTTGGTTAAAACAGATTATATTCAAATGTTTTTCTAGTGAAACGTGAAGCGAAACCCATCGATTGACAAAAAAAGTCCATTTATAGTCACTCATGCCTTCGAAAGCCTTATTACTCGCTTAAAATGGTTTTACAATCTCATTATTTATTTTCAGATGAATTTTCTTACATTTGTGGTTAAAACAGATTGTAATTGAATGTTTGCCTCGGGAAACATGAAGCGAAAGCCATCGATTGACAAGAAAAGTTCATTCATAGTCACTCATGCCTTCGAAAGCCCCACTATTCACTTTAAATGATTTTATAATCTCATTATTAATTTTATGTTGAATTTTCTTACATTTTTAGTTAAAAACAGACTATAATTGAATGTTTACCTCCGGAAACATGAAGCAAAAGCCATCGATTGAGAAGAAAAGACCATTTATAGTCACTCACGCCTTCGAAACCCTTATTGCTCACTTTAAACAGCTTTATGATTTGATTATTAACTTTAAGCTGAATTATTTTACATTTTTTTAAAAATAGATTATAATTGAATGTTTACCTCGAAAAACGTGAAGCGAAAGCCATCGATTGAGAAGAAAAAAACATTTATAGTCACTCATGCCTTCGAAAGCCTTATTACTTTCTTAAAATTATTTTACAATCTCATTATTTTTTTTAAAATGAATTTTCTTACATTTTTGGTTAAAACAGATTATATTCAAATGTTTTTCTAGGGAAACGTGAAGCGAAACCCATCAATTGACAAGAAAAGTCCATTTATAGTCACTCATGCCTTCGAAAGCCTTATTACTCGCTTAAAATGGTTTTACAATCTCATTATTTATTTTCAGATGAATTTTCTTACATTTTTGGTTAAAACAGATTGTAATTGAATGTTTGCCTCGGGAAACATGAAGCGAAAGCCATCGATTGACAAGAAAAGTTCATTCATAGTCACCCATGCCTTCGAAAGCCCCACTATTCACTTTAAATGATTTTATAATCTCATTATTGATTTTATGTTGAATTTTCTTACATTTATAGTTAAAAACAGACTATAATTGAATGTTTACCTCTGGAAACATGAAGCAAAAGCCATCGATTGAGAAGAAAAGACCATTTATAGTCACTCACGCCTTCGAAACCCTTATTGCTCACTTTAAATGGCTTTATGATTTGATTATTAACTTTAAGCTGAATTTTTTTACATTTTTTTTAAAACAGATTATAATTGAATGTTTACCTCGAGAAACGTGAAGCGAAAGCCATCGATTGAGAAGAAAAGAACATTTATAGTCACTCATGCCTTCGAGAGCCTTATTACTTGCTTAAAATTATGTTACAATCTCATTATTTTTTTAAAAATGAATTTTCTTACATTTTTGGTTAAAACATAATATATTTAAATGTTTATCTGGAAAAACGTGAAGCAAAAGCTATCTATTGACAAGAAAAGTCCATTTATAGTCGCTCATGTCTTCGAAAGCCTTATTGCTCGCTTAAAATGGTTTTACAATCTCATTATTTATTCTCAGATGCATTTTCTTACATTTTTGGTTAAAACAGATTGTAATTGAATGTTTGCCTCGGGAAACATGAAGCGAAAGCCATCGATTGACAAGAAAAGTCCATTTATAGTCACTCATGCCTTCGAAACCCTTATTGCTCACTTTAAATGGCTTTATGATTTAATTATTAACTTTAAGCTGAATTATTTTACATTTCTTGTTAAAACAGATTATAATTGAATTTTACCTAGGGAAACGTGAAGCGAAAGCCATCGATTGAGAAGAAAAGAACATTTATAGTCACTCATGCCTTCGGAAGCCTTATTACTTGCTTAAAATTGTTTTACAATCTCATAATTTTTTTTTAAAATGAATTTTCTTACATTTTTTGTTAAAATAGATGATATTTAAATGTTTGTCTCGAGAAACGTGAAGGGGAAGCCATCGATTGACAAGAAAAGTCCATTTACAGTCGCTCATGCCTTCGAAAGCCTCATTATTCACTTTAAAAGATTTTATAATCTCATTATTGATTTTATGTTGAATTTTCTTACACTTTTAGTCAAAACAGACTATAATTGAATGTTTACCTCGGGAAACATGAAGCAAAAGCCATCGATTGAGAAGAAAAGACCATTTATAGTCACTCACGCCTTCGAAAGCCTTATTACTCGCTTAAAATGATTTTACAATCTCATTATTTATTTTCAGATGAATTTTCTTATATTTTTGGTTAAAACAGATTGTAATTGAATGTTTGCCTCGGGAAACATGAAGCGAAAGCCATCGATTGACAAGAAAAATCCATGTATAGTCACTCATGCCTTCGTAAGCCTTATTATTCACTTTAAATGATTTTATAATCTCATTATTGATTTTATGTTGAATTTTCTTACATTTTTAGTTAAAACAACCTATAATTGAATGTTTTTCTAGTGAAACGTGAAGCGAAACCCATCGATTGACAAAAAAAAGTCCATTTATAGTCACTCATGCCTTCGAAAGCCTTATTACTCGCTTAAAATGGTTTTACAATCTCATTTTTTATTTTCAGATGAATTTTCTTACATTTTTGGTTAAAACAGATTGTAATTGAACGTTTACCTCGGGAAACATGAAGCGAAAGCCATCGATTGACAAGAAAAGTTCATTCATAGTCACTCATGCCTTCGAAAGCCCCACTATTCACTTTAAATGATTTTATAATCTCATTATTGATTTTATGTTGAATTTTCTTACATTTTTAGTTAAAACAACCTATAATTGAATGTTTACCTCGGGAAACATGAAGCAAAAGCCATCGATTGAGAAGAAAAGACCATTTATAGTCGCTCACGCCTTCGAAACCCTTATTGCTCACTTTAAATGGCTTTATGATTTGATTATTAACTTTAAGCTGAATTTTTTTACATTTTTTTTAAAACAGACTATAATTGAATGTTTACCTCGAGAAACGTGAAGCGAAAGCCATCGATTGAGAAGAAAAGAACATTTATAGTCACTCATGCCTTCGAAAGCCTTATTACTTGCTTAAAATTGTGTTACAATTTCATTATTTTTTTTAAACTGAATTTTCTTACATTTTTGGTTAAAACAGAATATATTTAAATGTTTATCTGGAGAAACGTGAAGCGAAAGCCATCGATTGACAAGAAAAGTCCATTTATAGTCACTCATGTCTTCGAAAGCCTTATTGCTCGCTTAAAATGGTTTTACACTCTCATTAGTTATTTTCAGATGAATTTTCTTACATTGTGGGTTAAACCAAATTGTAATTCAATGTTTGCCTTGGGAAACATGAAGCGAAAGCCATCGATTGACAAGAAAAGTTCATTTATAGTCACTCATTGCTTCGAAAGCCCCACTATTCATTTTTAGTTAAAACAACCTATAATTGAATGTTTACCTCGGGAAACATGAAGCAAAAGCCATCGATTGAGAAGAAAAGATCATTTATAGTCACTCACGCCTTCGAAAGCCTTATTACTCGCTTAAAATGATTTTACAATCTCATTATTTATTTTCAGATGAATTTTCTTATATTTTTGGTTAAAACAGATTGTAATTGAATGTTTGCCTCGGGAAACATGAAGCGAAAGCCATCGATTGACAAGAAAAATCCATGTATAGTCACTCATGCCTTCGTAAGCCTTATTATTCACTTTAAATGATTTTATAATCTCATTATTGATTTTATGTTGAATTTTCTTACATTTTTAGTCAAAACAGACTATAATTGAATGTTTACCTCGGGAAACATGAAGAAAAAGCCATCGATTGAGAAGAAAAGACCATTTATAGTCACTCACGCCTTCGAAACCCTTATTGCTCACTTTAAACAGCTTTATGATTTGATTATTAACTTTAAGCTGAATTATTTTACATGTTTTTTAAAATAGATTATAATTGAACGTTTACCTCGAAAAACGTGAAGCGAAAGCCATCGATTGAGAAGAAAAAAACATTTATAGTCACTCATGCCTTCGAAAGCCTTATTACTTGCTTAAAATTGTTTTACAATCTCATTATTTTTTTTAAAATGAATTTTCTTACATTTTTGGTTAAAACAGAATATATTTAAATGTTTATCTGGAGAAACGTGAAGCGAAAGCCATCGATTGACAAGAAAAGTCCATTTATAGTCACTCATGTCTTCGAAAGCCTTATTGCTCGCTTAAAATGGTTTTACAATCTCATTAGTTATTTTCAGATGAATTTTCTTACGTTGTGGGTTAAACCAAATTGTAATTGAATGTTTGCCTTGGGAAACATGAAGCGAAAGCCATCGATTGACAGGAAAAGTTCAATTATAGTCACTCATGCCTTCGAAAGCCCCACTATTCACTTTAAATAATTTTATAATCTCATTATTGATTTTATGTTGAATTTTCTTACATTTTTTGTTAAAACAGACTATAATTGAATGTTTACCTTGAGAAACATGAAGCGAAAGCCGTCGATTGAGAAGAAAAGACCATTTATAGTCACTCACGCCTTTGAAACCCTTATTGCTAACTTTAAATGGCTTTATGATTTGATTATTAACTTTATGCTGAATTTTTTTACATTTTTTTAAAAATAGATTATAATTGAATGTTTACCTCGAGAAACGTGAAGCGAAAGCCATCGATTGAGAAGAAAATAACATTTATAGTCACGCATGCCTTTGAAAGCCTTATTACTTGCTTAAAATTGTTTTACAATCTCATTATTTTTTTTAAAATGAATTTTCTTAGATTTTTGGTTAAAACAGAATATATTTAAATGTTTATCTGGAGAAACATGAAGCGAAAGCCATCGATTGACAAGAAAAGTCCATTTATAGTCACTCATGCCTTCGAAACCCTTATTGCTCACTTTAAATGGCTTTATGATTTGATTATTAACTTTAAGTTGAATTTTTTTACATTTCTTGTTAAAACAGATTATAATTGAATGTTTACCTAGGGAAACGTGAAGCGAAAGCCATCGATTGAGAAGAAAAGACCATTTATAGTCACTCACGCCTTTGAAAGCCTTATTACTTGCTTAAAATTGATTTACAATCTCATAATTTTTTTTAAAATGAATTTTCTTACAGTTTTGGTTAAAATAGATCATATTTAAATGTTTGTCTCGAGAAACATGAAGGGGAAGCCATCGATTGACAAGAAAAGTCCATTTACAGTCGCTCATGCCTTCGAAAGCCTCATTATTCACTTTAAATGATTTTATAATCTCATTATTGATTTTAGGTTGAATTTTCTTACATTTTTAGTCAAAACAGACTATAATTGAATGTTTACCTCGGGAAACATGAAGCAAAAGCCATCGATTGAGAAGAAAAGACCATTTATAGTCACTCACGCCTTTGAAACCCTTATTGCTCACTTTAAATGGCTTTATGATTTGATTATTAACTTTATGCTGAATTTTTTTACATTTTTTTAAAAACAGATTATAATTGAATGTTTACCTCGAGAAACGTGAAGCGAAAGCCATCGATTGAGAAGAAAAGAACATTTATAGTCACGCATGCCTTTGAAAGCCTTATTACTTGCTTAAAATTGTTTTACAATCTCATTATTTTTTTTAAAATGAATTTTCTTACATTTTTGGTTAAAACAGAATATATTTAAATGTTTATCTAGAGAAACGTGAAGCCAAAGCCATCGATTGACAAGAAAAGTCCATTTATAGTCACTCATGTCTTCGAAAGCCTTATTGCTCGCTTAAAATGGTTTTACAATCTCATTAGTTATTTTCAGATGAATTTTCTTACATTTTGGGTTAAACCAAATTGTAATTGAATGTTTGCCTTGGGAAACATGAAGCGAAAGCCATCGATTGACAAGAAAAGTTCATTTATAGTCACTCATGCCTTCGAAAGCCCCACTATTCACTTTAAATGATTTTATAATCTCATTATTGATTTTATGTTGAATTTTCTTACATTTTTTGTTAAAACAGACTATAATTGAATGTTTACCTTGAGAAACATGAAGCGAAAGCCGTCGATTGAGAAGAACAGACCATTTATAGTCAATCACGCCTTTGAAACCCTTATTGCTAACTTTAAATGGCTTTATGATTTGATTATTAACTTTATGCTGAATTTTTTTACATTTTTTTAAAAACAGATTATAATTGAATGTTTACCTCGAGAAACGTGAAGCGAAAGCCATCGATTGAGAAGAAAAGAACATTTATAGTCACGCATGCCTTTGAAAGCCTTATTACTTGCTTAAAATTGTTTTACAATCTCATTATTTTTTTTAAAATGAATTTTCTTACATTTTTGGTTAAAACAGAATATATTTAAATGTTTATCTAGAGAAACGTGAAGCCAAAGCCATCGATTGACAAGAAAAGTCCATTTATAGTCACTCATGTCTTCGAAAGCCTTATTGCTCGCTTAAAATGGTTTTACAATCTCATTAGTTATTTTCAGATGAATTTTCTTACATTTTGGGTTAAACCAAATTGTAATTGAATGTTTGCCTTGGGAAACATGAAGCGAAAGACATCGATTGACAAGAAAAGTTCATTTATAGTCACTCATGCCTTCGAAAGCCCCACTATTCACTTTAAATGATTTTATAATCTCATTATTGATTTTATGTTGAATTTTCTTACATTTTTTGTTAAAACAGACTATAATTGAATGTTTACCTTGAGAAACATGAAGCGAAAGCCGTCGATTGAGAAGAACAGACCATTTATAGTCAATCACGCCTTTGAAACCCTTATTGCTAACTTTAAATGGCTTTATGATTTGATTATTAACTTTAAGCTGAATTTTTTTATATTTTTTTTAAAACAGATTATAATTGAATGTTTACCTCGAGAAACATGAAGCGAAAGCCATCGATTGAGAAGAAAAGAACATTTATAGTCACGCATGCCTTCGAAAGCCTTATTACTTGCTTAAAATTGTTTTACAATCTCATTATTTTTTTTAAAATGAATTTTCTTAGAGTTTTGGTTAAAACAGATTATATTCAAATGTTTGTCTAGAGAAACGTGAAGCGAAACCCATCGATTGACAAGAAAAGTCCATTTATAGTCACTCATGCCTTCGAAAGGCTTATTACTCGCTGAAAATGGATTTATAATCTCATTATTTATTTTCAGATGAATTTTCTTACATTTTTGGTTAAAACAGATTGTAATTGAATGTTTGCCTCGGGAAACATGAAGCGAAAGCCATCGATTGACAAGAAAAGTTCATTCCTTGTCACTCATGCCTTCGAAAGCCCCACTATTCACTTTAAATGATTTTATAATCTCATTATAGATTTTATGTTGAATTTTCTTACATTTTTAGTTAAAACAGACTATAATTGAATGTTTACCTCCGGAAACATGAAGCAAAAGCCATCGATTGAGAAGAAAAGACCATTTATAGTCACTCACGCCTTCGAAACCCTTATTGCTCACTTTAAATGGGTTTATATTTGATTATTAACTTTAAGCTGAATTTTTTTACATTTTTTTTAAAACAGATTATAATTGAATGTTTACCTCGAGAAACGTGAAGCGAAAGCCATCGATTGAGAAGAAAAGAACATTTATAGTCACTCATGCCTTCGAAAGCTTTATTACTTGCTTAAAATTATGTTACAATCTCATTATTTTTTTTAAAATGAATTTTCTTATATTTTTGGTTAAAACAGAATATATTTAAATGTTTATGTGGAGAAACGTGAAGCAAAAGCCATCTATTGACAAGAAAAGTCCATTTATAGTCGCTCATGTCTTCGAAAGCCTTATTGCTCTCTTAAAATGGTTTTACAATCTCATTATTTATTTTTAGATGAATTTTCTTACATTTTTGGTTAAAACAGATTGTAATTGAATGTTTGCCTCGGGAAACATGAAGCGAAAGCCATCGATTGACAAGAAAAGTTCATTCATAGTCACCCATGCCTTCGAAAGCCCCACTATTCACTTTAAATGATTTTATAATCTCATTATTGATTTTATGTTGAATTTTCTTACATTTTTAGTTAAAACCAAACTATAATTGAATGTTTACCTCCGGAAACATGAAGCAAAAGCCATCGATTGAGAAGAAAAGACAATTTATAGTCACTCACGCCTTCGAAACCCTTATTGCTCACTTTAAACAGCTTTATTATTTGATTATTAACTTTAAACTGAATTATTTTACATTTTTTTAAAAATAGATTATAATTGAACGTTTACCTCGAAAAACGTGAAGCGAAAGCCATCGATTGAGAAGAAAAAAACATTTATAGTCACTCATACCTTCGAAAGCCTTATTACTTGCTTAAAATTGTTTTACAATCTCATTATTTTTTTTAAAATGAATTTTCTTACATTTTTTGTTAAAACAGATTATATTCAAATGTTTTTCTAGGGAAACGTGAAGCGAAACCCATCGATTGACAAGAAAAGTCCATTTATAGTCACTCATGCCTTCGAAAGCCTTATTACTCGCTTAAAATGGTTTTACAATCTCATTATTTATTTTCAGATGAATTTTCTTACATTTTGGGTTAAACCAAATTGTAATTGAATGTTTGCCTTGGGAAACATGAAGCGAAAGCCATCGATTGACAAGAAAAGTTCATTTATAGTCACTCATGCCTTCGAAAGCCCCACTATTCACTTTAAATGATTTTATAATCTCATTATTGATTTTATGTTGAATTTTCTTACATTTTTTGTTAAAACAGACTATAATTGAATGTTTACCTTGAGAAACATGAAGCGAAAGCCGTCGATTGAGAAGAAAAGACCATTTATAGTCAATCACGCCTTTGAAACCCTTATTGCTAACTTTAAATGGCTTTATGATTTGATTATTAACTTTAAGCTGAATTTTTTTACATTTTTTTTAAAACAGATTATAATTGAATGTTTACCTCGAGAAACGTGAAGCGAAAGCCATCGATTCAGAAGAAAAGAACATTTATAGTCACTCATGCCTTCGAAAGCCTTATTATTTGCTTAAAATTGTTTAACAATCTCATTATTTTTTTTAAAATGAATTTTCTTACATTTTTGGTTAAAACAGATTATATTCAAATGTTTGCCTCGAGAAACGTGTAGCGAAAGCCATGGATTGACAAGAAAAGTCCATTTATAGTCACTCATGCCTTCGAAAGCCTTACTACTCGCTTAAAATGATTTTACCATCTCATTATTTATTTTCAAATGAATTTTCTTATATTTTTGGTTAAAACAGATTGTAATTGAATGTTTGCCTCGGGAAACATGAAGCGAAAGCCATCGATTGACAAGAAAAGTCCATGTATAGTCACTCATGCATTCGTAAGCCTCATTATTTACTTTAAATGATTTTATAATCTCATTATTGATTTTATGTTGAATTTTCTTACATTTTTAGTTAAAACAGACTATAATTGAATGTTTACCTGGGGAAACATGAAGCAAAAACCATCGATTGAGAAGAAAAGACCATTTATAGTCACTCACGCCTTCGAAACCCTTATTGCTCACTTTAAACAGCTTTATGATTTGATTATTAACTTTAAGCTGAATTATTTTACATGTTTTTTAAAATAGATTATAATTGAACGTTTACCTCGAAAAACGTGAAGCGAAAGACATCGATTGAGGAGAAAAAAACATTTATAGTCACTCATGCCTTCGAAAGCCTTATTACTTGCTTAAAATTGTTTTACAATCTCATTATTTTTTTTAAAATGAATTTTCTTACATTTTTGGTTAAAACAGATTATATTCAAATGTTTTTCTAGTGAAACGTGAAGCGAAACCCATCGATTGACAAAAAAAGTCCATTTATAGTCACTCATGCCTTCGAAAGCCTTATTACTCGCTTAAAATGGTTTTACAATCTCATTATTTATTTTCAGATGAATTTTCTTACATTTGTGGTTAAAACAGATTGTAATTGAATGTTTGCCTCGGGAAACATGAAGCGAAAGCCATCGATTGACAAGAAAAGTTCATTCATAGTCACCCATGCCTTCGAAAGCCCCACTATTCACTTTAAATGATTTTATAATCTCATTATTGATTTTATGTTGAATTTTCTTACATTTTTAGTTAAAAACAGAATATAATTGAATGTTTACCTCCGGAAACATGAAGCAAAAGCCATCGATTGAGAAGAAAAGACCATTTATAGTCACTCACGCCTTCGAAACCCTTATTGCTCACTTTAAATAGCTTTAAGATTTGATTATTAACTTGAAGCTCAATTATTTTACATTTTTTTAAAAATAGATTATAATTGAATGTTTACCTCGAGAAACGTGAAGCGAAAGCCATCTATTGAGAAGAAAAGAACATTTATAGTCACTCATGCCTTCGAAAGCCTTATTACTTGCTTAAAATTGTTTTACAATCTCATTATTTTTTTTAAAATGAATTTTCTTACATTTTTGGTTAAAACAGATTATATTCAAATGTTTGTCTAGAGAAACGTGAAGCGAAACCCATCGATTGACAAGAAAAGTCCATTTATAGTCACTCATGCCTTCGAAAGCCTTATTACTCGCTTAAAATGGTTTTACAATCTCATTATTTATTTTCAGATGAATTTTCTTACATTTTTGGTTAAAACAGATTGTAATTGAATGTTTGCCTGGGGAAACATGAAGCGAAAGCCATCGATTGACAAGAAAAGTTCATTCATAGTCACTCATGCCTTCGAAAGCCCCACTATTCACTTTAAATGATTTTATAATCTCATTATTGATTTTATGTTGAATTTTCTTACATTTTTAGTTAAAACAGACTATAATTGAATGTTTACCTCCGGAAACATGAAGCAAAAGCCATCGATTGAGAAGAAAAGACCATTTATAGTCACTCACGCCTTCGAAACCCTTATTGCTCACTTTAAATGGCTTTATATTTGATTATTAACTTTAAGCTGAATTTTTTTACATTTTTTTTAAAACAGATTATAATTGAATGTTTACCTCGAGAAACGTGAAGCGAAAGCCATCGATTGAGAAGAAAAGAACATTTATAGTCACTCATGCCTTCGAAAGCTTTATTACTTGCTTAAAATTATGTTACAATCTCATTATTTTTTTTAAAATGAATTTTCTTATATTTTTGGTTAAAACAGAATATATTTAAATGTTTATGTGGAGAAACGTGAAGCAAAAGCCATCTATTGACAAGAAAAGTCCATTTATAGTCGCTCATGTCTTCGAAAGCCTTATTACTCGCTTAAAATGGTTTTACAATCTCATTATTTATTTTCAGATGAATTTTCTTACATTTTTGGTTAAAACAGATTGTAATTGAATGTTTGCCTCGGGAAACATGAAGCGAAAGCCATCGATTGACAAGAAAAGTCCATTTATAGTCACTCATGCCTTCGAAACCCTTATTGCTCACTTTAAATGGCTTTATGATTTGATTATTAACTTTAAGCTGAATTGTTTTACATTTCTTGTTAAAACAGATTATAATTGAATTTTACCTAGGGAAACGTGAAGCGAAAGCCATCGATTGAGAAGAAAAGAACATTTATAGTCACTCATGCCTTCGAAAGCCTTATTACTTGCTTAAAATTGTTTTACAATCTCATAATTTTTTTTTAAAATGAATTTTCTTACATTTTTTGTTAAAATAGATGATATTTAAATGTTTGTCTCGAGAAACGTGAAGGGGAAGCCATCGATTGACAAGAAAAGTCCATTTACAGTCGCTCATCCCTTCGAAAGCCTCATTATTCACTTTAAATGATTTTATAATCTCATTATTGATTTTATGTTGAATTTTCTTACACTTTTAGTCAAAACAGACTATAATTGAATGTTTACCTCGGGAAACATGAAGCAAAAGCCATCGATTGAGAAGAAAAGACCATTTATAGTCACTCACGCCTTGGAAACCGTTATTGCTCACTTTAAATAGCTTTATGATTTGATTATTAACTTTATGCTTAATTTTTTTACATTTTTTTTAAAACAGATTGTAATTGAATGTTTACCTCGAGAAACATGAAGCGAAAGCCATCGATATAGAAGAAAAGAACATTTATAGTCACGCAGGCCTTCGAAAGCCTTATTACTCGCTTAAAATTGTTTTACAATCTCATTATTTTTTTTAAAATGAATTTTCTTACATTTTTGGTTAAAACAGAATATATTTAAATGTTTATCTGGAGAAACGTGAAGCGAAAGCCATCGATTGACAAGAAAAGTCCATTTATAGTCACTCATGTCTTCGAAAGCCTTATTGCTCGCTTAAAATGATTTTACAATCTCATTAGTTATTTTCAGATGGATTTTCTTACATTATGGGTTAAACCAAATTGTAATTGAATGTTTGCCTTGGGAAACATGAAGCGAAAGCCATCGATTGATAGGAAAAGTTCATTTATAGTCACTCATGCCTTCGAAAGCCCCACTATTCACTTTAAATAATTTTATAATCTCATTATTGATTTTATGTTGAATTTTCTTACATTTTTTGTTAAAACAGACTATAATTGAATGTTTACCTTGAGAGACATGAAGCGAAAGCCGTCGATTGAGAAGAAAAGACCATTTATAGTCACTCACGCCTTTGAAACCCTTATTGCTAACTTTAAATGGCTTTATGATTTGATTATTAACTTTATGCTGAATTTTTTTACATTTTTTTTAAAAACAGATTATAATTGAATGTTTACCTCGAGAAACGTGAAGCGAAAGCCATCGATTGAGAAGAAAAGAACATTTATAGTCACGCATGCCTTCGAAAGCCTTATTACTTGCTTAAAATTGTTTTACAATCTCATTATTTTTTTAAAAATGAATTTTCTTACATTTTTGGTTAAAACAGAATATATTTAAATGTTTATCTAGAGAAACGTGAAGCGAAAGCCATCGATTGACAAGAAAAGTCCATTTATAGTCACTCATGTCTTCGAAAGCCTTATTGCTCGCTTAAAATTGTTTTACAATCTCATTAGTTATTTTCAGATGAATTTTCTTACATTTTGGGTTAAACCAAATTGTAATTGAATGTTTGCCTTGGGAAACATGAAGCGAAAGCCATCGATTGACAAGAAAAGTTCATTTATAGTCACTCATGCCTTCGAAAGCCCCACTATTCACTTTAAATGATTTTATAATCTCATTATTGATTTTATGTTGAATTTTCTTACATTTTTTGTTAAAACAGACTATAATTGAATGTTTACCTTGAGAAATATGAAGCGAAAGCCGTCGATTGAGAAGAAAAGACCATTTATAGTCAATCACGCCTTTGAAACCCTTATTGCTAACTTTAAATGGCTTTATGATTTGATTATTAACTTTAAGCTGAATTTTTTTACATTTTTTTTAAAACAGATTATAATTGAATTTTTACCTCGAGAAACGTGAAGCGAAAGCCATCGATTGAGAAGAAAAGAACATTTATAGTCACTCATGCCTTCGAAAGCCTTATTATTTGCTTAAAATTGTTTAACAATCTCATTATTTTTTTTAAAATGAATTTTCTTACATTTTTGGTTAAAACAGATTATATTCAAATGTTTGCCTCGAGAAACGTGTAGCGAAAGCCATGGATTGACAAGAAAAGTCCATTTATAGTCACTCATGCCTTCGAAAGCCTTACTACTCGCTTAAAATGATTTTACCATCTCATTATTTATTTTCAAATGAATTTTCTTATATATTTGGTTAAAACAGATTGTAATTGAATGTTTGCCTCGGGAAACATGAAGCGAAAGCCATCGATTGACAAGAAAAGTCCATGTATAGTCACTCATGCATTCGTAAGCCTCATTATTTACTTTAAATGATTTTATAATCTCATTATTGATTTTATGTTGAATTTTCTTACATTTTTAGTTAAAACAGACTATAATTGAATGTTTACCTGGGGAAACATGAAGCAAAAACCATCGATTGAGAAGAAAAGACCATTTATAGTCACTCACGCCTTCGAAACCCTTATTGCTCACTTTAAACAGCTTTATGATTTGATTATTAACTTTAAGCTGAATTATTTTACATGTTTTTTAAAATAGATTATAATTGAACGTTTACCTCGAAAAACGTGAAGCGAAAACCATCGATTGAGGAGAAAAAAACATTTATAGTCACTCATGCCTTCGAAAGCCTTATTACTTGCTTAAAATTGTTTTACAATCTCATTATTTTTTTTAAAATGAATTTTCTTACATTTTTGGTTAAAACAGATTATATTCAAATGTTTTTCTAGTGAAACGTGAAGCGAAACCCATCGATTGACAAAAAAAGTCCATTTATAGTCACTCATGCCTTCGAAAGCCTTATTACTCGCTTAAAATGGTTTTACAATCTCATTATTTATTTTCAGAAGAATTTTCTTACATTTGTGGTTAAAACAGATTGTAATTGAATGTTTGCCTCGGGAAACATGAAGCGAAAGCCATCGATTGACAAGAAAAGTTCATTCATAGTCACCCATGCCTTCGAAAGGCCCACTATTCACTTTAAATGATTTTATAATCTCATTATTGATTTTATGTTGAATTTTCTTACATTTTTAGTTAAAAACAGACTATAATTGAATGTTTACCTCCGGAAACATGAAGCAAAAGCCATCGATTGAGAAGAAAAGACAATTTATAGTCACTCACGCCTTCGAAACCCTTATTGCTCATTTAAACAGCTTTATGATTTGATTATTAACTTTAAGCTGAATTATTTTACATTTTTTTAAAAATAGATTATAATTGAATGTTTACCACGAAAAACGTGAAGCGAAAGCCATCGATTGAGAAGAAAAAACAATTTATAGTCACTCATGCCTTCGAAAGCCTTATTACTTGCTTAAAATTGTTTTACAATCTCATTATTTTTTTTAAAATGAATTTTCTTACATTTTTGGTTAAAACAGATTATATTCAAATGTTTTTCTAGGGAAACGTGAAGCGAAACCCATCGATTGACAAGAAAAGTCCATTTATAGTCACTCATGCCTTCGAAAGCCTTATTACTCGCTTAAAATGGTTTTACAATCTCATTATTTATTTTCAGATGAATTTTCTTACATTTTTTATTAAAACAGATTGTAATTGAATGTTTGCCTCGGGAAACATGAAGCGAAAGCCATCGATTGACAAGAAAAGTTCATTCATAGTCACCCATGCCTTCGAAAGCCCCACTATTCACTTTAAATGATTTTATAATCTCATTATTGATTTTATGTTGAATTTTCTTACATTTTTAGTTAAAAACAGACTATAATTGAATGTTTACCTCCGGAAACATGAAGCAAAAGCCATCGATTGAGAAGAAAAGACCATTTATAGTCACTCACGCCTTCGAAACCCTTATTGCTCACTTTAAATAGCTTTATGATTTGATTATTAACTTTAAGCTGAATTATTTTACATTTTTTTACATTTTTTTAAAAATAGATTATAATTGAATGTTTACCTCGAGAAACGTGAAGCGAAAGCCATCTATTGAGAAGAAAAGAACATTTATAGTCACTCATGCTTTCGAAAGCCTTATTACTTGCTTAAAATTGTTTTACAATCTCATTATTTTTTTTAAAATGAATTTTCTTACATTTTTGGTTAAAACAGATTATATTCAAATGTTTGTCCAGAGAAACGTGAAGCGAAACCCATCGATTGACAAGAAAAGTCCATTTATAGTCACTCATGCCTTCGAAAGCCTTATTACTCGCTTAAAATGGTTTTACAATCTCATTATTTATTTTCAGATGAATTTTCTTACATTTTTGGTTAAAACAGATTGTAATTGAATGTTTGCCTTGGGAAACATGAAGCGAAAGCCATCGATTGACAAGAAAAGTTCATTCATAGTCACTCATGCCTTCGAAAGCCCCACTATTCACTTTAAATGATTTTATAATCTCATTATTGATTTTATGTTGAATTTTCTTACATTTTTAGTTAAAACAGACTATAATTGAATGTTTACCTCGGGAAACATGAAGCAAAAGCCATCGATTGAGAAGAAAAGACCATTTATAGTCACTCACGCCTTCGAAACCCTTATTGTTCACTTTAAATGGCTTTATGATTTGATTATTAACTTTAAGCTGAATTTTTTTACATTTTTTTAAAAACAGATTATAATTGAATGTTTACCTCGAGAAACGTGAAGCGAAAGCCATCGATTGAGAAGAAAATAACATTTATAGTCACTCATGCCTTCGAAAGCCTTATTACTTGCTTAAAATTATGTTACAATCTCATTATTTTTTTTAAAATGAATTTTCTTACATTTTTGGTTAAAACAAAATATATTTAAATGTTTATCTGGAGAAACGTGAAGCAAAAGCCATCTATTGACAAGAAAAGTCCATTTATAGTCGCTCATGTCTTCGAAAGCCTTATTGCTCGCTTAAAATGGTTTTACAATCTCATTATTTATTTTCAGATGAATTTTCTTACATTTTTGGTTAAAACAAATTGTAATTGAATGTTTGCCTCGGGAAACATGAAGCGAAAGCCATCGATTGACAAGAAAAGTCCATTTATAGTCACTCATGCCTTCGAAACCCTTATTGCTCACTTTAAATGGCTTTAAGATTTTATTATTAACTTTAAACTGAATTGTTTTACATTTCTTGTTAAAACAGATTATAATTGAATTTTACCTAGGGAAACGTGAAGCGAAAGCCATCGATTGAGAAGAAAAGAACATTTATAGTCACTCATGCCTTCGAAAGCCTTATTACTTGCTTAAAATTGTTTTACAATCTCATAATTTTTTTTTAAAATGAATTTTCTTACATTTTTTGTTAAAATAGATGATATTTAAATGTTTGTCTCGAGAAACGTGAAGGGGAAGCCATCGATTGACAAGAAAAGTCCATTTACAGTCGCTCATGCCTTCGAAAGCCTCATTATTCACTTTAAATGATTTTATAATCTCATTATTGATTTTATGTTGAATTTTCTTACA
The DNA here is from genome assembly GCF_053813885.1 of Theobroma cacao. NCBI lineage: Eukaryota > Viridiplantae > Streptophyta > Magnoliopsida > Malvales > Malvaceae > Theobroma > Theobroma cacao. The sequence continues at coordinate 24,041,918 of NC_142640.1, read as the reverse complement.
CTTTTAGTCAAAACAGACTATAATTGAATGTTTACCTAGGGAAACATGAAGCAAAAGCCATCGATTGAGAAGAAAAGACCATTTATAGTCACTCACGCCTTGGAAACCGTTATTGCTCACTTTAAATGGCTTTATGATTTGATTATTAACTTTATGCTTAATTTTTTTACATTTTTTTTAAAATAGATTATAATTGAATGTTTACCTCGAGAAACATGAAGCGAAAGCCATCGATTGAGAAGAAAAGAACATTTATAGTCACGCATGCCTTCGAAAGCCTTATTACTCGCTTAAAATTGTTTTACAATCTCATTATTTTTTTTAAAATGAATTTTCTTACATTTTTGGTTAAAACAGAATATATTTAAATGTTTATCTGGAGAAACGTGAAGCGAAAGCCATCGATTGACAAGAAAAGTCCATTTATAGTCACTCATGTCTTCGAAAGCCTTATTGCTCGCTTAAAATGATTTTACAATCTCATTAGTTATTTTCAGATGAATTTTCTTACATTGTGGGTTAAACCAAATTGTAATTGAATGTTTGCCTTGGGAAACATAAAGCGAAAGCCATCGATTGATAGGAAAAGTTCATTTATAGTCACTCATGCCTTTGAAAGCCCCACTATTCACTTTAAATAATTTTATAATCTCATTATTGATTTTATGTTGAATTTTCTTACATTTTTTGTTAAAACAGACTATAATTGAATGTTTACCTTGAGAAACATAAAGCAAAAGCCGTCGATTGAGAAGAAAAGACCATTTATAGTCACTCACGCCTTTGAAACCCTTATTGCTCACTTTAAATGGCTTTATGATTTGATTATTAACTTTATGCTGAATTTTTTTACATTTTTTTAAAAACAGATTATAATTGAATGTTTACCTCGAGAAACGTGAAGCGAAAGCCATCGATTGAGAAGAAAAAAACATTTATAGTCACGCATGCCTTCGAAAGCCTTATTACTTGCTTAAAATTGTTTTACAATCTCATTATTTTTTTAAAAATGAATTTTCTTACATTTTTGGTTAAAACAGAATATACTTAAATGTTTATCTAGAGAAACGTGCAGCGAAAGCCATCGATTGACAAGAAAAGTCCATTTATAGTCACTCATGTCTTCGAAAGCTTTATTGCTCGCTTAAAATGGTTTTACAATCTCATTAGTTATTTTCAGATGAATTTTCTTACATTTTGGGTTAAACCAAATTGTAATTGAATGTTTGCCTTGGGAAACATGAAGCGAAAGCCATCGATTGACAAGAAAAGTTCATTTATAGTCACTCATGCCTTCGAAAGCCCCACTATTCACTTTAAATGATTTTATAATCTCATTATTGATTTTATGTTGAATTTTCTTACATTTTTAATTAAAACAGACTATAATTGAATGTTTACCTCGGGAAACATGAAGCAAAAGCCATCGATTGAGAAGAAAAGACCATTTATAGTCACTCACGCCTTCGAAACCCTTATTGGTCACTTTAAATGGCTTTATGATTTGATTATTAACTTTAAGCTGAATTTTTTTACATTTTTTTAAAAACAGATTATAATTGATTGTTTACCTCGAGAAACGTGAAGCGAAAGCCATCGATTGAGAAGAAAATAACATTTATAGTCACTCATGCCTTCGAAAGCCTTATTACTTGCTTAAAATTGTTTTACAATCTCATTATTTTTTTTAAAATGAATTTTCTTACATTTTTGGTTAAAACAGATTATATTCAAATGTTTGTCTCGAGAAACGTGAAGCGAAAGCCATGGATTGACAAGAAAGTCCATTTATAGTCACTCATGCCTTCGAAAGCCTTATTACTCGCTTAAAATGGTTTTACAATCTCATTATTTATTTTCAGATGAATTTTCTTACATTTTGGGTTAAACCAAATTGTAATTGAATGTTTGCCTTGGGAAACATGAAGCGAAAGCCATCGATTGACAAGAAAAGTTCATTTATAGTCACTCATGCCTTCGAAAGCCCCACTATTCACTTTAAATGATTTTATAATCTCATTATTGATTTTATGTTGAATTTTCTTACATTTTTTGTTAAAACAGACTATAATTGAATGTTTACCTTGAGAAACATGAAGCGAAAGCCGTCGATTGAGAAGAAAAGACCATTTATAGTCAATCACGCCTTTGAAACCCTTATTGCTAACTTTAAATGGCTTTATGATTTGATTATTAACTTTAAGCTGAATTTTTTTACATTTTTTTTAAAACAGATTATAATTGAATGTTTACCTCGAGAAACGTGAAGCGAAAGCCATCGATTGAGAAGAAAAGAACATTTATAGTCACTCATGCCTTCGAAAGCCTTATTATTTGCTTAAAATTGTTTTACAATCTCATTATTTTTTTTAAAATGAATTTTCTTACAATTTTGGTTAAAACATATTATATTCAAATGTTTGTCTCGAGAAACGTGAAGCGAAAGCCATGGATTGACAAGAAAAGTCCATTTATAGTCACTCATGCCTTCGAAAGCCTTACTACTCGCTTAAAATGATTTTACCATCTCATTATTTATTTTCAAATGAATTTTCTTATATTTTTGGTTAAAACAGATTGTAATTGAATGTTTGCCTCGGGAAACATGAAGCGAAAGCTATCGATTTACAAGAAAAGTCCATGTATAGTCACTCATGCCTTCGTAAGCCTCATTATTTACTTTAAATGATTTTATAATCTCATTATTGATTTTATGTTGAATTTTCTTACATTTTTAGTTAAAACAGACTATAATTGAATGTTTACCCCGGGAAACATGAAGCAAAAGCCATCAATTGAGAAGAAAAGACCATTTATAGTCACTCACGCCTTCGAAACCCTTATTGCTCACTTTAAATGGCTTTATGATTTGATTATTAACTTTAAGCTGAATTTTTTTACATTTTTTTTAAAACAGATTATAATTGAATGTTTACCTCGAGAAACGTGAAGCGAAAGCCATCGATTGAGAAGAAAAGAACATTTATAGTCACTCATGCCTTCGAAAGCCTTATTATTTGCTTAAAATTGTTTTACAATCTCATTATTTTTTTTAAAATGAATTTTCTTACAATTTTGGTTAAAACATATTATATTCAAATGTTTGTCTCGAGAAACGTGAAGCGAAAGCCATGGATTGACAAGAAAAGTCCATTTATAGTCACTCATGCCTTCGAAAGCCTTACTACTCGCTTAAAATGATTTTACCATCTCATTATTTATTTTCAAATGAATTTTCTTATATTTTTGGTTAAAACAGATTGTAATTGAATGTTTGCCTCGGGAAACATGAAGCGAAAGCTATCGATTTACAAGAAAAGTCCATGTATAGTCACTCATGCCTTCGTAAGCCTCATTATTTACTTTAAATGATTTTATAATCTCATTATTGATTTTATGTTGAATTTTCTTACATTTTTAGTTAAAACAGACTATAATTGAATGTTTACCCCGGGAAACATGAAGCAAAAGCCATCAATTGAGAAGAAAAGACCATTTATAGTCACTCACGCCTTCGAAACCCTTATTGCTCACTTTAAATGGCTTTATGATTTGATTATTAACTTTAAGCTGAATTTTTTTACATTTTTTTTAAAACAGATTATAATTGAATGTTTACCTCGAGAAACGTGAAGCGAAAGCCATCGATTGAGAAGAAAAGAACATTTATCGTCACTCATGCCTTCGAAAGCCTTATTATTTGCTTAAAATTGTTTTACAATCTCATTATTTTTTTTAAAATGAATTTTCTTACATTTTTGGTTAAAACAGATTATATTCAAATGTTTGTCTCGAGAAACGTGAAGCGAAAGCCATGGATTGACAAGAAAAGTCCATTTATAGTCACTCATGCCTTCGAAAGCCTTACTACTCGCTTAAAATGATTTTACCATCTCATTATTTATTTTCAAATGAATTTTCTTATATTTTTGGTTAAAACAGATTGTAATTGAATGTTTGCCTTGGGAAACATGAAGCGAAAGCTATCGATTGACAAGAAAAGTCCATGTATAGTCACTCATGCCTTCGTAAGCCTCATTATTTACTTTAAATGATTTTATAATCTCATTATTGATTTTATGTTGAATTTTCTTACATTTTTAGTTAAAACAGACTATAATTGAATGTTTACCCCGGGAAACATGAAGCAAAAGCCATCAATTGAGAAGAAAAGACCATTTATAGTCACTCACGCCTTCGAAACCCTTATTGCTCACTTTAAATGGCTTTATGATTTGATTATTAACTTTAAGCTGAATTTTTTTACATTTTTTTAAAACAGATTATAATTGAATGTTTACCTCGAGAAACGTGAAGCAAAAGCCATCGATTGAGAAGAAAAGAACATTTATAGTCACGCATGCCTTCGAAAGCCTTATTACTTGCTTAAAATTGTTTTACAATCTCATTATTTTTTTAAAAATGAATTTTCTTACATTTTTGGTTAAAACGGAATATATTTAAATGTTTACCTGGAGAAACGTGAAGCGAAAGCCATCGATTGACAAGAAAAGTCCATTTATAGTCACTCATGTCTTCGAAAGCCTTATTGCTCGCATAAAATGGTTTTACAATCTCATTGGTTATTTTCAGATGAATTTTCTTATATTTTTGGTTAAAATAGAATGTAATTGAATGTTTACCTCGGGAAACATGAAGAGAAATCCATCAATTGACAAGAAAAGTCCATGTATAGTCACTTATGCCTTCGTAAGCCTCATTATTCACTTTAAATGATTTTATAATCTCATTATTGATTTTATGTTGAATTTTCTTACATTTTTAGTTAAAACAGACTATAATTGAATGTTTACCTCGGGAAACATGAAGCAAAAGCCATTGATTGAGAAGAAAAGACTATTTATAGTCACTCACGCCTTCGAAACCCTTATTGGTCACTTTAAATGGCTTTATGATTTGATTATTAACTTTAAGCTGAATTTTTTTACATTTTTTTTAAAACAGATTATAATTGATTGTTTACCTCGAGAAACGTGAAGCGAAAGCCATCGATTGAGAAGAAAAGAACATTTATAGTCACTCATGCCTTCGAAAGCCTTATTACTTGCTTAAAATTGTTTTACAATCTCATTATTTTTTTAAAAATGAATTTTCTTACATTTTTGGTTAAAACAGAATATACTTAAATGTTTATCTAGAGAAACGTGCAGCGAAAGCCATCGATTGACAAGAAAAGTCCATTTATAGTCACTCATGTCTTCGAAAGCCTTATTGCTCGCTTAAAATGGTTTTACAATCTCATTAGTTATTTTCAGATGAATTTTCTTACATTTTGGGTTAAACCAAATTGTAATTGAATGTTTGCCTTGGGAAACATGAAGCGAAAGCCATCGATTGGCAAGAAAAGTTCATTTATAGTCACTCATGCCTTCGAAAGCCCCACTATTCACTTTAAATGATTTTATAATCTCATTATTGATTTTATGTTGAATTTTCTTACATTTTTAATTAAAACAGACTATAATTGAATGTTTACCTCGGGAAACATGAAGCAAAAGCCATCGATTGAGAAGAAAAGACCATTTATAGTCACTCACGCCTTCGAAACCCTTATTGGTCACTTTAAATGGCTTTATGATTTGATTATTAACTTTAAGCTGAATTTTTTTACATTTTTTTAAAAATAGATTATAATTGATTGTTTACCTCGAGAAACGTGAAGCGAAAGCCATCGATTGAGAAGAAAAGAACATTTATAGTCACTCATGCCTTCGAAAGCCTTATTACTTGCTTAAAATTGTTTTACAATCTCATTATTTTTTTTAAAATGAATTTTCTTACATTTTTGGTTAAAACAGATTATATTCAAATGTTTGTCTCGAGAAACGTGAAGCGAAAGCCATGGATTGACAAGAAAGTCCATTTATAGTCACTCATGCCTTCGAAAGCCTTATTACTCGCTTAAAATGGTTTTACAATCTCATTATTTATTTTCAGATGAATTTTCTTACATTTTGGGTTAAACCAAATTGTAATTGAATGTTTGCCTTGGGAAACATGAAGCGAAAGCCATCGATTGACAAGAAAAGTTCATTTATAGTCACTCATGCCTTCGAAAGCCCCACTATTCACTTTAAATGATTTTATAATCTCATTATTGATTTTATGTTGAATTTTCTTACATTTTTTGTTAAAACAGACTATAATTGAATGTTTACCTTGAGAAACATGAAGCGAAAGCCGTCGATTGAGAAGAAAAGACCATTTATAGTCAATCACGCCTTTGAAACCTTTATTGCTAACTTTAAATGGCTTTATGATTTGATTATTAACTTTAAGCTGAATTTTTTTACATTTTTTTTAAAACAGATTATAATTGAATGTTTACCTCGAGAAACGTGAAGCGAAAGCCATCGATTGAGAAGAAAAGAACATTTATAGTCACTCATGCCTTCGAAAGCCTTATTATTTGCTTAAAATTGTTTTACAATCTCATTATTTTTTTTAAAATGAATTTTCTTACAATTTTGGTTAAAACATATTATATTCAAATGTTTGTCTCGAGAAACGTGAAGCGAAAGCCATGGATTGACAAGAAAAGTCCATTTATAGTCACTCATGCCTTCGAAAGCCTTACTACTCGCTTAAAATGATTTTACCATCTCATTATTTATTTTCAAATGAATTTTCTTATATTTTTGGTTAAAACAGATTGTAATTGAATGTTTGCCTCGGGAAACATGAAGCGAAAGCTATCGATTTACAAGAAAAGTCCATGTATAGTCACTCATGCCTTCGTAAGCCTCATTATTTACTTTAAATGATTTTATAATCTCATTATTGATTTTATGTTGAATTTTCTTACATTTTTAGTTAAAACAGACTATAATTGAATGTTTACCCCGGGAAACATGAAGCAAAAGCCATCAATTGAGAAGAAAAGACCATTTATAGTCACTCACGCCTTCGAAACCCTTATTGCTCACTTTAAATGGCTTTATGATTTGATTATTAACTTTAAGCTGAATTTTTTTACATTTTTTTTAAAACAGATTATAATTGAATGTTTACCTCGAGAAACGTGAAGTGAAAGCCATCGATTGAGAAGAAAAGAACATTTATAGTCACTCATGCCTTCGAAAGCCTTATTATTTGCTTAAAATTGTTTTACAATCTCATTATTTTTTTTAAAATGAATTTTCTTACAATTTTGGTTAAAACATATTATATTCAAATGTTTGTCTCGAGAAACGTGAAGCGAAAGCCATGGATTGACAAGAAAAGTCCATTTATAGTCACTCATGCCTTCGAAAGCCTTACTACTCGCTTAAAATGATTTTACCATCTCATTATTTATTTTCAAATGAATTTTCTTATATTTTTGGTTAAAACAGATTGTAATTGAATGTTTGCCTCGGGAAACATGAAGCGAAAGCTATCGATTTACAAGAAAAGTCCATGTATAGTCACTCATGCCTTCGTAAGCCTCATTATTTACTTTAAATGATTTTATAATCTCATTATTGATTTTATGTTGAATTTTCTTACATTTTTAGTTAAAACAGACTATAATTGAATGTTTACCCCGGGAAACATGAAGCAAAAGCCATCAATTGAGAAGAAAAGACCATTTATAGTCACTCACGCCTTCGAAACCCTTATTGCTCACTTTAAATGGCTTTATGATTTGATTATTAACTTTAAGCTGAATTTTTTTACATTTTTTTTAAAACAGATTATAATTGAATGTTTACCTCGAGAAACGTGAAGCGAAAGCCATCGATTGAGAAGAAAAGAACATTTATCGTCACTCATGCCTTCGAAAGCCTTATTATTTGCTTAAAATTGTTTTACAATCTCATTATTTTTTTTAAAATGAATTTTCTTACATTTTTGGTTAAAACAGATTATATTCAAATGTTTGTCTCGAGAAACGTGAAGCGAAAGCCATGGATTGACAAGAAAAGTCCATTTATAGTCACTCATGCCTTCGAAAGCCTTACTACTCGCTTAAAATGATTTTACCATCTCATTATTTATTTTCAAATGAATTTTCTTATATTTTTGGTTAAAACAGATTGTAATTGAATGTTTGCCTTGGGAAACATGAAGCGAAAGCTATCGATTGACAAGAAAAGTCCATGTATAGTCACTCATGCCTTCGTAAGCCTCATTATTTACTTTAAATGATTTTATAATCTCATTATTGATTTTATGTTGAATTTTCTTACATTTTTAGTTAAAACAGACTATAATTGAATGTTTACCCCGGGAAACATGAAGCAAAAGCCATCAATTGAGAAGAAAAGACCATTTATAGTCACTCACGCCTTCGAAACCCTTATTGCTCACTTTAAATGGCTTTATGATTTGATTATTAACTTTAAGCTGAATTTTTTTACATTTTTTTAAAACAGATTATAATTGAATGTTTACCTCGAGAAACGTGAAGCAAAAGCCATCGATTGAGAAGAAAAGAACATTTATAGTCACGCATGCCTTCGAAAGCCTTATTACTTGCTTAAAATTGTTTTACAATCTCATTATTTTTTTAAAAATGAATTTTCTTACATTTTTGGTTAAAACGGAATATATTTAAATGTTTACCTGGAGAAACGTGAAGCGAAAGCCATCGATTGACAAGAAAAGTCCATTTATAGTCACTCATGTCTTCGAAAGCCTTATTGCTCGCATAAAATGGTTTTACAATCTCATTGGTTATTTTCAGATGAATTTTCTTATATTTTTGGTTAAAATAGAATGTAATTGAATGTTTACCTCGGGAAACATGAAGAGAAATCCATCAATTGACAAGAAAAGTCCATGTATAGTCACTTATGCCTTCGTAAGCCTCATTATTCACTTTAAATGATTTTATAATCTCATTATTGATTTTATGTTGAATTTTCTTACATTTTTAGTTAAAACAGACTATAATTGAATGTTTACCTCGGGAAACATGAAGCAAAAGCCATTGATTGAGAAGAAAAGACTATTTATAGTCACTCACGCCTTCGAAACCCTTATTGGTCACTTTAAATGGCTTTATGATTTGATTATTAACTTTAAGCTGAATTTTTTTACATTTTTTTTAAAACAGATTATAATTGATTGTTTACCTCGAGAAACGTGAAGCGAAAGCCATCGATTGAGAAGAAAAGAACATTTATAGTCACTCATGCCTTCGAAAGCCTTATTACTTGCTTAAAATTGTTTTACAATCTCATTATTTTTTTAAAAATGAATTTTCTTACATTTTTGGTTAAAACAGAATATACTTAAATGTTTATCTAGAGAAACGTGCAGCGAAAGCCATCGATTGACAAGAAAAGTCCATTTATAGTCACTCATGTCTTCGAAAGCCTTATTGCTCGCTTAAAATGGTTTTACAATCTCATTAGTTATTTTCAGATGAATTTTCTTACATTTTGGGTTAAACCAAATTGTAATTGAATGTTTGCCTTGGGAAACATGAAGCGAAAGCCATCGATTGGCAAGAAAAGTTCATTTATAGTCACTCATGCCTTCGAAAGCCCCACTATTCACTTTAAATGATTTTATAATCTCATTATTGATTTTATGTTGAATTTTCTTACATTTTTAATTAAAACAGACTATAATTGAATGTTTACCTCGGGAAACATGAAGCAAAAGCCATCGATTGAGAAGAAAAGACCATTTATAGTCACTCACGCCTTCGAAACCCTTATTGGTCACTTTAAATGGCTTTATGATTTGATTATTAACTTTAAGCTGAATTTTTTTACATTTTTTTAAAAATAGATTATAATTGATTGTTTACCTCGAGAAACGTGAAGCGAAAGCCATCGATTGAGAAGAAAAGAACATTTATAGTCACTCATGCCTTCGAAAGCCTTATTACTTGCTTAAAATTGTTTTACAATCTCATTATTTTTTTTAAAATGAATTTTCTTACATTTTTGGTTAAAACAGATTATATTCAAATGTTTGTCTCGAGAAACGTGAAGCGAAAGCCATGGATTGACAAGAAAGTCCATTTATAGTCACTCATGCCTTCGAAAGCCTTATTACTCGCTTAAAATGGTTTTACAATCTCATTATTTATTTTCAGATGAATTTTCTTACATTTTGGGTTAAACCAAATTGTAATTGAATGTTTGCCTTGGGAAACATGAAGCGAAAGCCATCGATTGACAAGAAAAGTTCATTTATAGTCACTCATGCCTTCGAAAGCCCCACTATTCACTTTAAATGATTTTATAATCTCATTATTGATTTTATGTTGAATTTTCTTACATTTTTTGTTAAAACAGACTATAATTGAATGTTTACCTTGAGAAACATGAAGCGAAAGCCGTCGATTGAGAAGAAAAGACCATTTATAGTCAATCACGCCTTTGAAACCTTTATTGCTAACTTTAAATGGCTTTATGATTTGATTATTAACTTTAAGCTGAATTTTTTTACATTTTTTTTAAAACAGATTATAATTGAATGTTTACCTCGAGAAACGTGAAGCGAAAGCCATCGATTGAGAAGAAAAGAACATTTATAGTCACTCATGCCTTCGAAAGCCTTATTATTTGCTTAAAATTGTTTTACAATCTCATTATTTTTTTTAAAATGAATTTTCTTACAATTTTGGTTAAAACATATTATATTCAAATGTTTGTCTCGAGAAACGTGAAGCGAAAGCCATGGATTGACAAGAAAAGTCCATTTATAGTCACTCATGCCTTCGAAAGCCTTACTACTCGCTTAAAATGATTTTACCATCTCATTATTTATTTTCAAATGAATTTTCTTATATTTTTGGTTAAAACAGATTGTAATTGAATGTTTGCCTCGGGAAACATGAAGCGAAAGCTATCGATTTACAAGAAAAGTCCATGTATAGTCACTCATGCCTTCGTAAGCCTCATTATTTACTTTAAATGATTTTATAATCTCATTATTGATTTTATGTTGAATTTTCTTACATTTTTAGTTAAAACAGACTATAATTGAATGTTTACCCCGGGAAACATGAAGCAAAAGCCATCAATTGAGAAGAAAAGACCATTTATAGTCACCCACGCCTTCGAAACCCTTATTGCTCACTTTAAATGGCTTTATGATTTGATTATTAACTTTAAGCTGAATTTTTTTACATTTTTTTTAAAACAGATTATAATTGAATGTTTACCTCGAGAAACGTGAAGCGAAAGCCATCGATTGAGAAGAAAAGAACATTTATAGTCACTCATGCCTTCGAAAGCCTTATTATTTGCTTAAAATTGTTTTACAATCTCATTATTTTTTTTAAAATGAATTTTCTTACATTTTTGGTTAAAACAGATTATATTCAAATGTTTGTCTCGAGAAACGTGAAGCGAAAGCCATGGATTGACAAGAAAAGTCCATTTATAGTCACTCATGCCTTCGAAAGCCTTACTACTCGCTTAAAATGATTTTACCATCTCATTATTTATTTTCAAATGAATTTTCTTATATTTTTGGTTAAAACAGATTGTAATTGAATGTTTGCCTTGGGAAACATGAAGCGAAAGCTATCGATTGACAAGAAAAGTCCATGTATAGTCACTCATGCCTTCGTAAGCCTCATTATTTACTTTAAATGATTTTATAATCTCATTATTGATTTTATGTTGAATTTTCTTACATTTTTAGTTAAAACAAACTATAATTGAATGTTTACCCCGGGAAACATGAAGCAAAAGCCATCAATTGAGAAGAAAAGACCATTTATAGTCACTCACGCCTTCGAAACCCTTATTGCTCACTTTAAATGGCTTTATGATTTGATTATTAACTTTAAGCTGAATTTTTTTACATTTTTTTAAAACAGATTATAATTGAATGTTTACCTCGAGAAACGTGAAGCAAAAGCCATCGATTGAGAAGAAAAGAACATTTATAGTCACGCATGCCTTCGAAAGCCTTATTACTTGCTTAAAATTGTTTTACAATCTCATTATTTTTTTAAAAATGAATTTTCTTACATTTTTGGTTAAAACGGAATATATTTAAATGTTTACCTGGAGAAACGTGAAGCGAAAGCCATCGATTGACAAGAAAAGTCCATTTATAGTCACTCATGTCTTCGAAAGCCTTATTGCTCGCATAAAATGGTTTTACAATCTCATTGGTTATTTTCAGATGAATTTTCTTATATTTTTGGTTAAAATAGATTGTAATTGAATGTTTACCTCGGGAAACATGAAGAGAAATCCATCAATTGACAAGAAAAGTCCATGTATAGTCACTTATGCCTTCGTAAGCCTCATTATTCACTTTAAATGATTTTATAATCTCATTATTGATTTTATGTTGAATTTTCTTACATTTTTAGTTAAAACAGACTATAATTGAATGTTTACCTCGGGAAACATGAAGCAAAAGCCATCGATTGAGAAGAAAAGACTATTTATAGTCACTCACGCCTTCGAAACCCTTATTGGTCACTTTAAATGGCTTTATGATTTGATTATTAACTTTAAGCTGAATTTTTTTACATTTTTTTTAAAACAGATTATAATTGATTGTTTACCTCGAGAAACGTGAAGCGAAAGCCATCGATTGAGAAGAAAAGAACATGTATAGTCACTCATGCCTTCGAAAGCCTTATTACTTGCTTAAAATTGTTTTACAATCTCATTATTTTTTTTAAAATGAATTTTCTTACATTTTTGGTTAAAACAGATTATATTCAAATGTTTGTCTCGAGAAACGTGAAGCGAAAACCATGGATTGACAAGAAAGTCCATTTATAGTCACTCATGCCTTCGAAAGCCTTATTACTCGCTTAAAATGGTTTTACAATCTCATTATTTATTTTCAGATAAATTTTCTTACATTTTTGGTTAAAACATATTGTAATTGAATGTTTGCCTGGGGAAACATGAAGCAAAAGCCATCGATTGACAAGAAAAGTTCATTCATACTCACTCATGCCTTCGAAAGCCCCACTATTCACTTTAAATGATTTTATAATCTCATTATTGATTTTATGTTGTATTTTCTTACATTTTTAGTTAAAACAGACTATAATTGAATGTTTACCTCGGGAAACATGAACCAAAAGCCATCGATTGAGAAGAAAAGACCATTTATAGTCACTCACGCCTTCGAAACCCTTATTGCTCACTTTAAACCGCTTTATGATTTGATTATTAACTTTAAGCTGAATTTTTTACATTTTTTTTTAAAACAGATTATAATTGAATGTTTACCTCGACAAATGTGAAGCGAAAGCCATCGATTGAGAAGAAAAGAACATTTATAGTCACTCATGCCTTCGAAAGCCTTATTACTTGCTTAAAATTGTTTTACAATCTCATTATTTTTTTTAAAATGAATTTTCTTACATTTTTGGTTAAAACAGATTATATTCAAATGTTTGTCTAGAGAAACGTGAAGCGAAACCCATCGATTGACAAGAAAAGTCCATTTATAGTAACTCATCCCTTCGAAAGCCTTATTACTCGCTTAAAATGGTTTTACAATCTCATTATTTATTTTCAGATGAATTTTCTTACATTTTTGGTTAAAACAGATTGTAATTGAATGTTTGCCTCGGGAAACATGAAGCGAAAGCCATCGATTGACAAGAAAAGTTCATTCATAGTCACTCATGCCTTCGAAAGCCCCACTATTCACTTTAAATGATTTTATAATCTCATTATTGATTTTATGTTGAATTTTCATACATTTTTAGTTAAAACAGACTATAATTGAATGTTTACCTCGGGAAACATGAAGCAAAAGCCATCGATTGAGAAGAAAAGACCATTTATAGTCACTCACGCCTTCGAAACCCTTATTGCTCATTTTAAATGGCTTTATGATTTGATTATTAACTTTAAGCTTAATTTTTTTACATTTTTTTTAAAACAGATTATAATTGAATGTTTACCTCGAGAAACTTGAAGCGAAAGCCATCGATTGAGAAGAAAAGAACATTTATAATCACTCATGCCTTCGAAAGCCTTATTACTTGCTTAAAATTGTGTTACAATCTCATTATTTTTTTTAAAATGAATTTTCTTACATTTTTGGTTAAAACAGAATATATTTAAATGTTTATCTGGAGAAACGTGAAGCGAAAGCCATCTATTGACAAGAAAAGTCCATTTATAGTCACTTATGTCTTCGAAAGCCTTGTTGCTCGCTTAAAATGGTTTTACAATCTCATTATTTATTTTCAGATGAATTTTTTTACATTTTTGGTTAAAACAGATTGTAATTGAATGTTTGCCTCGGAAAACATGAAGCGAAAGCCATCGATTGACAAGAAAAGTCCATTTATAGTCACTCATGCCTTCGAAACCCTTATTGCTCACTTTAAATGGCTTTATGATTTGATTATTAACTTTAAGCCCGAATTTTTTTACATTTCTTGTTAAAACAGATTATAATTGAATGTTTATCTAGGGAAACGTGAACCGAAAGCCGTCGATTGAGAAGAAAAGAACATTTATAGTCACTCATGCTTTCGAAAGCCTTATTACTTGCTTAAAATTGTTTTACCATCTCATAATTTTTTTCAAAATGAATTTTCTTACATTTTTTGTTAAAATAGATGATATTTAAATGTTTGTCTCGAGAAACATGAAGAGGAAGCCATCGATTGACAAGAAAAGTCCATTTACAGTCGCTCATGCCTTCGAAAGCCTCATTATTCACTTTAAATGATTTTCTAATCTCATTATTGATTTTATGTTGAATTTTCTTACATTTTTAGTCAAAACAGACTATAATTGATTGTTTACCTCGGGAAACATGAAGCAAAAGCCATCGATTGAGAAGAAAAGACCATTTATAGTCACTCACGCCTTCGAAACCCTTATTGCTCACTTTAAATGGCTTTATGATTTGATTATTAACTTTAAGCTTAATTTTTTTAGATTTTTTTTAAAACAGATTATAATTGAATGTTTACCTCGAGAAACGTGAAGCGAAAGCCATCGATTGAGAAGAAAAGAACATTTATAGTCACTCATGCCTTCGAAAGCCTTATTACTTGCTTAAAATTGTGTTACAATCTCATTATTTTTTTTAAAATGAATTTTCTTATATTTTTGGTTAAAACAGAATATATTTAAATGTTTATCTGGAGAAACGTGAAGCGAAAGCCATCTATTGACAAGAAAAGTCCATTTATAGTCGCTCATGTCTTCGAAAGCCTTATTGCTCGCTTAAAATGGTTTTACAATCTCATTATTTATTTTCAGATGAATTTTCTTACATTTTTGGTTAAAACAGATTGTAATTGAATGTTTGCCTCGGGAAACATGAAGCGAAAGCCATCGATTGACAAGAAAAGTCCATTTATAGTCACTCATGCCTTCGAAACCCTTATTGCTCACTTTAAATGGCTTTATGATTTGATTATTAACTTTAAGCTGAATTTTTTTACATTTCTTGTTAAAACAGATTATAATTGAATGTTTATCTAGGGAAACGTGAAGCGAAAGCCATCGATTGAGAAGAAAAGAACATTTACAGTCACTCATGCTTTCGAAAGCCTTATTACTTGCTTAAAATTGTTTTACAATCTCATAATTTTTTTCACAATGAATTTTCTTGCATTTTTTGTTAAAATAGATGATATTTAAATGTTTGTCTCAAGAAACGTGAGGAGGAAGCCATCGATTGACAAGAAAAGTCCATTTACAGTCGCTCATGCCTTCGAAAGCCTCATTATTCACTTTAAATGATTTTATAATCTCATTATTGATTTTATGTTGAATTTTCTTACATTTTTAGTCAAAACAGACTATAATTGAATGTTTACCTCGGGAAACATGAAGCAAAAGCCATCGATTGAGAAGAAAAGACCATTTATAGTCACTCACGCCTTCGAAACCCTCATTGCTCACTTTAAATGGCTTTATGATTTGATTATTAACTTTAACCTTAATTATTTTACATTTTTTTTAAAACAGATTATAATTGAATGTTTACCTCGAGAAACGTGAAGCGAAAGCCATCGATTGAGAAGAAAAGAACATTTATAGTCACGCATGCCTTCGAAAGCCTTATTACTCGCTTAAAATTGTTTTACAATCTCATTATTTTTTTTAAAATGAATTTTCTTACATTTTTTATTAAAACAGAATATATTTAAATGTTTATCTGGAGAAACGTGAAGCGAAAGCCATCGATTGACAAGAAAAGTCCATTTATAGTCACTCATGTCTTCGAAAGCCTTATTGCTCGCTTAAAATGGTTTTACAATCTCATTAGTTATTTTCAGATGAATTTTCTTACATTGTGGGTTAAACCAAATTGTAATTGAATGTTTGCCTTGGGAAACATGAAGCGAAAGCCATCGATTGGTAGGAAAAGTTCATTTATAGTCACTCATGCCTTCGAAAGCCCCACTATTCACTTTAAATAATTTTATAATCTCATTATTGATTTTATGTTGAATTTTCTTACATTTTTAGTTAAAACAGACTATAATTGAATGTTTACCTCGGGAAACATGAAGCAAAAGCCATCGATTGAGAAGAAAAGACCATTTATAGTCACTCACGCCTTCGAAACCCTTATTGCTCACTTTAAATGGCTTTATAATTTGATTATTAACTTTAAGCTGAATTTTTTTATATTTTTTTTAAAACAGATTATAATTGAATGTTTACCTCAAGAAACGTGAAGCGAAAGCCATCGATTGAGAAGAAAAGAACATTTATAATCACTCATGCCTTCGAAAGCCTTATTACTTGCTTAAAATTGTGTTACAATCTCATTATTTTTTTTAAAATGAATTTTCTTACATTTTTGGTTAAAACAGAATATATTTAAATGTTTATCTGGAGAAACGTGAAGCGAAAGCCATCTATTGACAAGAAAAGTCCATTTATAGTCACTCATGTCTTCGAAAGCCTTATTGCTCGCGTAAAATGGTTTTACAATCTCATTATTTATTTTCAGATGAATTTTCTTACATTTTTGGTTAAAAAAGATTGTAATTGAATGTTTGCCTCGGGAAACATGAAGCGAAAGCCATCGATTGACAAGAAAAGTCCATTTATAGTCACTCATGCCTTCGAAACCCTTATTGCTCACTTTAAATGGCTTTATGATTTGATTATTAACTTTAAGCTGAATTTTTTGGCATTTCTTGTTAAAACAGATTATAATGGAATGTTTACCTAGGGAAACATGAAGCGAAAGCCATCGATTGAGAAGAAAAGAACATTTATAGTCACTCATGCCTTCGAAAGCCTTATTACTTGCTTAAAATTGTTTTACAATCTCATAATTTTTTTTAAAAATGAATTTTCTTACATTTTTGGTTAAAATAGATGATATTTAAATGTTTGTCTCAAGAAACGTGAAGGGGAAGCCATCGATTGACAAGAAAAGTCTATTTACAGTCGCTCATGCCTTCGAAAGCCTCATTATTCACTTTAAATGATTTTATAATCTCATTATTGATTTTATGTTGAATTTTCTTACATTTTTAGTCAAAACAGACTATAATTGAATGTTTACCTCTGGAAACATGAAGAAAAAGCCATCGATTGAGAAGAAAAGACCATTTATAGTCACTCACGCCTTCGAAACCCTTGTTGCTCACGTTAAATGGCTTTATGATTTGATTATTAACTTTAAGCTTAATTTTTTTACATTTTTTTTAAAACAGATTATAATTGAATGTTTACCTCGAGAACCGAGAACCGAAAGCCATCGATTGAGAAGAAAAGAACATTTATAGTCACGCATGCCTTCGAAAGCCTTATTACTCCCTTAAAATTGTTTTACAATCTCATTATTTTTTTAAAAATGAATTTTCTTACATTTTTGGTTAAAACAGAATATATTTAAATGTTTATCTGGAGAAACGTGAAGCGAAAGCCATCGATTGACAAGAAAATTCCATTTATAGTCACTCATGTCTTCGAAAGCCTTATTGCTCGCTTAAAATGGTTTTACAATCTCATTAGTTATTCTCAGATGAATTTTCTTACATTGTGGGTTAAACCAAATTGTAATTGAATGTTTGCCTTGGGAAACATGAAGCGAAAGCCATCGATTGACAGGAAAAGTTCATTTATAGTCACTCATGCCTTCGAAAGCCGCACTATTCACTTTAAATAATTTTATAATCTCATTATTGATTTTATGTTGAATTTTCTTACATTTTTAGTTAAAACAGACTATAATTGAATGTTTACCTCGGGAAACATGAAGCAAAAGCCATCGATTGAGAAGAAAAGACCATTTATAGTCACTCACGCCTTCGAAACCCTTTTTGCTCACTTTAAATGGCTTTATAATTTGATTATTAACTTTAAGCTGAATTTTTTTACATTTTTTTTAAAACAGATTATAATTGAATGTTTACCTCGAGAAACGTGAAGCGAAAGCCATCGATTGAGAAGAAAAGAACATTTATAGTCACGCATGCCTTCGAAAGCCTTATTACTTGCTTAAAATTGTTTTACAATCTCATTATTTTTTTAAAAATGAATTTTTTACATTTTTGGTTAAAACAGAATATATTTAAATGTTTATCTGGAGAAACGTGAAGCGAAAGCCATCGATTGACAAGAAAAGTCCATTTATAGTCACTCATGTCTTCGAAAGCCTTATTGCTCGCTTAAAATGGTTTTACAATCTCATTAGTTATTTTCAGATGAATTTTCTTACATTGTGGGTTAAACCAAATTGTAATTGAATGTTTTCCTTGGAAAACATGAAGGGAAAGCCATCGATTGACAAGAAAAGTCCATTTATAGTCACTCATGCCTTCGAAACCCTTATTGCTCACTTTAAATGGCTTTATGATTTGATTATTAACTTTAAGCTTAATTTTTTTACATTTTTTTTAAAACAGATTATAATTGAATGTTTACCTCGAGAAACGTGAAGCGAAAGCCATCGATTGAGAAGAAAAGAACATTTATAATCACTCATGCCTTCGAAAGCCTTATTACTTGCTTAAAATTGTGTTACAATCTCATTATTTTTTTTAATATAAATTTTCTTACATTTTTGGTTAAAACAGAATATATTTGAATGTTTATCTGGAGAAACGTGAATTGAAAGCCATCTATTGACAAGAAAAGTCCATTTATAGTCACTCATGTCTTCGAAAGCCTTATTGCTCGCTTAAAATGGTTTTACAATCTCATTATTTATGTTCAGATGAATTTTCTTACATTTTTTGTTAAAATAGATTGTAATTGAATGTTTGCCTCCGGAAACATGAAGCGAAAGCCATGGATTGAAAAGAAAAGTCCATTTATAGTCACTCATGCCTTCGAAAGCCTTATTACTCGCTTAAAATGATTTTTCAATCTCATTATTTATTTTCAGATGAATTTTCTTATATTTTTGGTTAAAACAGATTGTAATTGAATGTTTGCCTCGGAAAACATGAAGCGAAAGCCATCGATTGACAAGAAAAGTCCATTTATAGTAACTTATGCCTTCGAAACCCTTATTGCTCACTTTAAATGGCTTTATGATTTGATTATTAACTTTAAGCTGAATTTTTTTACATTTCTTGTTAAAACAGATTATAATTGAATGTTTATCTAGGGAAACGTGAAGCGAAAGCCATCGATTGAGAAGAAAAGAACATTTATAGTCACTCATGCTTTCGAAAGCCTTATTACTTGCTTAAAATTGTTTTACAATCTCATAATTTTTTTCAAAATGAATTTTCTTACATTTTTTGTTAAAATAGATGATATTTAAATGTTTGTCTCGAGAAACGTGAAGGGGAAGCCATCGATTGACAAGAAAAGTCCATTTACAGTCGTTCATGCCTTCGAAAGCCTCATTATTCACTTTAAATGATTTTATAATCTAATTATTGATTTTATGTTGAATTTTCTTAAATTTTTAGTCAAAACAGACTATAATTGAATGTTTTCCTCGGGAAACATGAAGCAAAAGCCATCGATTGAGAAGAAAAGACCATTTATAGTCACTCACGCCTTCGAAACCCTTATTGCTCACTTTAAATGGCTTTATGATTTGATTATTAACTTTAAGCTTAATTTTTTTACATTTTTTTTAAAACAGATTATAATTGAATGTTAACCTCGAGAAACGTGTAGCAAAAGCCATCGATTGAGAAGAAAAGAACATTTATAGTCACGCATGCCTTCGAAAGCCTTATTACTCGCTTAAAATTGTTTTACAATCTCATTATTTTTTTTAAAATGAATTTTCTTACATTTTTTGTTAAAACAGAATATATTTAAATGTTTATCTGGAGAAACGTGAAGCGAAAGCCATCGATTGACAAGAAAATTCCATTTATAGTCACTCATGTCTTCGAAAGCCTTATTGCTCGCTTAAAATGGTTTTACAATCTCATTAGTTATTTTCGGATGAATTTTCTTACATTGTGGGTTAAACCAAATTATAATTGAATGTTTGCCTTGGGAAACATGAATCGAAAGCCATCGATTGATAGGAAAAGTTCATTTATAGTCACTCATGCCTTCGAAAGCCCCACTATTCACTTTAAATAATTTTATAATATCATTATTGATTTTATGTTGAATATTCTTACATTTTTAGTTAAAACAGACTATAACTGAATGTTTACCTCGGGAAACATGAAGCAAAAGCCATCGATTGAGAAGAAAAGACCATTTATAGTCACTCACGCCTTCGAAACCCTTATTGCTCACTTTAAATGGCTTTATGATTTGATTATTAACTTTCAGCTGAATTTTTTTACATTTTTTTAAAAATAGATTATAATTGAATGTTTACCTTGAGAAACGTGAAGCGAAAGCCATCGATTGAGAAGAAAAGAACATTTATAGTCACGCATGCCTTCGAAAGCCTTATTACTTGCTTAAAATTGTTTTACAATCTCACTATTTTTTTAAAAAAGAGTTTTCTTACATTTTTTGTTAAAACAGAATATATTTAAATGTTTATCTGGAGAAACGTGAAGCGAAAGCCATCGATTGACAAGAAAAGTCCATTTATAGTCACTCATGTCTTCGAAAGCCTTATTGCTCGCTTAAAATGGTTTTACAATCTCATTAGTTATTTTCAGATGAATTTTCTTACATTGTGGGTTAAACCAAATTGTAATTGAATGTTTTCCTTGGGAAACATGAAAGGAAAGCCATCGATTGAGAAGAAAAGTCCATTTATAGTCACTCATGCCTTCGAAACCCTTATTGCTCACTTTAAATGGCTTTATGATTTGATTATTAACTTTAAGCTGAATTTTTTTACATTTTTTTTAAAACAGATTATAATTGAATGTTTACCTCGAGAAACGTGAAGCGAAAGCCATCGATTGAGAAGAAAAGAACATTTATAGTCACTCATGCCTTCGAAAGCCTTATTACTTGCTTAAAATTATTTTACAATCTCATTATTGTTTTTAAAATGAATTTTCTTACATTTTTGGTTAAAACAGATTATATTCAAATGTTTGTCTCGAGAAACGTGAAGCGAAAGCCATGGATTGACAAAAAAAGTCCATTTATAGTCACTCATGCCTTCGAAAGCCTCAATACTCGCTTAAAATGATTTTACCATCTCATTATTTATTTTCAGATGAATTTTCTTATATTTTTGGTTAAAACAGATTGTAATTGAATGTTTTCCTCGGGAAACATGAAGCGAAAGCCATCGATTGACAAGAAAAGTCCATGTATAGTCACTCATGCCTTCGTAAGCCTCATTATTCACTTTAAATGATTTTATAATCTCATTATTGATTTTATGTTGAATTTTCTTACATTTTTAGTTAAAACAGACTATAATTGAATGTTTACCTCGGGAAACATGAAGCAAAAGCCATCGATTGAGAAGAAAAGACCATTTATAGTCACTCACGCCTTCGAAACCCTTATTGCACACTTTAAATGGCTTTATGATTTGATTATTAACTTTAAGCTGAATTTTTTTACATTTTTTTTAAAACAGATTATAATTGAATGTTTACCTTGAGAAACGTGAAGCGAAGGCCATCGATTGAGAAGAAAAGAACATTTATAGTCACTCATGCGTTCGAAAGCCTTATTACTTGCTTAAAATTGTGTTATAATCTCATTATTTTTTTTAAAATGAATTTTCTTACATTTTTGGTTAAAACAGAATATATTTAAATGTTTATCTGGAGAAACGTGAAGCGAAAGCCATCTATTGACAAGAAAAGTCCATTTATATTCACCCATGTCTTCGAAAGCCTTATTGCTCGCTTAAAATGGTTTTACAATCTCATTATTTATTTTCAGATGAATTTTCTTACATTTTTGGTTAAAACAGATTGTAATTGAATGTTTGCCTCGGGAAACATGAAGCGAAAGCCATCGATTGACAAGAAAAGTCCATTTATAGTCACTCATGCCTTCGAAACCCTTATTGCTCACTTTAAATGGCTTTATGATTTGATTATTAACTTTAAGCTGAATTTTTTTACATTTCATGTTCAAACAAATTATAATTGAATGTTTACCTAGGGAAACGTGAAGTGAAAGCCATCGATTGAGAAGAAAAGAACATTTATAGTCACTCACGCCTTCGAAACCCTTATTGCTCACTTTAAATGGCTTTATGATTTGATTATTAACTTTAAGCTGAATTTTTTTATATTTTTTTTAAAACAAATTATAATTGAATGTTTACCTCGAGAAACGTGAAGCGAAAGCCATCGATTGAGAAGAAGAGAACATTTATAGTCACTCATGCCTTCGAAAGCCTTATTACTTGCTTAAAATTGTTTTACAATCTCATTATTTTTTTTAAAATGAATTTTCTTACATTTTTGGTTAACACAGATTATATTCAAATGTTTGTCTCGAGAAACGTGAAGCGAAAGCCATGGATTGACAAGAAAAGTCTATTTATAGTCACTCATGCCTTCGAAAGCCTTATTATTCGCTTAAAATGATTTTACAATCTCATTATTAATTTTCAGATGAATTTTCTTATATTTTTGGTTAAAACAGATTGTAATTGAATGTTTGCCTCGGGAAACATGAAGAGAAAGCCATCGATTGACAAGAAAAGTCCATGTATAGTCACTCATGCGTTCGTAAGCCTCATTATTCACTTTAAATGATTTTATAATCTCCTTATTGATTTTATGTTGAATTTTCTTACATTTTTAGTTCAAACAGACTATAATTGAATGTTTACCTCGGGAAACATGAAGCAAAAGCCATCGATTGAGAAGAAAAGACCATTTATAGTCACTCACGCCTTCGAAACCTTTATTGCTCACTTTAAATGGCTTTATGATTTGATTATTAACTTTAAGCTGAATTTTTTTACATTTTTTTTAAAAACAGATTATAATTGAATGTTTACCTCGAGAAACGTGAAGGGAAAGCCATCGATTGAGAAGAAAAGAACATTTATAGTCACTCATGCCTTCGAAAGCCTTATTACTTGCTTAAAATTGTTTTACAATCTCATTATTTTTTTTAAAATGAATTTTCTTACATTTTTGGTTAAAACAGATTATATTCAAATGTTTGTGTCGAGAAACGTGAAGCGAAAGCCATGGATTGACAAGAAAAGTCCATTTATAGTCACTCATGCCTTCGAAAGCCTTATTACTCGCTTAAAATGGTTTTACAATCTCATTAGTTATTTTCAGATGAATTTTCTTACATTTTTTGTTAAAACATATTGTAATTGAATGTTTGCCTCGGGAAACATGAAGCGAAAGTCATCGATTGACAAGAAAAGTTCATTCATAGTCACTCATACCTTCGAAAGCCCCACTATTCACTTTAAATGATTTTATAATCTCATTACTGATTTTATGTTGAACTTTCTTACATTTTTAGTTAAAACAGACTATAATTGAATGTTTACCTCGGGAAACATGAAGCAAAAGCCATCGATTGAGAAGAAAAGACCATTTATAGTCACTCACGCCTTCGAAACCCTTATTGCTCACTTTAAACAGCTTTATGATTTGATTATTAACTTTAAGCTGAATTTTTTTACATTTTTTTTAAAACAGATTATAATTGAATGTTTACCTCGAGAAACGTGAAGCGAAAGCCATCGAATGAGAAGAAAAGAACATTTATAGTCACTCATGCCTTCGAAAGCCTTATTATTTGCTTAAAATTGTTTTACAATCTCATTATTTTTTTTAAAATGAATTTTCTTATATTTTTGGTTAAAACAGATTATATTCAAATGTTTGTCTCGAGAAAGTGAAGCGAAAGCCATGGATTGAAAAGAAAAGTCCATTTATAGTCACTCATGCCTTCGAAAGCCTTATTACTCGCTTAAAATGATTTTTCAATCTCATTATTTATTTTCAGATGAATTTTCTTATATTTTTGGTTAAAACAGATTGTAATTGAATGTTTGCCTCGGAAAACATGAAGCGAAAGCCATCGATTGACAAGAAAAGTCCATTTATAGTAACTTATGCCTTCGAAACCCTTATTGCTCACTTTAAATGGCTTTATGATTTGATTATTAACTTTAAGCTGAATTTTTTTACATTTCTTATTAAAATAGATTATAATTGAATGTTTACCTAGGGAAACGTCAAGCGAAAGCCATCGATTGAGAAGAAAAGAACATTTATAGTCACTCATGCCTTCGAAAGCCTTATTACTTGCTTAAAATTATTTTACAATCTCATAATTTTTTTTAAAATGAATTTTCTTACATTTTTGGTTAAAACAGAATATATTTAAATGTTTATCTGGAGAAACGTGAAGTGAAAGCCATCGATTGACAAGAAAAGTCCATTTATAGTCACTCATGTCTTCGAAAGCCTTATTGCTCGCTTAAAATGGTTTTACAATCTCATTTGTTATTTTCAGATGAATTTTCTTACATTGTGGGTTAAACCAAATTGTAATTGAATATTTGCCTTGGGAAACATGTAGCGAAAGCCATCGATTGACAAGAAAAGTTCATTTAAAGTCACTAATGCCTTCGAAAGCCCACTATTCACTTTAAATGATTTTATAATCTCATTATTGATTTTATTTTGAATTTTCTTACATTTTTTGTTAAAACAGACTATAATTGAATGTTTACCTTGAGAAACATGAAGCGAAAGCCGTCGATTGAGAAGAAAAGACCATTTATAGTCACTCACGCCTTTGAAACCCTTATTGCTCACATTAAATGGCTTTATGATTTGATTATTAATTTTAAGCTGAATTTTTTTGCATTTTTTTTAAAACAGATTATAATTAAATGTTTACCTCGAGAAACGTGAAGCGAAAGCCATCGATTGACAAGAAAAGTTCATTTATAGTCACTCATGCCTTCGAAAGCCCCACTATTCACTTTAAATGATTTTATAATCTCATTATTGATTTTATGTTGAATTTTCTTACATTTTTAGTCAAAACAGATTATAATTGAATGTTTACCTCAGGAAACATGAAGCAAAAGCCATCGATTGAGAAGAAAAGACCATTTATAGTCACTCACGCCTTCGAAACCCTTATTGCTCACTTTAAATGGATTTATGATTTGATTATTAACTTTAAGCTGAATTTTTTTATATATTTTTTAAAACAGATTATAATTGAATGTTTACCTCGAGAAACGTGAAGCGAAAGCCATCGATTCAGAAGAAAAGAACATTTATAGTCACGCATGCCTTCGAAAGCCTTTTTACTTGCTTAAAATTGTTTTACAATCTCATTATTTTTTTAAAATTAATTTTCTTACATTTTTGGTTAAAACAGAATATATTTAAATGTTTATATGGAGAAACGTGAAGTGAAAGCCATCGATTGACAAGAAAAGTCCATTTATAGTCACTCATGTCTTCGAAAGCCTTATTGCTCGCTTAAAATGGTTTTACAATCTCATTAGTTATTTTCAGATGAATTTTCTTACATTGTGGGTTAAACCAAACTGTAATTGAATATTTGCCCTGGGAAACATGAAGCGAAAGCCATCGATTGACAAGAAAAGTTCATTTATAGTCACTCATGCCTTCGAAAGCCCCATTATTCACTTTAAATGATTTTATAATCTCATTATTGATTTTATTTTGAATTTTCTTACATTTTTTGTTAAAACAGACTATAATTGAATGTTTACCTTGAGAAACATGAAGCGAAAGCCGTCGATTGAGAAGAAAAGACCATTTATAGTCACTCACGCCTTTGAAACCCTTATTGCTCACTTTAAATGGCTTTATGATTTGATTATTAACTTTAAGCTGAATTTTTTTACATTTTTTTTAAAACAGATTATAATTAAATGTTTAGCTCGAGAAACGTTAAGCGAAAGCCATCGAATGAGAAGAAAAGAACATTTATAGTCACTCATGCCTTCGAAAGCCTTATTATTTGCTTAAAATTATTTTACAATCTCATTATTTTTTTTAAATGAATTTTCTTACATTTTTGGTTAAAACAGATTATATTCAAATGTTTATCTCGAGAAAGTGAAGCGAAAGCCATGGATTGACAAGAAAAGTCCATTTCTAGTCACTCATGGCTTCGAAAGCCTTATTACTCGCTTAAAATGATTTTACAATCTCATTATTTATTTTCAGATGAATTTTCTTATATTTTTGGTTAAAACAGATTGTAATTGAATGTTTGCCTTGGGAAACATGAAGCGAAAGCCATCGATTGACAAGAAAAGTCCATGTATAGTCACTCATGCCTTCGTAAGCCTCATTATTCACTTTAAATGATTTTATAATCTCATTATTGATTTTATGTTGAATTTTCTTACATTTTTAGTTAAAACAGACTATAATTGAATGTTTACCTCGGAAAACATGAAGCAAAAGCCATCAATTGAGAAGAAAAGACCATTTATAGTCACTCACGCCTTTGAAACCCTTATTGCTCACTTTAAATGGCTTTATGATTTGATTATTAACTTTAAGCTGAATTTTTTTATTTTTTTTTAAAAACAGATTATAATTGAATGTTTACCTCGAGAAACGTAAAGCGAAAGCCATCGATTGAGAAGAAAAGAATATTTATAGTCACTCATGCCTTCGAAAGCCTTATTATTTGCTTAAAATTGTTTTACAATCTCATTATTTTTTTTAAAATGAATTTTCTTACATTTTTGGTTAAAACAAATTATATTCAAATGTTTGTCTCGAGAAAGTGAAGCGAAAGCCATGGATTGACAAGAAAAGTCCATTTATAGTCACTCATGGCTTCGAAAGCCTTATTACTCGCTTAAAATGATTTTACAATCTCATTATTTATTTTCAGATGAATTTTCTTATATTTTTGGTTAAAACAGATTGTAATTGAATGTTTACCTCGGGAAATATGAAGCGAAAGCCATCGATTGACAAGAAAAGTCCATGTATAGTCACTCATGCCTTCGTAAGCCTCATTATTCACTTTAAATGATTTTATAATCTCATTATTGATTTTATGTTGAATTTTCTTACATTTTTAGTTAAAACAGACTATAATTGAATGTTTACCTCGGGAAACATGAAGCAAAAGCCATCGATTGAGAAAAAAAGACCATTTATAGTCACTCACGCCTTCGAAACCCTTATTGCTCACTTTAAATGGCTTTATGATTTGTTTATTAACTTTACGCTGAGTTTTTTTACATTTTTTTTAAAACAGATTATAATTGAATGTTTACCTTGACAATCGTGAAGCGAAAGCCATCGATTGAGAAGAAAAGAACATTTATAGTCACTCATGCCTTCGAAAGCCTTATTACTTGCTTAAAATTGTTTTACAATCTCATTATTTTTTTTAAAATGAATTTTCTTACATTTTTAGTTAAAACAGATTATATTCAAATGTTTGTCTCGACAAACGTGAAGCGAAAGCCATGGATTGACAAGAAAAGTCCATTTATAGCCACTCATGCCTTCGAAAGCCTTACTACTCGCTTCAAATGGTTTTACAATCACATTATTTATTTTCAGATGAATTTTCTTAGATTTTTGGTTAAAACAGATTGTAATTGAATGTTTGCCTCGGGAAACATGAAGCGAAAGCCATCGATTGACAAGAAAAGTTCATTCATAGTCACTCATGCCTTCGAAAGCCCCACTATTCACTTTAAATGATTTTATAATCTCATTATTGATTTTATGTTGAATTTTCTTACGTTTTTAGTTAAAACAGACTATAATTGAATGTTTACCTCGGGAAACATGAAGCAAAAGCCATCGATTGAGAAGAAAAGACCATTTATAGTCACTCACGCCTTCGAAACCCTTATTGCTCACTTTAAACAGCTTTATGATTTGATTATTAACTTTAAGCTGAATTATTTTACATTTTTTTAAAATAGATTATAATTGAATGTTAACCTCGAGAAACGTGAAGCGAAAGCCATCGATTGAGAAGAAAAGAACATTTATAGTCACTCATGCCTTCGAAAGCCTTATTACTTGCTTAAAATTGTTTTACCATCTCATTATTTTTTTTAAAATGAATTTTCTTACATTTTTGGTTAAAACAGATTATATTCAAATGTTTGTCTAGAGAAACGTGAAGCGAAACCCATCGATTGACAAGAAAAGTCCATTTATAGTCACTCATGCCTTCGAAAGCCTTATTACTCGCTTAAAATGGTTTTACAATCTCATTATTTATTTTCAAAAGAATTTTCTTACATTTTTGGTTAAAACAGATTGTAATTGAATGTTTACCTCGGGAAACATGAAGCGAAAGCCATCGATTGACAAGAAAAGTTCATTCATAGTCACTCATGCCTTCGAAAGCCCTACTATTCACTTTAAATGATTTTATAATCACATTATTGATTTTCTGTTGAATTTTCTTACGTTTTTAGTTAAAACAGACTATAATTGAATGTTTACCTCAGGAAACATGAAGCAAAAGCCATCGATTGAGAAGAAAAGACCATTTATAGTCACTCACGCCTTCGAAACCCTTATTGCTCACTTTAAACAGCCTTATGATTTGATTATTAACTTTAAGCTGAATTATTTTACATTTTTTTTAAAATAGATTATAATTGAATGTTTACCTTGAGAAACGTGAAGCGAAAGCCATCGATTGAGAAGAAAAGAACATTTATAGTCACTCATGCCTTCGAAAGCCTTATTACTTGCTTAAAATTGTTTTACAATCTCATTATTTTTTTAAAAATGAATTTTCTTACATTTTTGGCTAAAACAGATTATATTCAAATGTTTGTCTCGAGAAAGTGAAGCGGAAGCCATGGATTGACAAGAAAAGTCCATTTATAGTAACTCATGCCTTCGAAAGCTTTATTACTCGCTTAAAATGATTTTACAATCTCATTATTTATTTTCAGATGAATTTTCTAATATTTTTTGTTAAAACAGATTGTAATTGAATGTTTGCCTTGGGAAACATGAAGCGAAAGCCATCGATTCACAAGAAAAGTCCATGTATAGTCACTCATGCCTTCGTAAGCCTCATTATTCACTTTAAATGATTTTATAATCTCATTATTGATTTTATGTTGAATTTTCTTACATTTTTTGTTAAAACAGACTATAATTGAATGTTTACCTCGGGAAACTTGAAGCAAAAGCCATCGATTGAGAAGAAAAGACCATTTATAGTCACTCACGCCTTCGAAACCCTTATTGCTCACTTTAAATGGCTTTATGATTTGATTATTAACTTTAAGCTGAATTTTTTTACATTTTTTTTAAAACAGATTATAATTGAATGTTTACCTCGAGAAACGTGAAGCGAAAGCCATCGATTGAGAAGAAAAGAACATTTATAGTCACTCATGCCTTCGAAAGTCTTATTACTTGCTTAAAATTGTTTTACAATCTCATTATTTTTTTTAAAATGAATTTTCTTGCATTTTTGGTTAAAACAGATTATATTCAAATATTTGTCTCGAGAAACGTGAAGCGAAAGCCATGGATTGACAAGAAAAGTCCATTTATAGTCACTCATGTTTTCGAAAGCCCTATTACTCGCTTAACATGGTTTTACAATCACATTATTTATTTTCAGATGAATTTTCTTACATTTTTGGTTAAAACATATTGTAATTGAATGTTTGCCTTGGGAAACATGAAGCGAAAGCCATCGATTGACAAGAAAAGTTCATTTATAGTCACTCATGCCTTCGAAAGCCCCACTATTCACTTTAAATGATTTTATAATCTCATTATTGATTTTATGTTGAATTTTCTTACATTTTTTGTTAAAACATACTATAATTGAACGTTTACCTTGAGAAACATGAAGCGAAAGCCGTCGATTGAGAAGAAAAGACCATTTATAGTCACTCACGCCTTTGAAACCCTTATTGCTCACTTTAAATGGCTTTATGATTTGATTATTAACTTTAAGCTGAATTTTTTTACATTTTTTTTAAAACAGATTATAATTGAATGTTTACCTCGAGAAACATGAAGCGAAAGCCATCGATTGAGAAGAAAAGAACATTTATAGTCACTCATGCCTTCGAAAGCCTTATTATTTGCTTAAAATTGTTTTATAATCTCATTATTTTTTTTAAAATGAATTTTCTTACATTTTTGGTTAAAACAAATTATATTCAAATGTTTGTCTCGAGAAAGTGAAGCGAAAGCCATGGATTGACATGAAAAGTCCATTTATAGTCACTCATGGCTTCGAAAGCCTTATTACTCGCTTAAAATGATTTTACAATCTCATTATTTATTTTCAGATGAATTTTCTTATATTTTTGGTTAAAACAGATTGTAATTGAATGTTTACCTCGGGAAACATGAAGCAAAAGCCATCGATTGACAAGAAAAGTCCATGTATAGTCACTCATGCCTTCGTAAGCCTCATTATTCACTTTAAATGATTTTATAATCTCATTATTGATTTTATGTTGAATTTTCTTACATTTTTAGTTAAAACAGACTATAATTGAATGTTTACCTCGGGAAACATGAAGCAAAAGCCATCGATTGAGAAGAAAAGACCATTTATAGTCACTCACGCCTTCGAAACCCTTATTGCTCACTTTAAATGGCTTTATGATTTGTTTATTAACTTTAAGCTGAATTTTTTTACATTTTTTTTAAAACAGATTATAATTGAATGTTTACCTTGACAATCGTGAAGCGAAAGCCATCGATTGAGAAGAAAAGAACATTTATAGTCACTCATGCCTTCGAAAGCCTTATTACTTGCTTAAAATTGTTTTACAATCTCATTATTTTTTTTAAAATGAATTTTCTTACATTTTTAGTTAAAACAGATTATATTCAAATGTTTGTCTCGACAAACGTGAAGCGAAAGCCATGGATTGACAAAAAAAGTACATTTATAGCCACTCATGCCTTCGAAAGCCTTACTACTCGCTTAAAATGGTTTTACAATCACATTATTTATTTTCAGATGAATTTTCTTAGATTTTTGGTTAAAACAGTTTGTAATTGAATGTTTGCCTCGGGAAACATGAAGCGAAAGCCATCGATTGACAAGAAAAGTTCATTCATAGTCACTCATGCCTTCGAAAGCCCCACTATTCACTTTAAATGATTTTATAATCTCATTATTGATTTTATGTTGAATTTTCTTACGTTTTTAGTTAAAATAGACTATAATTGAATGTTTACCTCGGGAAACATGAAGCAAAAGCCATCGATTGAGAAGAAAAGACCATTTATAGTCACTCACGCCTTCGAAACCCTTATTGCTCACTTTAAACAGCTTTATGATTTGATTATTAACTTTAAGCTGAATTATTTTACATTTTTTTTAAAATAGATTATAATTGAATGTTTACCTCGAGAAACGTGAAGCGAAAGCCATCGATTGAGAAGAAAAGAACATTTATAGTCACTCATGCCTTCGAAAGCCTTATTACTTGCTTAAAATTGTTTTACCATCTCATTATTTTTTTTAAAATGAATTTTCTTACATTTTTGGTTAAAACAGATTATATTCAAATGTTTGTCTAGAGAAACGTGAAGCGAAACCCATCGATTGACAAGAAAAGTCTATTTATAGTCACTCATGCCTTCGAAAGCCTTCTTACTCGCTGAAAATGGTTTTACGATCTCATTATTTATTTTCAGATGAATTTTCTTACATTTTTGGTTATAACAGATTGTAATTGAATGTTTGCCTCGGGAAACATGAAGCGAAAGCCATCGATTGACAAGAAAAGTTCATTCATAGTCACTCATGCCTTCGAAAGCCCCACTATTCACTCTAAATGAATTTATAATCTCATTATTGATTTTATGTTGAATTTTCTTACGTTTTTAGTTAAAACAGACTATAATTGAGTGT
This sequence comes from Theobroma cacao, assembly GCF_053813885.1. Classification (NCBI taxonomy): domain Eukaryota; kingdom Viridiplantae; phylum Streptophyta; class Magnoliopsida; order Malvales; family Malvaceae; genus Theobroma; species Theobroma cacao. The sequence continues at coordinate 24,009,798 of NC_142640.1, read as the reverse complement.
TTACCTCGAGAAACATGAAGCAAAAGCCATCGATTGAGAAGAAAAGACTATTTATAGTCACTCACGCCTTCGAAACCCTTATTGCTCACTTTAACCAGCTTTATGATTTGATTATTAACTTTAAGCTGAATTATTTTACATTTTTTTAAAAATAGATTATAATTGAATGTTTACCTTGAGAAACGTAAAGCGAAAGCCATCGATTGAGAAGAAAAGAACATTTATAGTCACTCATGCCTTTGAAAGCCTTATTATTTGCTTAAAATTGTTTTACAATCTCATTATTTTTTTAAAAATGAATTTTCTTACATTTTTGGCTAAAACAGATTATATTCAAATGTTTGTCTCGAGAAAGTGAAGCGGAAGCCATGGATTGACAAGAAAAGTCCATTTATAGTCACTCATGCGTTTGAAAGCTTTATTACTCGCTTAAAATGATTTTACAATCTCATTATTTATTTTCAGATGAATTTTCTTATATTTTTGGTTAAAACAGATTGTAATTGAATGTTTGCCTCGGGAAACATGAAGCAAAAGCCATCGATTCACAAGCAAAGTCCATGTATAGTCACTCATGCCTTCGTAAGCCTCATTATTCACTTTAAATGATTTTATAATCTCATTATTGATTTTATGTTGAATTTTCTTACATTTTTTGTTAAAACAGACTATAATTGAATGTTGACCTCGGGAAACATGAAGCAAAAGCCATCGATTGAGAAGAAAAGACCATTTATAGTCACTCACGCCTTCGAAACCCTTATTGCTCACTTTAAATGGCTTTATGATTTGATTATTAACTTTAAGCTGAATATTTTTACATTTTTTTTAAAATAGATTATAATTGAATGTTTACCTCGAGAAACGTGAAGCGAAAGCCATCGATTGAGAAGAAAAGAACATTTATAGTCACTCATGCCTTCGAAAGTCTTATTACTTGCTTAAAATTGTTTTACAATCTCATTATTTTTTTTAAAATGAATTTTCTTGCATTTTTGGTTAAAACAGATTATATTCAAATATTTGTCTCGAGAAACGTGAAGCGAAAGCCATGGATTGACAAGAAAAGTCCATTTATAGTCACTCATGCCTTCGAAAGCCTTATTACTCGCTTAACATGGTTTTACAATCACATTATTTATTTTCAGATGAATTTTCTTACATTTTTGGTTAAAACAGATTGTAATTGAATGTTTGCCTCGGGAAACATGAAGCGAAAGCCATCGATTGACAAGAAAAGTTCATTCATAGTCACTCATGCCTTCGAAAACCCCACTATTCACTTTAAATGATTTTATAATCTCATTATTGATTTTATGTTGAATTTTCTTACATTTTTAGTTAAAACAGACTATAATTGAATGTTTACCTCGGGAAACATGAAGCAAAAGCCATCGATTGAGAAGAAAAGACCATTTATAGTCACTCACGCCTTCGAAACCCTTATTGCTCACTTTAAATGGCTTTATGATTTGATTATTAACTTTAAGCTGAATATTTTTACATTTTTTTTAAAACAGATTATAATTGAATGTTTACCTCGAGAAGCGTGAAGCAAAAGCCATCGATTGAGAAGAAAAGAACATTTATAGTCACGCATGCCTTCGAAAGCCTTATTACTTGCTTAAAATTGTTTTACAATCTCATTATTTTTTTTAAAATGAATTTTCTTACATTTTTGGTTAAAACAGAATATATTTAAATGTTTATCTGGGGAAACGTGAAGTGAAAGCCATGGATTGACAAGAAAAGTCTATTTATAGTCACTCATGTCTTCGGAAGCCTTATTGCTCGCTTAAAATGGTTTTACAATCTCATTAGTTATTTTCAGATGAATTTTCTTACATTGTGGGTTAAACCAAATTGTAATTGAATGTTTGCCTTGGGAAACATGAAGCGAAAGCCATCGATTGACAAGAAAAGTTCATTTATAGTCACTCATGCCTTCGAAAGCCCCACTATTCACTTTAAATGATTTTATAATCTCATTATTGATTTTATGTTGAATTTTCTTACATTTTTTGTTAAAACATACTATAATTGAACGTTTACCTTGAGAAACATGAAGCGAAAGCCGTCGATTGAGAAGAAAAGACCATTTATAGTCACTCACGCCTTTGAAACCCTTATTGCTCACTTTAAATGGCTTTATGATTTGATTATTAACTTTAAGCTGAATTTTTTTACATTTTTTTTAAAACAGATTATAATTGAATGTTTACCTCGAGAAACGTGAAGCGAAAGCCATCGATTGAGAAGAAAAGAACATTTATAGTCACTCATGCCTTCGAAAGCCTTATTATTTGCTTAAAATTGTTTTACAATCTCATTATTTTTTTTAAAATGAATTTTCTTACATTTTTGGTTAAAACAAATTATATTCAAATGTTTGTCTCGAGAAAGTGAAGCGAAAGCCATGGATTGATAAGAAAAGTCCATTTATAGTCACTTATGGCTTCGAAAGCATTATTACTCGCTTAAAATGATTTTACAATCTCATTATTTATTTTCAGATGAATTTTCTTATATTTTTGGTTAAAACAGATTATAATTGAATGTTTACCTCGAGAAACGTGAAGCGAAAGCCATCGATTGAGAAGAAAAGAACATTTATAGTCACTCATGCCTTCGAAAGCCTTATTACTTGCTTGAAATTGTTTTACAATCTCATTATTTTTTTTAAAATGAATTTTCTTACATTTTTAGTTAAAACAGATTATATTCAAATGTTTGTCTCGACAAACGTGAAGCGAAAGCCATGGATTGACAAGAAAAGTCCATTTATAGCCACTCATGCCTTCGAAAGCCTTACTACTCGCTTAAAATGGTTTTACAATCACATTATTTATTTTCAGATGAATTTTCTTAGATTTTTGGTTAAAACAGATTGTAATTGAATGTTTGCCTCGGGAAACATGAAGCGAAAGCCATCGATTGACAAGAAAAGTTCATTCATAGTCACTCATGCCTTCGAAAGCCCCACTATTCACTTTAAATTATTTTATAATCTCATTATTGATTTTATGTTGAATTTTCTTACGTTTTTAGTTAAAACAGACTATAATTGAATGTTTACCTCGGGAAACATGAAGCAAAAGCCATCGATTGAGAAGAAAAGACCATTTATAGTCACTCACGCCTTCGAAACCCTTATTGCTCACTTTAAACAGCTTTATGATTTGATTATTAACTTTAAGCTGAATTATTTTACATTTTTTTTAAAATAGATTATAATTAAATGTTTACCTCGAGAAACGTGAAGCGAAAGCCATCGATTGAGAAGAAAAGAACATTTATAGTCACTCATGCCTTCGAAAGCCTTATTACTTGCTTAAAATTGTTTTACCATCTCATTATTTTTTTTAAAATGAATTTTCTTACATTTTTTGTTAAAACAGATTATATTCAAAAGTTTGTCTAGAGAAACGTGAAGCGAAACCCATCGATTGACAAGAAAAGTCCATTTATAGTCACTCATGCCTTCGAAAGCCTTATTACTCGCTTAAAATGGTTTTACAATCTCATTATTTATTTTCAAAAGAATTTTCTTACATTTTTGGTTAAAACAGATTGTAATTGAATGTTTGCCTCGGGAAACATGAAGCGAAAGCCATCGATTGACAAGAAAAGTTCATTCATAGTCACTCATGCCTTCGAAAGCCCTACTATTCACTTTAAATGATTTTATAATCACATTATTGATTTTATGTTGAATTTTCTTACGTTTTTAGTTAAAACAGACTATAATTGAATGTTTACCTTAGGAAACATGAAGCAAAGGCCATTGATTGAGAAGAAAAGACCATTTATAGTCACTCACGCCTTCGAAACCCTTATTGCTCACTTTAAACAGCTTTATGATTTGATTATTAACTTTAAGCTGAATTATTTTACATTTTTTTTAAAATAGATTATAATTGAATGTTTACCTTGAGAAACGTGAAGCGAAAGCCATCGATTGAGAAGAAAAGAACATTTGTAGTCACTCATGCCTTCGAAAGCCTTATTACTTGCTTAAAATTGTTTTACAATCTCATTATTTTTTTTAAAATGAATTTTCTTACATTTTTGGTTAAAACAGATTATATTCAAATGTTTGTCTAGAGAAACGTGAAGCGAAACCCATCGATTGACAAGAAAAGTCCATTTATAGTCACTCATGCCTTCGAAAGCCTTCTTACTCGTTGAAAATGGTTTTACGATCTCATTATTTATTTTCAGATGAATTTTCTTATATTTTTGGTTAAAACAGATTGTAATTGAATGTTTGCCTCGAGAAACATGAAGCGAAAGCCATCGATTCACAAGAAAAGTCCATGTATAGTCACTCATGCCTTCGTAAGCCTCATTATTCACTTTAAATGATTTTATAATCTCATTATTGATTTTATGTTGAGTTTTCTTACATTTTTTGTTAAAACAGACTATAATTGAATGTTGACCTCGGGAAACATGAAGCAAAAGCCATCGATTGAGAAGAAAAGACCATTTATAGTCACTCACGCCTTCGAAACCCTTATTGCTCACTTTAAATGGCTTTATGATTTGATTATTAACTTTAAGCTGAATTTTTTTACATTTTTTTTAAAACAGATTATAATTGAATGTTCACCTCGAGAAACGTGAAGCGAAAGCCATCGATTGAGAAGAAAAGAACATTTATAGTCACTCATGCCTTCGAAAGTCTTATTACTTGCTTAAAATTGTTTTACAATCTCATTATTTTTTTTAAAATGAATTTTCTTGCATTTTTGGTTAAAACAGATTATATTCAAATATTTGTCTCGAGAAACGTGAAGCGAAAGCCATGGATTGACAAGAAAAGTCCATTTATAGTCACTCATGCCTTCGAAAGCCTTATTACTCGCTTAACATGGTTTTACAATCACATTATTTATTTTCAGATGAATTTTCTTACATTTTTGGTTAAAACAGATTGTAATTGAATGTTTGCCTCGGGAAACATGAAGCGAAAGCCATCGATTGACAAGAAAAGTTCATTCATAGTCACTCATGCCTTCGAAAACCCCACTATTCACTTTAAATGATTTTATAATCTCATTATTGATTTTATGTTGAATTTTCTTACATTTTTAGTTAAAACAGACTATAATTGAATGTTTACCTCGGGAAACATGAAGCAAAAGCCATCGATTGAGAAGAAAAGACCATTTATAGTCACTCACGCCTTCGAAACCCTTATTGCTCACTTTAAATGGCTTTATGATTTGATTATTAACTTTAAGCTGAATATTTTTACATTTTTTTTAAAACAGATTATAATTGAATGTTTACCTCGAGAAACGTGAAGCGAAAGCCATCGATTGAGAAGAAAAGAACATTTATAGTCACTCATGCCTTCGAAAGTCTTATTACTTGCTTAAAATTGTTTTACAATCTCATTATTTTTTTTAAAATGAATTTTCTTGCATTTTTGGTTAAAACAGATTATATTCAAATATTTGTCTCGAGAAACGTGAAGCGAAAGCCATGGATTGACAAGAAAAGTCCATTTATAGTCACTCATGCCTTCGAAAGCCTTATTACTCGCTTAACATGGTTTTACAATCACATTATTTATTTTCAGATGAATTTTCTTACATTTTTGGTTAAAACAGATTGTAATTGAATGTTTGCCTCGGGAAACATGAAGCGAAAGCCATCGATTGACAAGAAAAGTTCATTCATAGTCACTCATGCCTTCGAAAACCCCACTATTCACTTTAAATGATTTTATAATCTCATTATTGATTTTATGTTGAATTTTCTTACATTTTTAGTTAAAACAGACTATAATTGAATGTTTACCTCGGGAAACATGAAGCAAAAGCCATCGATTGAGAAGAAAAGACCATTTATAGTCACTCACGCCTTCGAAACCCTTATTGCTCACTTTAAATGGCTTTATGATTTGATTATTAACTTTAAGCTGAATATTTTTACATTTTTTTTAAAACAGATTATAATTGAATGTTTACCTCGAGAAGCGTGAAGCAAAAGCCATCGATTGAGAAGAAAAGAACATTTATAGTCACGCATGCCTTCGAAAGCCTTATTACTTGCTTAAAATTGTTTTACAATCTCATTATTTTTTTTAAAATGAATTTTCTTACATTTTTGGTTAAAACAGAATATATTTAAATGTTTATCTGGGGAAACGTGAAGTGAAAGCCATGGATTGACAAGAAAAGTCTATTTATAGTCACTCATGTCTTCGGAAGCCTTATTGCTCGCTTAAAATGGTTTTACAATCTCATTAGTTATTTTCAGATGAATTTTCTTACATTGTGGGTTAAACCAAATTGTAATTGAATGTTTGCCTTGGGAAACATGAAGCGAAAGCCATCGATTGACAAGAAAAGTTCATTTATAGTCACTCATGCCTTCGAAAGCCCCACTATTCACTTTAAATGATTTTATAATCTCATTATTGATTTTATGTTGAATTTTCTTACATTTTTTGTTAAAACATACTATAATTGAACGTTTACCTTGAGAAACATGAAGCGAAAGCCGTCGATTGAGAAGAAAAGACCATTTATAGTCACTCACGCCTTTGAAACCCTTATTGCTCACTTTAAATGGCTTTATGATTTGATTATTAACTTTAAGCTGAATTTTTTTACATTTTTTTTAAAACAGATTATAATTGAATGTTTACCTCGAGAAACGTGAAGCGAAAGCCATCGATTGAGAAGAAAAGAACATTTATAGTCACTCATGCCTTCGAAAGCCTTATTATTTGCTTAAAATTGTTTTACAATCTCATTATTTTTTTTAAAATGAATTTTCTTACATTTTTGGTTAAAACAAATTATATTCAAATGTTTGTCTCGAGAAACTGAAGCGAAAGCCATGGATTGACAAGAAAAGTCCATTTATAGTCACTCATGGCTTCGAAAGCATTATTACTCGCTTAAAATGATTTTACAATCTCATTATTTATTTTCAGATGAATTTTCTTATATTTTTGGTTAAAACAGATTGTAATTGAATGTTTACCTCGGGAAACATGAAGCGAAAGCCATCGATTGACAAGAAAAGTCCATGTATAGTCACTCATGCCTTCGTAAGCCTCATTATTCACTTTAAATGATTTTATAATCTCATTATTGATTTTATGTTGAATTTTCTTACATTTTTAGTTAAAACAGACTATAATTGAATGTTTACATCGGGAAACATGAAGCAAAAGCCATCGATTGAGAAGAAAAGACCATTTATAGTCACTCACGCCTTCGAAACCCTTATTGCTCACTTTAAATGGCTTTATGATTTGTTTATTAACTTTAAGCTGAATTTTTTTACATTTTTTTTAAAACAGATTATAATTGAATGTTTACCTTGACAATCGTGAAGCGAAAGCCATCGATTGAGAAGAAAAGAACATTTATAGTCACTCATGCCTTCGAAAGCCTTACTACTTGTTTAAAATTGTTTTACAATCTCATTATTTTTTTTAAAATGAATTTTCTTACATTTTTAGTTAAAACAGATTATATTCAAATGTATGTCTCGACAAACGTGAAGCGAAAGCCATGGATTGACAAGAAAAGTCCATTTATAGCCACTCATGCCTTCGAAAGCCTTACTACTCGCTTAAAATGGTTTTACAATCACATTATTTATATTCAGATGAATTTTCTTAGATTTTTGGTTAAAACAGATTGTAATTGAATGTTTGCCTCGGGAAACATGAAGCGAAAGCCATCGATTGAGAAGAAAAGTTCATTCATAGTCACTCATGCCTTCGAAAGCCCCACTATTCACTTTAAAAGATTTTATAATCTCATTACTGATTTTATGTTGAATTTTCTTACGTTATTAGTTAAAACAGACTATAATTGAATGTTTACCTCAGGAAACATGAAGCAAAAGCCATCGATTGAGAAGAAAAGACCATTTATAGTCACTCACGCCTTCGAAACCCTTATTGCTCACTTTAAACAGCTTTATGATTTGATTATTAACTTTAAGCTGAATTATTTTACATTTTTTTTAAAATAGATTATAATTGAATGTTTACCTTGAGAAACGTGAAGCGAAAGCCATCGATTGAGCAGAAAAGAACATTTATAGTCACTCATGCCTTCGAAAGTCTTATTACTTGCTTAAAATTGTTTTACAATCTCATTATTTTTTTTAAAATGAATTTTCTTGCATTTTTGGTTAAAACAGATTATATTCAAATATTTTTCTCGAGAAACGTGAAGCGAAAGCCATGGATTGACAAGAAAAGTCCATTTATAGTCACTCATGCCTTCGAAAGCCTTATTACTCGCTTAACATGGTTTTACAATCACATTATTTATTTTCAGATGAATTTTCTTACATTTTTGGTTAAAACATATTGTAATTGAATGTTTGCCTTGGGAAACATGAAGCGAAAGCCATCGATTGACAAGAAAAGTTCATTTATAGTCACTCATGCCTTCGAAAGCCCCACTATTCACTTTAAATGATTTTATAATCTCATTATTGATTTTATGTTGAATTTTCTTACATTTTTTGTTAAAACATACTATAATTGAACGTTTACCTTGAGAAACATGAAGCGAAAGCCGTCGATTGAGAAGAAAAGACCATTTATAGTCACTCACGCCTTTGAAACCCTTATTGCTCACTTTAAATGGCTTTATGATTTGATTATTAACTTTAAGCTGAATTTTTTTACATTTTTTTTAAAATAGATTATAATTGAATGTTTACCTCAAGAAACATGAAGCGAAAGCCATTGATTGAGAAGAAAAGAACATTTATAGTCACTCATGCCTTCGAAAGCCTTATTATTTGCTTAAAATTGTTTTACAATCTCATTATTTTTTTTAAAATGAATTTTCTTACATTTTTGGTTAAAACAAATTATATTCAAATGTTTGTCTCGAGAAAGTGAAGCAAAAGCCATGGATTGACAAGAAAAGTCCATTTATAGTCACTCATGGCTTCGAAAGCCTTATTACTCGCTTAAAATGATTTTACAATCTCATTATTTATTTTCAGATGAATTTTCTTATATTTTTGGTTAAAACAGATTGTAATTGAATGTTTACCTCGGGAAACATGAAGCGAAAGCCATTGATTGACAAGAAAAGTCCATGTATAGACACTCATGCCTTCGTAAGCCTCATTATTCACTTTAAATGATTTTATAATCTCATTATTGATTTTATGTTGAATTTTCATACATTTTTAGTTAAAACAGACTATAATTGAATGTTTGCCTCGGGAAACATGAAGCAAAAGCCATCGATTGAGAAGAAAAGACCATTTATAGTCACTCACGCCTTCGAAACCCTTATTGCTCACTTTAAATGGCTTTATGATTTGTTTATTAACTTTAAGTTGAATTTTTTTACATTTTTTTTAAAACAGATTATAATTGAATGTTTACCTTGACAATCGTGAAGCGAAAGCCATCGATTGAGAAGAAAAGAACATTTATAGTCACTCATGCCTTCGAAAGCCTTATTACTTGCTTGAAATTGTTTTACAATCTCATTATTTTTTTTAAAATGAATTTTCTTACATTTTTAGTTAAAACAGATTATATTCAAATGTTTGTCTCGACAAACGTGAAGCGAAAGCCATGGATTGACAAGAAAAGTCCATTTATAGCCACTCATGCCTTCGAAAGCCTTACTACTCGCTTAAAATGGTTTTACAATCACATTATTTATTTTCAGATGAATTTTCTTAGATTTTTGGTTAAAACAGATTGTAATTGAATGTTTGCCTCGGGAAACATGAAGCGAAAGCCATCGATTGACAAGAAAAGTTCATTCATAGTCACTCATGCCTTCGAAAGCCCCACTATTCACTTTAAATGATTTTATAATCTCATTATTGATTTTATGTTGAATTTTCTTACGTTTTTAGTTAAAACAGACTATAATTGAATGTTTACCTCGGGAAACATGAAGCAAAAGCCATCGATTGAGAAGAAAAGACCATTTATAGTCACTCACGCCTTCGAAACCCTTATTGCTCACTTTAAACAGCTTTATGATTTGATTATTAACTTTAAGCTGAATTATTTTACATTTTTTTTAAAATAGATTATAATTGAATGTTTACCTCGGGAAACATGAAGCAAAAGCCATCGATTGAGAAGAAAAGACCATTTATAGTCACTCACGCCTTCGAAACCCTTATTGCTCACTTTAAACAGCTTTATGATTTGATTATTAACTTTAAGCTGAATTATTTTACATTTTTTTTAAAATAGATTATAATTGAATGTTTACCTTGAGAAACGTGAAGCGAAAGCCATCGATTCAGAAGAAAAGAACATTTATAGTCACTCATGCCTTCGAAAGTCTTATTACTTGCTGAAAATTGTTTTACAATCTCATTATTTTTTTTAAAATGAATTTTCTTGCATGTTTTGTTAAAACAGATTATATTCAAATATTTTTCTCGAGAAACATGAAGCGAAAGCCATGGATTGACAAGAAAAGTCCATTTATAGTCACTCATGCCTTCGAAAGCCTTATTACTCGCTTAACATGGTTTTACAATCACATTATTTATTTTCAGATGAATTTTCTTACATTTTTGGTTAAAACATATTGTAATTGAATGTTTGCCTTGGGAAACATGAAGCGAAAGCCATCGATTGACAAGAAAAGTTCATTTATAGTCACTCATGCCTTCGAAAGCCCCACTATTCACTTTAAATGATTTTATAATCTCATTATTGATTTTATGTTGAATTTTCTTACATTTTTTGTTAAAACATACTATAATTGAACGTTTACCTTGAGAAACATGAAGCGAAAGCCGTCGATTGAGAAGAAAAGACCATTTATAGTCACTCACGCCTTTGAAACCCTTATTGCTCACTTTAAATGGCTTTATGATTTGATTATTAACTTTAAGCTGAATTTTTTTACATTTTTTTTAAAACAGATTATAATTGAATGTTTAGCTCGAGAAACATGAAGCGAAAGCCATCGATTGAGAAGAAAAGAACATTTATAGTCACTCATGCCTTCGAAAGCCTTATTATTTGCTTAAAATTGTTTTACAATCTCATTATTTTTTTTAAAATGAATTTTCTTACATTTTTGGTTAAAACAAATTATATTCAAATGTTTGTCTCGAGAAAGTGAAGCGAAAGCCATGGATTGACAAGAAAAGTCCATTTATAGTCACTCATGGCTTCGAAAGCATTATTACTCGCTTAAAATGATTTTACAATCTCATTATTTATTTTCAGATGAATTTTCTTATATTTTTGGTTAAAACAGATTGTAATTGAATGTTTACCTCGGGAAACATGAAGCAAAAGCCATTGATTGACAAGAAAAGTCCATGTATAGTCACTCATGCCTTCGTAAGCCTCATTATTCACTTAAAATGATTTTATAATCTCATTATTGATTTTATGTTGAATTTTCATACATTTTTAGATAAAACAGACTATAATTGAATGTTTACCTCGGGAAACATGAAGCAAAAGCCATCGATTGAGAAGAAAAGACCATTTATAGTCACTCACGCCTTCGAAACCCTTATTGCTCACTTTAAATGGCTTTATGATTTGTTTATTAACTTTAAGTTGAATTTTTTTACATTTTTTTTAAAACAGATTATAATTGAATGTTTACCTTGACAATCGTGAAGCGAAAGCCATCGATTGAGAAGAAAAGAACATTTATAGTCACTCATGCCTTCGAAAGCCTTATTACTTGCTTGAAATTGTTTTACAATCTCATTATTTTTTTTAAAATAAATTTTCTTACATTTTTAGTTAAAACAGATTATATTCAAATGTTTGTCTCGACAAACGTGAAGCGAAAGCCATGGATTGACAAGAAAAGTCCATTTATAGCCACTCATGCCTTCGAAAGCCTTACTACTCGCTTAAAATGGTTTTACAATCACATTATTTATTTTCAGATGAATTTTCTTACATTTTTGGTTAAAACAGATTGTAATTGAATGTTTGCCTCGGGAAACATGAAGCGAAAGCCATCGACTGACAAGAAAAGTTCATTCATAGTCACTCATGCCTTCGAAAGCCCCACTATTCACTTTAAATGATTTTATAATCTCATTATTGATTTTATGTTGAATTTTCTTACGTTTTTAGTTAAAACAGACTATAATTGAATGTTTACCTCGGGAAACATGAAGCAAAAGCCATCGATTGAGAAGAAAAGACCATTTATAGTCACTCACGCCTTCGAAACCCTTATTGCTCACTTTAAACAGCTTTATGATTTGATTATTAACTTTAAGCTGAATTATTTTACATTTTTTTTAAAATAGATTATAATTGAATGTTTACCTCGGGAAACATGAAGCAAAAGCCATCGATTGAGAAGAAAAGACTATTTATAGTCACTCACGCCTTCGAAACCCTTATTGCTCACTTTAAACAGCTTTATGATTTGATTATTAACTTTAAGCTGAATTATTTTACATTTTTTTTTAAAATAGATTATAATTGAATGTTTACCTTGAGAAACGTGAAGCGAAAGCCATCGATTGAGAAGAAAAGAACATTTATAGTCACTCATGCCTTCGAAAGTCTTATTACTTGCTGAAAATTGTTTTATAATCTCATTATTTTTTTTAAAATGAATTTTCTTGCATTTTTTGTTAAAACAGATTATATTCAAATATTTTTCTCGAGAAACATGAAGCGAAAGCCATGGATTGACAAGAAAAGTCCATTTATAGTCACTCATGCCTTCGAAAGCCTTATTACTCGCTTAACATGGTTTTACAATCACATTATTTATTTTCAGATGAATTTTCTTACATTTTTGGTTAAAACATATTGTAATTGAATGTTTGCCTTGGGAAACATGAAGCGAAAGCCATCGATTGACAAGAAAAGTTCATTTATAGTCACTCATGCCTTCGAAAGCCCCACTATTCACTTTAAATGATTTTATAATCTCATTACTGATTTTATGTTGAACTTTCTTACATTTTTAGTTAAAACAGACTATAATTGAATGTTTACCTCGGGAAACATGAAGCAAAAGCCATCGATTGAGAAGAAAAGACCATTTATAGTCACTCACGCCTTCGAAACCCTTATTGCTCACTTTAAATGGCTTTATGATTTGTTTATTAACTTTAAGTTGAATTTTTTTACATTTTTTTTAAAACAGATTATAATTGAATGTTTACCTTGACAATCGTGAAGCGAAAGCCATCGATTGAGAAGAAAAGAACATTTATAGTCACTCATGCCTTCGAAAGCCTTATTACTTGCTTGAAATTGTTTTACAATCTCATTATTTTTTTTAAAATGAATTTTCTTACATTTTTAGTTAAAACAGATTATATTCAAATGTTTGTCTCGACAAACGTGAAGCGAAAGCCATGGATTGACAAGAAAAGTCCATTTATAGCCACTCATGCCTTCGAAAGCCTTACTACTCGCTTAAAATGGTTTTACAATCACATTATTTATTTTCAGATGAATTTTCTTAGATTTTTGGTTAAAACAGATTGTAATTGAATGTTTGCCTCGGGAAACATGAAGCGAAAGCCATCGATTGACAAGAAAAGTTCATTCATAGTCACTCATGCCTTCGAAAGCCCCACTATTCACTTTAAATGATTTTATAATCTCATTACTGATTTTATGTTGAACTTTCTTACATTTTTAGTTAAAACAGACTATAATTGAATGTTTACCTCGGGAAACATGAAGCAAAAGCCATCGATTGAGAAGAAAAGACAATTTATAGTCACTCACGCCTTCGAAACCCTTATTGCTCACTTTAAATGGCTTTATGATTTGTTTATTAACTTTAAGTTGAATTTTTTTACATTTTTTTTAAAACAGATTATAATTGAATGTTTACCTTGACAATCGTGAAGCGAAAGCCATCGATTGAGAAGAAAAGAACATTTATAGTCGCTTATGCCTTCGAAAGCCTTATTACTTGCTTAAAATTGTTTTACAATCTCATTATTTTTTTAAAAATGAATTTTCTTACATTTTTGGCTAAAACAGATTATATTCAAATGTTTGTCTCGAGAAAGTGAAGCGGAAGCCATGGATTGACAAGAAAAGTCCATTCATAGTCACTCATGCCTTTGAAAGCTTTATTACTCGCTTAAAAGGATTTTACAATCTCATTATTTATTTTCAGATGAATTTTCTTATATTTTTGGTTAAAACAGATTGTAATTGAATGTTTGCCTCGGGAAACATGAAGCGAAAGCCATCGATTGACAAGAAAAGTTCATTCATAGTCACTCATGCCTTCAAAAGCCCTACTATTCACTTTAAATGATTTTATAATCACATTATTGATTTTATGTTGAATTTTCTTACGTTTTTAGTTAAATTAGACTATAATTGAATGTTTACCTCAGGAAACATGAAGCAAAAGCCATCGATTGAGAAGAAAAGACCATTTATAGTCACTCACGCCTTCGAAACCCTTATTGCTCACTTTAAACAGCTTTATGATTTGATTATTAACTTTAAGCTGAATTATTTTACATTTTTTTTAAAATAGATTATAATTGAATGTTTACCTTGAGAAACGTGAAGCGAAAGCCATCGATTGACAAGAAAAGAACATTTTTAGTCACTCATGCCTTCGAAAGCCTTATTACTTGCTTAAAATTGTTTTACAATCTCATTATTTTTTTTAAAATGAATTTTCTTATATTTTTGGTTAAAACAGATTATATTCAAATGTTTGTCTAGAGAAACGTGAAGCGAAACCCATCGATTGACAAGAAAAGTCCATTTATAGTCACTCATGCCTTCGAAAGCCTTCTTACTCGCTGAAAATGGTTTTACGATCTCATTATTTATTTTCAGATGAATTTTCTTACATTTTTGGTTAAAACAGATTGTAATTGAATGTTTGCCTCGGGAAACATGAAGCGAAAGCCATCGATTGACAAGAAAAGTTCATTCATAGTCACTCATGCCTTCGAAAGCCCCACTATTCACTCTAAATGATTTTATTATCTCATTATTGATTTTATGTTGAATTTTCTTACGTTTTTAGTTAAAACAGACTATAATTGAGTGTTTACCTCGAGAAACATGAAGCAAAAGCCATCGATTGAGAAGAAAAGACCATTTATAGTCACTCACGCCTTCGAAACCCTTATTGCTCACTTTAACCAGCTTTATGATTTGATTATTAACTTTAAGCTGAATTATTTTACATTTTTTTTAAAATAGATTATAATTGAATGTTTACCTTGAGAAACGTAAAGCGAAAGCCATCGATTGAGAAGAAAAGAACATTTATAGTCACTCATGCCTTTGAAAGCCTTATTATTTGCTTAAAATTGTTTTACAATCTCATTATTTTTTTAAAAATGAATTTTCTTACATTTTTGGCTAAAACAGATTATATTCAAATGTTTGTCTCGAGAAAGTGAAGCGGAAGCCATGGATTGACAAGAAAAGTCCATTTATAGTCACTCATGCCTTTGAAAGCTTTATTACTCCCTTAAAATGATTTTACAATCTCATTATTTATTTTCAGATGAATTTTCTTATATTTTTGGTTAAAACAGATTGTAATTGAATGTTTGCCTCGGGAAACATGAAGCGAAAGCCATCGATTCACAAGCAAAGTCCATGTATAGTCACTCATGCCTTCGTAAGCCTCATTATTCACTTTAAATGATTTTATAATCTCATTATTGATTTTATGTTGAATTTTCTTACATTTTTTGTTAAAACAGACTATAATTGAATGTTGACCTCGGGAAACATGAAGAAAAAGCCATCGATTGAGAAGAAAAGACCATTTATAGTCACTCACGCCTTCGAAACCCTTATTGCTCACTTTAAATGGCTTTATGATTTGATTATTAACTTTAAGCTGAATTTTTTTACATTTTTTTTAAAACAGATTATAATTGAATGTTTACCTCGAGAAACGTGAAGCGAAAGCCATCGATTGAGAAGAAAAGAACATCTATAGTCACTCATGCCTTCGAAAGTCTTATTACTTGCTTAAAATTGTTTTACAATCTCATTATTTTTTTTAAAATGAATTTTCTTGCATTTTTGGTTAAAACAGATTATATTCAAATATTTGTCTCGAGAAACGTGAAGCGAAAGCCATGGATTGACAAGAAAAGTCCATTTATAGTCACTCATGCCTTCGAAAGCCTTATTACTCGCTTAACATGGTTTTACAATCACATTATTTATTTTTAGATGAATTTTCTTACATTTTTGGTTAAAACAGATTGTAATTGAATGTTTACCTCGGGAAACATGAAGCGAAAGCCATCGATTGACAAGAAAAGTTCATTCATAGTCACTCATGCCTTCGAAAACCCCACTATTCACTTTAAATGATTTTATAATCTCATTATTGATTTTATGTTGAATTTTCTTACATTTTTAGTTCAAACAGACTATAATTGAATGTTTACCTCGGGAAACATGAAGCAAAAGCCATCGATTGAGAAGAAAAGACCATTTATAGTCACTCACGCCTTCGAAACCCTTATTGCTCACTTTAAATGGCTTTATGATTTGTTTATTAACTTTAAGCTGAATTTTTTTACATTTTTTTTAAAACAGATTATAATTGAATGTTTACCTTGACAAACGTGAAGCGAAAGCCATCGATTGAGAAGAAAAGAACATTTATAGTCACTCATGCCTTCGAAAGCCTTATTACTTGCTTAAAATTGTTTTACAATCTCATTACTTTTTTTAAAATGAATTTTCTTACATTTTTAGTTAAAACAGATTATATTCAAATGTTTGTCTCGACAAACGTGAAGCGAAAGCCATGGATTGACACGAAAAGTCCATTTATAGCCACTCATGCCTTTGAAAGCCTTACTACTCGCTTAAAATGGTTTTACAATCACATTATTTATTTTCAGATGAATTTTCTTAGATTTTTGGTTAAAACAGATTGTAATTGAATGTTTACCTCGGGAAACATGAAGCGAAAGCCATCGATTGACAAGAAAAGTTCATTCATAGTCACTCATGCCTTCGAAAGCCCCACTATTCACTTTAAATGATTTTATAATCTCATTATTGATTTTATGTTGAATTTTCTTACGTTTTTAGTTAAAACAGACTATAATTGAATGTTTACCTCAGGAAACATGAAGCAAAAGCCATCGATTGAGAAGAAAAGACCATTTATAGTCACTCACGCCTTCGAAACCCTTATTGCTCACTTTAAACAGCTTTATGATTTGATTATTAACTTTAAGCTGAATTATTTTACATTTTTTTTAAAATAGATTATAATTGAATGTTTACCTTGAGAAACGTGAAGCGAAAGCCATCGATTGAGAAGAAAAGAACATTTATAGTCGCTTATGCCTTCGAAAGCCTTATTACTTGCTTAAAATTGTTTTACAATCTCATTATTTTTTTAAAAATGAATTTTCTTACATTTTTGGCTAAAACAGATTATATTCAAATGTTTGTCTCGAGAAAGTGAAGCGGAAGCCATGGATTGACAAGAAAAGTCCATTCATAGTCACTCATGCCTTTGAAAGCTTTATTACTCGCTTAAAAGGATTTTACAATCTCATTATTTATTTTCAGATGAATTTTCTTATATTTTTGGTTAAAACAGATTGTAATTGAATGTTTGCCTCGGGAAACATGAAGCGAAAGCCATCGATTCACAAGAAAAGTCCATGTATAGTCACTCATGCCTTCGTAAGCCTCATTATTCACTTTAAATGATTTTATAATCTCATTATTGATTTTATATTGAATTTTCTTACATTTTTTGTTAAAACAGACTATAATTGAATGTTTACCTCGGGAAACATGAAGCAAAAGCCATCGATTGAGAAGAAAAGACCATTTATAGTCACTCACGCCTTCGAAACCCTTATTGCTCACTTTAAATGGCTTTATGATTTGATTATTAACTTTAAGCTGAATTTTTTTACATTTTTTTTAAAACAGATTATAATTGAATGTTTACCTCGAGAAACGTGAAGCGAAAGCCATCGATTGAGAAGAAAAGAACATTTATAGTCACTCATGCCTTCGAAAGTCTTATTACTTGCTTAAAATTGTTTTACAATCTCATTATTTTTTTTAAAATGAATTTTCTTGCATTTTTGGTTAAAACAGATTATATTCAAATATTTGTCTCGAGAAACGTGAAGCGAAAGCCATGGATTGACAAGAAAAGTCCATTTATAGTCACTCATGCCTTCGAAAGCCTTACTACTCGTTTAACATGGTTTTACAATCACATTATTTATTTTGAGATGAATTTTCTTACATTTTTGGTTAAAACATATTGTAATTGAATGTTTGCCTTAGGAAACATGAAGCGAAAGCCATCGATTGACAAGAAAAGTTCATTTATAGTCACTCATGCCTTCGAAAGCCCCACTATTCACTTTAAATGATTTTATAATCTCATTATTGATTTTATGTTGAATTTTCTTACATTTTTTGTTAAAACATACTATAATTGAACGTTTACCTTGAGAAACATGAAGCGAAAGCCATCGATTGACAAGAAAAGTTCATTCATAGTCACTCATGCCTTCGAAAGCCCCACTATTCACTTTAAATGATTTTATAATCTCATTATTGATTTTATGTTGAATTTTCTTACGTTTTTAGTTAAAACAGACTATAATTGAATGTTTACCTCAGGAAACATGAAGCAAAAGCCATCGATTGAGAAGAAAAGACCATTTATAGTCACTCACGCCTTCGAAACCCTTATTGCTCACTTTAAACAGCTTTATGATTTGATTATTAACTTTAAGCTGAATTATTTTACATTTTTCTTAAAATAGATTATAATTGAATGTTTACCTTGAGAAACGTGAAGCGAAAGCCATCGATTGAGAAGAAAAGAACATTTATAGTCGCTTATGCCTTCGAAAGCCTTATTACTTGCTTAAAATTGTTTTACAATCTCATTATTTTTTTAAAAATGAATTTTCTTACATTTTTGGCTAAAACAGATTATATTCAAATGTTTGTCTCGAGAAAGTGAAGCGGAAGCCATGGATTGACAAGAAAAGTCCATTCATAGTCACTCATGCCTTTGAAAGCTTTATTACTCGCTTAAAAGGATTTTACAATCTCATTATTTATTTTCAGATGAATTTTCTTATATTTTTGGTTAAAACAGATTGTAATTGAATGTTTGCCTCGGGAAACATGAAGCGAAAGCCATCGATTCACAAGAAAAGTCCATGTATAGTCACTCATGCCTTCGTAAGCCTCATTATTCACTTTAAATGATTTTATAATCTCATTATTGATTTTATATTGAATTTTCTTACATTTTTTGTTAAAACAGACTATAATTGAATGTTTACCTCGGGAAACATGAAGCAAAAGCCATCGATTGAGAAGAAAAGACCATTTATAGTCACTCACGCCTTCGAAACCCTTATTGCTCACTTTAAATGGCTTTATGATTTGATTATTAACTTTAAGCTGAATTTTTTTACATTTTTTTTAAAACAGATTATAATTGAATGTTTACCTCGAGAAACGTGAAGCGAAAGCCATCGATTGAGAAGAAAAGAACATTTATAGTCACTCATGCCTTCGAAAGTCTTATTACTTGCTTAAAATTGTTTTACAATCTCATTATTTTTTTTAAAATGAATTTTCTTGCATTTTTGGTTAAAACAGATTATATTCAAATATTTGTCTCGAGAAACGTGAAGCGAAAGCCATGGATTGACAAGAAAAGTCCATTTATAGTCACTCATGCCTTCGAAAGCCTTACTACTCGTTTAACATGGTTTTACAATCACATTATTTATTTTGAGATGAATTTTCTTACATTTTTGGTTAAAACATATTGTAATTGAATGTTTGCCTTAGGAAACATGAAGCGAAAGCCATCGATTGACAAGAAAAGTTCATTTATAGTCACTCATGCCTTCGAAAGCCCCACTATTCACTTTAAATGATTTTATAATCTCATTATTGATTTTATGTTGAATTTTCTTACATTTTTTGTTAAAACATACTATAATTGAACGTTTACCTTGAGAAACATGAAGCGAAAGCCATCGATTGACAAGAAAAGTTCATTCATAGTCACTCATGCCTTCGAAAGCCCCACTATTCACTTTAAATGATTTTATAATCTCATTATTGATTTTATGTTGAATTTTCTTACGTTTTTAGTTAAAACAGACTATAATTGAATGTTTACCTCAGGAAACATGAAGCAAAAGCCATCGATTGAGAAGAAAAGACCATTTATAGTCACTCACGCCTTCGAAACCCTTATTGCTCACTTTAAACAGCTTTATGATTTGATTATTAACTTTAAGCTGAATTATTTTACATTTTTCTTAAAATAGATTATAATTGAATGTTTACCTTGAGAAACGTGAAGCGAAAGCCATCGATTGAGAAGAAAAGAACATTTATAGTCGCTTATGCCTTCGAAAGCCTTATTACTTGCTTAAAATTGTTTTACAATCTCATTATTTTTTTAAAAATGAATTTTCTTACATTTTTGGCTAAAACAGATTATATTCAAATGTTTGTCTCGAGAAAGTGAAGCGGAAGCCATGGATTGACAAGAAAAGTCCATTCATAGTCACTCATGCCTTTGAAAGCTTTATTACTCGCTTAAAAGGATTTTACAATCTCATTATTTATTTTCAGATGAATTTTCTTATATTTTTGGTTAAAACAGATTGTAATTGAATGTTTGCCTCGGGAAACATGAAGCGAAAGCCATCGATTCACAAGAAAAGTCCATGTATAGTCACTCATGCCTTCGTAAGCCTCATTATTCACTTTAAATGATTTTATAATCTCATTATTGATTTTATATTGAATTTTCTTATATTTTTTGTTAAAACAGACTATAATTGAATGTTTACCTCGGGAAACATGAAGCAAAAGCCATCGATTGAGAAGAAAAGACCATTTATAGTCACTCACGCCTTCGAAACCCTTATTGCTCACTTTAAATGGCTTTATGATTTGATTATTAACTTTAAGCTGAATTTTTTTACATTTTTTTTAAAACAGATTATAATTGAATGTTTACCTCGAGAAACGTGAAGCGAAAGCCATCGATTGAGAAGAAAAGAACATTTATAGTCACTCATGCCTTCGAAAGTCTTATTACTTGCTTAAAATTGTTTTACAATCTCATTATTTTTTTTAAAATGAATTTTCTTGCATTTTTGGTTAAAACAGATTATATTCAAATATTTGTCTCGAGAAACGTGAAGCGAAAGCCATGGATTGACAAGAAAAGTCCATTTATAGTCACTCATGCCTTCGAAAGCCTTACTACTCGTTTAACATGGTTTTACAATCACATTATTTATTTTCAGATGAATTTTCTTACATTTTTGGTTAAAACATATTGTAATTGAATGTTTGCCTTAGGAAACATGAAGCGAAAGCCATCGATTGACAAGAAAAGTTCATTTATAGTCACTCATGCCTTCGAAAGCCCCACTATTCACTTTAAATGATTTTATAATCTCATTATTGATTTTATGTTGAATTTTCTTACATTTTTTGTTAAAACATACTATAATTGAACGTTTACCTTGAGAAACATGAAGCGAAAGCCATCGATTGACAAGAAAAGTTCATTCATAGTCACTCATGCCTTCGAAAGCCCCACTATTCACATTAAATGATTTTATAATCTCATTATTGATTTTATGTTGAATTTTCTTACGTTTTTAGTTAAAACAGACTATAATTGAATGTTTACCTCAGGAAACATGAAGCAAAAGCCATCGATTGAGAAGAAAAGACCATTTATAGTCACTCACGCCTTCGAAACCCTTATTGCTCACTTTAAACAGCTTTATGATTTGATTATTAACTTTAAGCTGAATTATTTTACATTTTTCTTAAAATAGATTATAATTGAATGTTTACCTTGAGAAACGTGAAGCGAAAGCCATCGATTGAGAAGAAAAGAACATTTATAGTCGCTTATGCCTTCGAAAGCCTTATTACTTGCTTAAAATTGTTTTACAATCTCATTATTTTTTTAAAAATGAATTTTCTTACATTTTTGGCTAAAACAGATTATATTCAAATGTTTGTCTCGAGAAAGTGAAGCGGAAGCCATGGATTGACAAGAAAAGTCCATTCATAGTCACTCATGCCTTTGAAAGCTTTATTACTCGCTTAAAAGGATTTTACAATCTCATTATTTATTTTCAGATGAATTTTCTTATATTTTTGGTTAAAACAGATTGTAATTGAATGTTTGCCTCGGGAAACATGAAGCGAAAGCCATCGATTCACAAGAAAAGTCCATGTATAGTCACTCATGCCTTCGTAAGCCTCATTATTCACTTTAAATGATTTTATAATCTCATTATTGATTTTATATTGAATTTTCTTATATTTTTTGTTAAAACAGACTATAATTGAATGTTTACCTCGGGAAACATGAAGCAAAAGCCATCGATTGAGAAGAAAAGACCATTTATAGTCACTCACGCCTTCGAAACCCTTATTGCTCACTTTAAATGGCTTTATGATTTGATTATTAACTTTAAGCTGAATTTTTTTACATTTTTTTTAAAACAGATTATAATTGAATGTTTACCTCGAGAAACGTGAAGCGAAAGCCATCGATTGAGAAGAAAAGAACATTTATAGTCACTCATGCCTTCGAAAGTCTTATTACTTGCTTAAAATTGTTTTACAATCTCATTATTTTTTTTAAAATGAATTTTCTTGCATTTTTGGTTAAAACAGATTATATTCAAATATTTGTCTCGAGAAACGTGAAGCGAAAGCCATGGATTGACAAGAAAAGTCCATTTATAGTCACTCATGCCTTCGAAAGCCTTACTACTCGTTTAACATGGTTTTACAATCACATTATTTATTTTCAGATGAATTTTCTTACATTTTTGGTTAAAACATATTGTAATTGAATGTTTGCCTTAGGAAACATGAAGCGAAAGCCATCGATTGACAAGAAAAGTTCATTTATAGTCACTCATGCCTTCGAAAGCCCCACTATTCACTTTAAATGATTTTATAATCTCATTATTGATTTTATGTTGAATTTTCTTACATTTTTTGTTAAAACATACTATAATTGAACGTTTACCTTGAGAAACATGAAGCGAAAGCCGTCGATTGAGAAGAAAAGACCATTTATAGTCACTCACGCCTTTGAAACCCTTATTGCTCACTTTAAATGGCTTTATGATTTGATTATTAACTTTAAGCTTAATTTTTTTACATTTTTTTTAAAACAGATTATAATTGAATGTTTACCTCGAGAAACATGAAGCGAAAGCCATCGATTGAGAAGAAAAGAACATTTATAGTCACTCATGCCTTCGAAAGCCTTATTATTTGCTTAAAATTGTTTTACAATCTCATTATTTTTTTTAAAATGAATTTTCTTACATTTTTGGTTAAAACAAATTATATTCAAATGTTTGTCTCGAGAAAGTGAAGCGAAAGCCATGGACTGACAAGAAAAGTCCATTTATAGTCACTCATGGCTTCGAAAGCCTTATTACTCGCTTAAAATGATTTTACAATCACATTATTTATTTTCAGATGAATTTTCTTACATATTTGGTTAAAACAGATTGTAATTGAATGTTTGCCTCGGGAAACATGAAGCGAAAGCCATCGATTGACAAGATAAGTTCATTCATAGTCACTCATGCCTTCGAAAACCCCACTATTCACTTTAAATGATTTTATAATCTTATTATTGATTTTATGTTGAATTTTCTTACATTTTTAGTTAAAACAGACTATAATTGAATGTTTACCTCGAGAAACCCGAAGCAAAAGCCATCGATTGAGAAGAAAAGACCATTTATAGTCACTCACGCCTTCGAAACCCTTATTGCTCACTTTAAATGGCTTTATGATTTGTTTATTAACTTTAAGCTGAATTTTTTTATATTTTTTTTAAAAGAGATTATAATTGAATGTTTACCTTGAGAAACGTGAAGCGAAAGCCATCGATTGAGAAGAAAAGAACATTTATAGTCACTCATGCCTTCGAAAGCCTTATTACTTGCTTAAAATTGTTTTACAATCTCATTATTTTTTTTAAAATGAATTTTCTTACATTTTTGGTTAAAACAGATTATATTCAAATGTTTGTCTAGAGAAACGTGAAGCGAAACCCATCGATTGACAAGAAAAGTCCATTTATAGTCACTCATGCCTTCGAAAGCCTTCTTACTCGCTGAAAATGGTTTTACGATCTCATTATTTATTTTTAGATGAATTTTCTTACATTTTTGGTTAAAACAGATTGTAATTGAATGTTTGCCTCGGGAAACATGAAGCGAAAGCCATCGATTGACAAGAAAAGTTCATTCATTGTCACTCATGCCTTCGAAAGCCCCACTATTCACTCTAAATGATTTTATAATCTCATTATTGATTTTATGTTGAATTTTCTTACGTTTTTAGTTAAAACAGACTATAATTGAGTGTTTACCTCGAGAAACATGATGCAAAAGCCATCGATTGAGAAGAAAAGACCATTTATAGTCACTCACGCCTTCGAAACCCTTATTGCTCACTTTAACCAGCTTTATGATTTCATTATTAACTTTAAGCTGAATTATTTTACATTTTTTTTAAAATAGATTATAATTGAATGTTTACCTTGAGAAACGTAAAGCGAAAGCCATCGATTGAGAAGAAAAGAACATTTATAGTCACTCATGCCTTTGAAAGCCTTATTATTTGCTTAAAATTGTTTTAAAATCTCATTATTTTTTTAAAAATGAATTTTCTTACATTTTTGGCTAAAACAGATTATATTCAAATGTTTGCCTCGAGAAAGTGAAGCGGAAGCCATGGATTGACAAGAAAAGTCCATTTATAGTCACTCATGCCTTCGTAAGCCTCATTATTCACTTTAAATGATTTTATAATCTCATTATTGATTTTATGTTGAATTTTCTTACATTTTTTGTTAAAACAGACTATAATTGAATGTTGACCTCGGAAAACATGAAGCAAAAGCCATCGATTGAGAAGAAAATACCATTTATAGTCACTCACGCCTTCGAAACCCTTATTGCTCACTTTAAATGGCTTTATGATTTGATTATTAACTTTAAGCTAAATTTTTTTACATTTTTTTTAAAACAGATTATAATTGAATGTTTACCACGAGAAACGTGAAGCGAAAGCCATCGATTGAGAAGAAAAGAACATTTATAGTCACTCATGCCTTCGAAAGTCTTATTACTTGCTTAAAATTGTTTTACAATCTCATTATTTTTTTTAAAATGAATTTTCTTGCATTTTTGGTTAAAACAGATTATATTCAAATATTTGTCTCGAGAAACGTGAAGCGAAAGCCATGGATTGACAAGAAAAGTCCATTTATAGTCACTCATGCCTTCGCAAGCCTTATTACTCGCTTAACATGGTTTTACAATCACATTATTTATTTTCAGATGAATTTTCTTACATTTTTGGTTAAAACAGATTGTAATTGAATGTTTGCCTCGGGAAACATTAAGCGAAAGCCATCGAGTGACAAGAAAAGTTCATTTATAGTCACTCATGCCTTCGAAAGCCCCACTATTCACTTTAAATGATTGTATAATCTCATTATTGATTTTATGTTGAATTTTCTTACATTTTTTGTTAAAACATACTATAATTGAACGTTTACCTTGAGAAACATGAAGCGAAAGCCATCGATTGAGAAGAAAAGACCATTTATAGTCACTCACGCCTTTGAAACCCTTATTGCTCACTTTAAATGGCTTTATGATTTGATTATTAACTTTAAGCTGAATTTTTTTACATTTTTTTTAAAACAGATTATAATTGAATGTTTACCTCGAGAAACGTGAAGCGAAAGCCATCGATTGAGAAGAAAAGAACATTTATAGTCACTCATGCCTTCGGAAGCCTTATTATTTGCTTAAAATTGTTTTACAATCTCATTATTTTTTTTAAAATGAATTTTCTTACATTTTTGGTTAAAACAAATTATATTCAAATATTTGTCTCGAGAAAGTGAAGCGAAAGCCATGGATTGACAAGAAAAGTCCATTTATAGTCAGTCATGGCTTCGAAAGCCTTATTACTCGCTTAAAATGATTTTACAATCTCATTATTTATTTTCAGATGAATTTTCTTATATTTTTGGTTAAAACAGATTGTAATTGAATGTTTACCTCGGGAAACATGAAGCGAAAGCCATCGATTGACAAGAAAAGTCCATGTATAGTCACTCATGCCTTCGTAAGCCTCATTATTCACTTTAAATGATTTTATAATCTCATTATTGATTTTATGTTGAATTTTCTTACATTTTTAGTTAAAACAGACTATAATTGAATGTTTACCTCGGGAAACATGAAGCAAAAGCCATCGATTGAGAAGAAAAGACCATTTATAGTCACTCACGCCTTCGAAACCCTTATTGCTCACTTTAAATGGCTTTATGATTTGTTTATTAACTTTAAGCTGAATTTTTTTACATTTTTTTTAAAACAGATTATAATTGAATGTTTACCTTGAAAAACGTGAAGCGAAAGCCATCGATTGAGAAGAAAAGAACATTTATAGTCACTCATGCCTTCGAAAGCCTTATTACTTGCTTAAAATTGTTTTACCATCTCATTATTTTTTTTAAAATGAATTTTGCTTACATTTTTGGTTAAAACAGATTATATTCAAATGTTTGTCTAGAGAAACGTGAAGCGAAACCCATCGATTGACAAGAAAAGTCCATTTATAGTCACTCATGCCTTCGAAAGCCTTATTACTCGCTTAAAATGGTTTTACAATCTCATTATTTATTTTCAAAAGAATTTTCTTACATTTTTGGTTAAAACAGATTGTAATTGAATGTTTGCCTCGGGAAACATGAAGCAAAAGCCATCGATTGACAAGAAAAGTTCATTCATAGTCACTCATGCCTTCGAAAGCCCTACTATTCACTTTAAATGATTTTATAATCACATTATTGATTTTATGTTGAATTTTCTTACGTTTTTAGTTAAAACAGACTATAATTGAATGTTTACCTTAGGAAACATGAAGCAAAAGCCATCGATTGAGAAGAAAAGACCATTTATTGTCACTCCCGCCTTCGAAACCCTTATTGCTCACTGTAAACAGCTTTATGATTTGATTATTAACTTTAAGCTGAATTATTTTACATTTTTTTTAAAATAGATTATAATTGAATGTTTACCTTGAGAAACGTGAAGCGAAAGCAATCGATTGAGACGAAAAGAACATTTATAGTCACTCATGCCTTCGAAAGCCTTATTACTTGCTTAAAATTGTTTTACAATCTCATTATTTTTTTTTAAATGAATTTTCTTACATTTTTGGTTAAAAGAGATTATATTCAAATGTTTGTCTAGAGAAACGTGAAGCGAAACCCATCGATTGACAAGAAAAGTCCATTTATAGTCACTCATGCCTTCGAAAGCCTTCTTACTCGCTGAAAATGGTTTTACGATCTCATTATTTATTTTCAGATGAATTTTCTTACATTTTTGGTTAAAACAGATTGTAATTGAATGTTTGCCTCGGAAAGCATGAAGCGAAAGCTGTCGATTGACAAGAAAAATTCATTCATAGTCACTCATGCCTTCGAAAGCGCCACTATTCACTCTAAATGATTTTATAATCTCATTATTGATTTTATGTTGAATTTTCCTACGTTTTTAGTTAAAACAGACTATAATTGAGTGTTGACCTCGAGAAACGTTGAAGCAAAAGCCATCGATTGAGAAGAAAAGACCATTTATAGTCACTCACGCCTTCGAAACCCTTATTGCTCACTTTAACCAGCTTTATGATTTGATTATTAACTTTAAGCTGAATTATTTTACATTTTTTTTAAAATAGATTATAATTGAATGTTTACCTTGAGAAACGTGAAGCGAAAGCCATCGATTGAGAAGAAAAGAACATTTATAGTCACTCATGCCTTCGAAAGCCTTATTAGTTGCTTAAAATTGTTTTACAATCTCATTATTTTTTTTTAAATGAATTTTCTTACATTTTTGGTTAAAACAGATTATATTCAAATGTTTGTCTCGAGAAACGTGAAGTGAAAGCCATGGATTGACAAGAAAAGTCCATTTATAGTCACTCAAGCCTTCAAAAGCCTTATTACCGCTTAAAATGATTTTACAATCTCATTACTTATTTTCAGATGAATTTTTTTATATTTTTGGTTAAAACAGATTGTAATTGAATGTTTGCCTCGGGAAACATGAAGAGAAAGCCATCGATTGACAAGAAAAGTCCATGTATAGTCACTCATGCCTTCGAAAGCCCCACTATTCACTTTAAATGAGTTTATAATCTCATTATTGATTTTATGTTGAATTTTCTTACATTTTTAGTTAAAACAGACTATAGTTGAATGTTTACCTCGGGAAACATGAAGCAAAAGCCATCGATTGAGAAGAAAAGACCATTTATAGTCACTCACGCCTTCGAAACCCTTATTGCTCACTTTAAACAGCTTTATGATTTGATTATTAACTTTAAGCTGAATTTTTTTACATTTTTTTTAAAACAGATTATAATTGAATGTTTACCCCGAGAAACGTGAAGCGAAAGCCATCGACTGAGAAGAAAAGAACATTTATAGTCACTCATGCCTTCGAAAGCCTTATTACTTGCTTAAAATTGTTTTACAATCTCGTTATTTTTTTTAAAATGAATTTTCTTACATTTTTGGTTAAAACAGATTATATTCAAATGTTTGTCTCGAGAAACGTGAAGCGAAAGCCATCGATTGACAAGAAAAGTCCATTTATAGTCACTCATGCCTTCAAAAGCCTTATTACTCGCTTAAAATGGTTTTACATTCTCATTATTTCTTTTCAGTTGAATTTTCTTACATTTTTTGTTAAAACAGATTGTAATTGAATGTTTGCTTCGGGAAACATGAAGCGAAAGCCATCGATTGACAAGAAAAGTTCATTCATAGTCACTCATGCCTTCGAAAGCCCCACTATTCACTTTAAATGATTTTATAATCTCATTATTGATTTTATGTTGAATTTTCTTACATTTTTAGTTAAAACAGACTATAATTGACTGTTTACCTCGGGAAACATGAAGCAAAAGCCATCGATTGAGAAGAAAACATCATTTATAGTCACTCACGCCTTCGAAACCCTTATTGCTCACTTTAAATGGCTTTATGATTTGATTATTAACTTTAAGCTGAATTTTTTTACATTTTTTTTAAAACAGATTATAATTGAATGTTTACCTCGAGAAACGTGAAGCGAAAGCCATCGATTGAGAAGAAAAGAACATTTATAGTCACTCTTGCCTTCGTAAGCCTTATTACTTGCTTAAAATTGTTTTACAATCTCATTATTTTTTTTAAAATGAATTTTCATACATTTTTGGTTAAAACAGATTATATTCAAACGTTTGTCTTGAGAAACGTGAAGCGAAACCCATCGATTGACAAGAAAAGCCCATTTATAGTCACTCATGCCTTCGAAAGCCTTATTACTCGCTTAAAATTGCTTTACAATCTCATTATTTATTTTCAGATGAATTTTCTTACATTTTTGGTTAAAACAGATTGTAATTGAATGTTTGCCTCGGGAAACATGAAGCGAAAGCCATCGATTGACAAGAAAAGTTCATTCATAGTCACTCATGCCTTCGAAAATGCCACTATTCACTTTAAATGATTTTATAATCTCATTATTGATTTTATGTTTAATTTTCTTACATTTTTAGTTAAAACAGACTATAATTGAATGTTTACCTCGAGAAACATGAAGCAAAAGCCATCGATTGAGAAGAAAAGTCCATTTATAGTCACTCACGCCTTCGAAACCCTTATTGCTCACTTTAAATTGCTTTATGATTTGATTATTAACTTTAAGCTGAAATTTTTTACATTTTTTTTAAAACAGATTATAATTGAATGTCTACCTCAAGAAACGTGGAGCGAAAGCCATCGATTGAGAAGAAAAGAACATTTATAATCACTCATGCCTTCGAAAGCCTTATTACTTGCTTAAAATTGTGTTACAATCTCATTATTTTTTTAAAATGAATTTTCTTACATTTTTGCTTAAAACAGAATATATTTAAATGTTTATCTGGAGAAACGTGAAGCGAAAGCCATCTATTGACAAGAAAAGTCCATTTATAGTCACTCATGTCTTCGAAAGCCTTATTGCTCACTTTAAATGGCTTATGATTTGATTATTAACTTTAAGCTGAATTTTTTTACATTTCTTGTTAAAACAGATTATAATTGATTGTTTACCTAGGGAAACGTGAAGCGAAAGCCATCGATTGAGAAGAAAAGAACTTTTATAGTCACTCATGCCTTCGAAAGCCTTATTACTTGCTTAAAATTGTTTTACAATCTCATAATTTTTTTTAAAATGAATTTTCTTACTTTTTTGGTTAAAATAGATCATATTTAAATGTTTGTCTCGAGAAACGTGGAGGGGAAGCCATCGATTGACAAGAAAAGTCCATTTACAGTCGCTCATGCCTTCGAAAGCCTCATTATTCACTTTAAATGATTTTATAATCTCATTATTGATTTTATGTTGATTTTTCTTACATTTTTAGTCAAAACAGACTATAATTGAATGTTTACCTCGGGAAACATGAAGTAAAATCCATCGATTGAGAAGAAAAGACCATTTATAGTCACTCACGCCTTCGAAACACTTATTGCTCACTTTAAATGGATTTATGATTTGATTATTAACTTTAAATTGAATTTTTTTACATTTTTTTTAAAACAGATTATAATTGAATGTTTACCTCGAGAAACGTGAAGCGAAACCCATCGATTGAGAAGAAAAGAACATTTATAGTCACGCATGCCTTCGAAAGCCTTATTACTTGCTTAAAATTGTTTTACAATCTAATTATTTTTTTAAAAATGAATTTTCTTACATTTTTGGTTAAAACATAATATATTTAAATGTTTATCTGGAGAAACGTGAAGCGACAGCCATCGATTGACAAGAAAAGTCCATCTATAGTCACTCATGTCTTCGAAAGCCTTATTGCTCGCTTAAAATGGTTTTACAATCTCATTAGTTATTTTCAGATGAATTTTCTTACATTGTGGGTTAAACCAAATTGTAATTGAATGTTTGCCTTGGAAAACATGAAGCGAAAGCCATCGATTGACAAGAAAAGTTCATTTATAGTCACTCATGCCTTCGAAAGCCCCACTATTCACTTTAAATGATTTTATAATCTCATTATTGATTTTATGTTGAATTTTCTTACATTTTTTGTTAAAACAGACTATAATTGAATGTTTACCTTGAGAAACATGAAGCGAAAGCCGTCGATTGAGAAGAAAAGACCATTTATAGTCACTCATGCCTTTGAAACCCTTATTGCTCACTTTAAATGGCTTTATGATTTGATTATTAACTTTAAGCTGAATTTTTTTACATTTTTTTTAAAACAGATTATAATTGAATGTTTACCTCGAGAAACGTGAAGCGAAAGCCATCGATTGAGAAGAAAAGAACATTTATAGTCACTCATGCCTTCGAAAGCCTTATTATTTGCTTAAAATTGTTTTATAATCTCATTATTTTTTTTAAAATGAATTTTCTTACATTTTTGGTTAAAACAGATTATATTCAAATGTTTGTCTCCAGAAACGTGAAGTGAAAGCCATGGATTGACAAGAAAATTCCATTTATAGTCACTCATGCCTTCAAAAGCCTTATTACTCGCTTAAAATGATTTTACAATCTAATTATTTATTTTCAGATGAATTTTCTTATATTTTTGGTTAAAACAGATTGTAATTGAATGTTTTCCTCGGGAAACATGAAGCGAAAGCCATCGATTGACAAGAAAAGTCCATGTATAGTCACTCATGCCTTCGTAAGCCTCATTATTCACTTTAAATGATTTTATAATCTCATTATTGATTTTATGTTGAATTTTCTTACATTTTTAGTTAAAACAGACTATAATTGAATGTTTACCTCGGGAAACATGAAGCAAAAGCCATCGATTGAGAAGAAAAGACCATTTATAGTCACTCACGCCTTCGAAACCCTTATTGCTCACTTTAAACAACTTTATGATTTGATTATTATCTTTAAGCTGAATTTTTTTACATTTTTTTTTAAAACAGATTATAATTGAATGTTTACCCCGAGAAACGTGAAGCGAAAGCTATCGATTGAGAAGAAAAGAACATTTATAGTCACTCATGCCTTCGAAAGCCTTATTACTTGCTTAAAATTGTTTTACAATCTCATTATTTTTTTAAAAATGAATTTTCTTACATTTTTGGTTAAAACATATTATATTCAAATGTTTGTCTCGAGAAACGTGAAGCGAAAGCCATCGATTGACAAGAAAAGTCCATTTATAGTCACTCATGCCTTCGAAAGCCTTATTACTCGCTTAAAATGGTTTTACAATCTCATTATTTATTTTCAGATGAATTTTCTTACATTTTTGGTTAAAACAGATTGTAATTGAATGTTTGCCTCGGGAAACATGAAGCGAAAGCCATCGATTGACAAGAAAAGTTCATTCATAGTCACTCATGGCTTCGAAAGCCCTACTATTCACTTTAAATGATTTTATAATCTCATTATGGATTTTATGTTAAATTTTCTTACGTTGTTAGTTAAAACAGACTATAATTGAATGTTTACCTCGGGAAACATGAAGCAAAAGCCATCGATTGAGAGGAAAAGACCATTTATAGTCACTCACGCCTTCGAAACCCTTATTGGTCACTTTAAACAGCTTTATGATTTGATTATTAACTTTAAGCTGAATTTTTTTACATTTTTTTTAAAACAGATTATAATTGAATGTTTACCCCGAGAAGCGTGAAGCGAAAGCCATCGACTGAGAAGAAAAGAACATTTATAGTCACTCATGCCTTCGAAAGCCTTATTACTTGCTTAAAATTGTTTTACAATCTCATTATTTTTTTAAAAAAGAATTTTCTTACATTTTTGGTTAAAACAGATTGTAATTGAATGTTTGCCTCGGGAAACATGAAGCGAAAGCCATCGATTGACAAGAAAAGTCCATTTATAGTCACTCATGCCTTCCAAACCCTTATTGCTCACTTTAAATGGCTTTATGATTTGATTATTAACTTTAAGCTGAATTTTTTTACATTTCTTGTTAAAACAGATTATAATTGAATGTTTACCTAGGGAAACGTGAAGCGAAAGCCATCGATTGAGAAGAAAAGAACTTTTATAGTCACTCATGCCTTCGAAAGCCTTATTACTTGCTTAAAATTGTTTTACAATCTCATAATTTTTTTTAAAATGAATTTTCTTACATTTTTGGTTAAAATAGATCATATTTAAATGTTTGTCTCGAGAAACGTGAAGGGGAAGCCATCGATTGACAAGAAAAGTCCATTTACAGTCGCTCATGCCTTCGAAAGCCTCATTATTCACTTTAAATGATTTTATAATCTCATTATTGATTTTATGTTGATTTTTCTTACATTTTTAGTCAAAACAGACTATAATTGAATGTTTACCTCGGGAAACATGAAGCAAAATCCATCGATTGAGAAGAAAAGACCATTTATAGTCACTCACGCCTTCGAAACACTTATTGCTCACTTTAAATGGATTTATGATTTGATTATTAACTTTAAACTGAATTTTTTTACATTTTTTTTAAAACAGATTATAATTGAATGTTTACCTCGAGAAACGTGAAGCGAAACCCATCGATTGAGAAGAAAAGAACATTTATAGTCACGCATGCCTTCGAAAGCCTTATTACTTGCTTAAAATTGTTTTACAATCTAATTATTTTTTTAAAAATGAATTTTCTTACATTTTTGGTTAAAACATAATATATTTAAATGTTTATCTGGAGAAACGTGAAGCGACAGCCATCGATTGACAAGAAAAGTCCATCTATAGTCACTCATGTCTTCGAAAGCCTTATTGCTCGCTTAAAATGGTTTTACAATCTCATTAGTTATTTTCAGATGAATTTTCTTACATTGTGGGTTAAACCAAATTGTAATTGAATGTTTGCCTTGGAAAACATGAAGCGAAAGCCATCGATTGACAAGAAAAGTTCATTTATAGTCACTCATGCCTTCGAAAGCCCCACTATTCACTTTAAATGATTTTATAATCTCA